>NC_090930.1:149786896-150104415 GCF_040938575.1 Ambystoma mexicanum | reverse complement strand
GTCTTTTCCCGGTGTCTGCAGTATCTTCTGTGGCCTTGCGCCACGCCGGTAAGCACTGCCTGCAATCGGCAGTCTGAAAACACCTGTTCTCATCAGCATGGTCCAGTCCTGTGATACTGCCTTCTCCCATGGTACTGCTTCCTTCCGTTTGTCGTCTCCCTCCCTCCCTTCTCTGTGTTACAGACGCCAACATAATTTTTAAATGATAATAATTGATATTCATTATAACCACTAGTCTGCAAGTTCCGCTTAGTGTTTATGTTGATCCATATTAACTCCTTCTTCCTAATCTCAGTACTTGAGGCTTTATGGGAGTTGGGAGTCCATAGGTTTTGTAGGACTCCTAGGGTGATTTTGTTTTGGATTTTTGTTTAGCACAAAAACCTCAGAAAGGAGGTATTATGTGTGTGTTATGTACATATGAGGTGGGAATGCTATCCTGCCTAGAATGTTTGGCAAGAATGGGTTTTAGGGTTTTACAACTGGAGGAATTTGTACAATGCCAACATGCCATCAAGAATGTAGGCATTCTAGGGTTTTCGTCACCTAGAAGGGAAGAATACTGCATCTGTCCTGATGGACATGGTCACCACATGTCTCCGACAGCCCTCTCCTCCCATGTGATCCTCCCTCATAATGGTACGTCGTCATTTCATTGCCGGATGTTTTTTCCTGGGGTTTTTTGCCGCTGATTTTTTTTTTTAAATCATTGCATTTTTTGGGAGGATTAAAAAAATTATATAAAAAGGGTGTGGGTGTACGGGGATATAAAAATAATTAAAGGGGATGGGGGGTTTGTAGGGGTAAAAACAAATCCACTGTAAAAAACCCAGCGATGAAACAGCAGGCAATGAAATCACACGGAACCCCTCATAATACCTCCCCCGGGGTCAGGATCAGGAAGCAGCTGCCATCCCCTGGCCACATGGGAAGAGATCTCAGGCTGGGGGATCAGTGATGACGCCACAGGATTAATCACACGCCCCAGTCATAGAATACCTGCCCCTCTGAGAAAATGCACCATCTCTTACCTCCTTCCACCTCAGATGTCTGAACTGTGCCATCATGGTATGAACAGAGCCTCGCTAGAATCTCCGACTAGTAAGGGGGCCTGCTCTCTTCCCTCCTCCACAGGTCTTAGAACCATTACCACCTGGTGAGATGTTTACATCTTCACACTAGCTTTTCCTTCTCCTCTCCAGATAGCCCTCCCCTCAGAAGTCATTAACTCCCTCTCCAGATGGTGACAATTCTTCTCAAATGTAGTTTCCTCTCTCTAATCTCCAGAACTCTCCTCTCATAATGATTCTAGCTTGCCGTTCTCCTGAAAACACCTTCCTCCAGCCTCCTCACCCTACACCCTTTGACTGAGCAAACTGCCTTTTATAGTATTGGCCCTGTTGTCACTGGGTGGTTTCTCGGAATACTGGACTGCACCTCTATTGTGGGCTGGTCTATGATAGTGACATGTGCCTGTGATCACGTGGGCTGAAAGTGGGTTGGTTTGAGCTTATCTGAAATCCTGCCTCCATCTTTTAAAACTGTCCAAGAGTGAGGTCTTCTCCACTTTGGAGTCCTGCTGACATGTCCACTTTGAACTGGGTTACTAATGGTAAGTTATCTCGGCAGCGGAAGCAGGAGAACAGTGTGTTGTTACCAACCCAAAAGAAACCTGCGTTCAGGCACTACACTCCTTCTGATTCCCACCTTCAGATCGTGTAGAACAGGAGGCTCCTCCTTCTTCCAAGCCCCCCAGTATCTGGAATTCTATGCCACTTAACATCCAAAGCATAGAGGACCACTTGGCCTTCCGGAGGGCCCTCAACACTTGGCTATTTCCACCTGCCCCGTGACAAACCCTGCCCTCCTGTGCTATTCTACCACTTCATGTAGGCCAGGTCAGCAAAAAGCTTCCATGCAGTCACCACATGACAATAAGAATTAGCCTAATAATCTGCAGCAGAATCACAGGAGAGACAATGCCATATCTACGATAACGAGACGCCATCTGGAGCACACGGGTATGTATCACACTTGCTTAAGGAAGATAGGTGAAGGCAAGACCACTCACCCACACACATCTGCAACCATACACCACTCCCAGTAAACATTGCATAACACCTCTGCCATTAGAATGCAGCTATCCCCCAGAGCAAAAATGTGGTCTACTACTCATACATACTCTCTTGTAAACTGCAAAGCACCCATCCATTTGCCATTTCGATATAGGTAGCTGTAGGGACCTGGCCACCCCTACCCAGCTTAGTTTTAACTAAAATGCACACAAGCATTTCAAACTCCTCTGGTCAATTTTCCCAAACCTTAGACTACGGTCCCCAAGGAAGTTCACCTACAAAGCTTGGAGGCCATACAATGGGATAAAGGTGCTATACAAAAGACACATTATTTAGCATTACTTGGATAACGTACATACATTTCCTTTCATTCTGTTTGCATATCGAATGCAACTATGCACCTACTGGACTGCGCTAGTCTGAGTCACGCTCTCAAAACTTTCTTTTGGCAGCAAAGAAAGAAATGTATTTTGTCACCTGCTGGTGAAATCGGGATGTTGCAACTCTGTTCCCTTAAAAAGAAAGCAGGGGGGAGACTGCTAGGGAGTGCCGGGAAAATGGCTGCTTGATCGCCAGCTCCCGCTCTCACTGACCCCAAAGAGACGAGAAAGTGCTGACACAGGCGGCCCTGCCATCCGAAAGAGGGACAGAACAGCTGCGGAGTGGGTCCCGAGAATTCCAGCTGACCCAGAGAAAACAAGACGATAAAGGAGCCGAGCGGGGCTCACTCAATTGCCCGCATCCCTCAAGGCCTAATCAGCGGCCGGGGAGCTGCGCAGCGCACCAGTGCGGGGACAGTGGAACACCACTGTACGGACCGGCCTGCACAAGCTGGCAGGAGCGCCTCCCCGTGAGCCCAGCAGCCCTCAGATGAGCTACAGCAGCACGAGGCAGCGCACATCCCCCCCCCCGGCTGACAGCGCAGCGACCCAGCGGCCACCATGTGCACTGATCGGAAGAGCAGAGAGGAGGAGGACACAGCCCTGGGCCCGGTGGTGACTGATATACTGCACCACAGGGAGTGTGCAGCCCGTAGGCAGTGAGACAGCAGAGCAGGGCCGCAGTCCGCAAGTGCCCCAGGTCCAAGAGAGGACGCGAGGCACATGTGAGAAGTGGCCGCCATCTTGGGGGGTGACTGCACCAGCGGGTGGACCACAGCCTCACCCCCCTTAATCTTCGGTTGTGGGACACCCTCCCACCATCGTCCCCAACATGAGGGACTGGCCCTAGCCTCGGCCCACCTTGCCACATAAAGGAACTGCGGAAAAAGGGCCACAAGCTCGTTATAAGCCCTGGCGGGTGCCCTAGCGCAGCACCCAGGAAGGGAACAACCTTAGGAAAGTCTGCAGGGGGGCGGAAGCCCATTACCTGAAACGACCACCCAGGAATGGAGCAGCAGCAGAAGAAGCCCACAGAGAGAACATGATGCGGCTGGGGGTTGAGGGGGGCCCAAGTGGCCGTCTGCTGGGAGGAATAGACGCCTCCAGGGTTGCCATGAAGGAAGACATTGCCGAAATAAAGGCATTAAGAGACCACCTGCATATGTCCCTTGCTGATTTAACTGGGCGAATGGGTACAGTTGAGAACAAGTGGGAAACATGGAAAACAATCCACTAAATGCAGACTTGGTGGAGATGCGCCTACATACCCGGATGACTGATCTAGAATTGAGGGAAGAGGAAGTAACACTAAAAATGGACGACCTAGAGAATAGGGAAAGGAGAAATCACCTCTGCATCCTTGGCCTTAGGGAGATGGAGGGGGAGGGCCCGTCACAAGTGGACCGAAAAGTGCATGACATCATTAACCCGTTTGAAGTGGAAGGTGGTAAAGAGGTGCAATTGAAGCGGGCGCACAGAGGGGTCAAGCCATATGGGACGGGGCCCCGTTCAGTGGTGGCTAGGTTTTCTCGATACAAATACAAGGCTTAAGTGTTCATGAGAGCAAAGACGAAACAGGCCATTGACTATGAGGGCTCACGCATCAGTGTACCAGGACCTATCCAACCTGACGTCCCGAAGATGAGATTGCCGACTGCGCACAAAGTGGCTAAACGACAGGGGTATCCGATATTGCTGGGCATTCCCCTTTGCCTTAAAGTTTGAGGTGGAAGGGGTAGAGTACCGTATTACCTCTGCCAAAGAGGCCGAACAGGCCATGTGCCACCTGACCGCGGCTCCAGAGATGGAAGTGGAACGGTCAACCCTGGCAAGGAAGGACAAGCGAGACCCACCAGGGGGCCTCCCAAGGAGGAAGAGAGAACAAACAGGACGCAAGTATATACGCTTGAACGGCCCGTCCCCAAGAATGACTACCTGAACACCTAAATGACCAGGACCAAGGCTCCGTCCCACACTTTCGCCAGTCATTAGCTATGCAGGATACAGCCGGAAAGGTCTACTTAAGAATGTCGGTAAAGGGAGATAAGACTCTCCCCAAGTGGCCCTCAGTAGAAAAGGGTGCGTCTCCATGTTACCCGCTGCTGGTTGCAGCACAAAGTTACTCCGTTTGACTCTAGTTTTGTTGGGGTAGTTTCACAGATCACCATGACGAGAACTGGGATCCATCAAGGAATGCACTGTTTTACTAAAATGAGGCACTTGTGGGGAGATGCCAACGGTGATCAGCTGAATACACTGGGATGGGTCCTACTTTGATGCGGAGAGCAAGCGAGGGGCAGAACTTGGCCATTGGAACCCTAAATGTAAGGGGCTAAATTTGCCCACAAAAAGGTCCCTGGTTGCCTGGGAATTTTCGCAATGCCGGCCTAGATGTGCTATTTCTGGAAGCAACATGCCTGGTGGCAGGAGAGGAGTGACAATTAAGGGGGGCCGAGATAGGAGCGGAGCACTGGGCCTCGGGCCAATCCAAGAGGGGCGGAGTGGCCATGATATTTCATAGGCACGTGCACCTTGAGGAATGTGAAGTATCCAGACTGATGGTGGGACTCTTGCTCATTGTATGGGGAAACCTAGGAAGGACTAGGATGGTGTTCGCCGCACTCTACACTCCAAACCAGGACCAGGTGGCCTTCCTTAACGAGCCACTAGATGTAATCCAGGCAATTTCCGGGAAGGCAAATATTATAGGAGGACACTTCAACTCCTGGGCTGATGAGCTAATTGATTGAAAGTTGGCACGGTGCGCAGCCACCCAAAGAGGAGGGCGAAGGGAGGGACTCCTGGGGAAGAGTATCCTGGCTAGGGCGTTAATAGATGCATGGAGGGAACAGCACCCGAACAAGGAGGGCTGCACCTTCTTCTCAAACCCCACACGCCTCCAACTCCATTAGGGTCAGTCACTTCTCCAAGCAACGAGTTGCGGGTAGATCCCTTTCCTCAGCTGGGGCCTCCCTCTGGAACAGCCTCCCTGCCTCTCTGAAACTTGAGGAGAACCATCTTCGGTTCCGGTAGCACCTCAAGACCGTCCTCTTTGCTTCTGCCTTCGCTCTTCCTCTCCCCTGCTAATATGTCTGTTCTGGACCAGGCACCTGGTTACCCTCTGATTTCGGGCCCAGATCGTTGCCCTCCCAGCCACACACCTGCACTGCCTCCTGGCAACCATTGCAGTTGGTCTGTATCTGCTACCCTACAGTCCCCTTCCAGCACTTATCAGACACCCGTTGTCTACACCTTATTCTCGCACTTACCACCTGCTGGCTGCACTATCTGTTATTGTTCTATCACATGTTCAGCATTTTCCACTCCTCCCCTGCCCCTCGCACTTTCCCCTTTCCTCTCCTCTGCACTTGCAGGTTCTCAATGTCACTGGGCCTAGTAAGATCATTGTTTTGTCCTCCCTTGTTTCCCCTCCCTTGCCTCGTCGCGCTCTGAAACACCTGTTTATGGGCGTGCTACAAATACAAATATCATATCACCTACACTTGATAGATTATTTGCTGCTAAACAAGGACCTGGGAGGGAGAGTAACAATTGTGAAATAAGGCCCGTGGGATGGTCAGATCACGATATGGTGGTAATGCATCTGGACACGAAGGGACTCAATAGGGGAGACAGTAAATGGAGGTGTAACGACTTCCTGTGGCAGGCCCCTCTTTTCACGTATAAACTTTCTGGGCATATTTGGAGTTGAATGACGGAGGGGATGAATGTTAACACACAATGGGAGGCAGGGAAATATACCTGGAGAGGGCTCTTTATACAGGAGGGGGCACGGAGAAAGAGGGAGTGTGGGCTCCTGGAGTTATGACTCAGAAAAGACATTGTAGAGGGGGTACAGCGCATGCATGCAGATGGGCAATATGGGGAAGAGCTGGTTGAAGGGATACAGAAAAAGAGGGCAGAGCTTAAGGAACTTTGAATGGGGGAGACCTTGGGGTATCTACGGTATCTCTGTCAGAAATACTATGAAAAGGGGGATAAAACTGACGCGCTGTTGGCCTCTCGATTACGTGCTCAAAGAGCAGACAGATGGGTGATGGGATTGGAAGGTGAACGAGTGGAAGTGGTTCACACTCCCGCAGAGATAGCAGAGGAATTTGCCATTTGCCACATACTATGATGGGTTGTACACATCAGAAGATACGGGCCCCGGAGAAACATCCAATGACTACCTCAGGTGGGGGTACCTGACCAAACTGGAAGTTAGAACTCTCAAAGGACCCATAACTAGTGAAGAAGTATCAGTGGCAATCAAGAGACTGCCCAGTGGGAAGCCCCCGGGGAGGATGGATTTACAGTAGGTTTTTACAAGCAGTTTGTGGGGACCCTATTAACGCATATGACCAGGCTGTATAACACCATCCCGGAGACCGGAATCGCCCAGGCCTCCTTCACCAACACGCTCATAACAGTGCTTCCCAAGGAGGGTAGAGACCTGACGCAGTGCCCCTCCTACCCCCACATGTCCCTGCTTAATATTGATGAAAAAACCTTTACGCGTATACTTGCATCTAGCCTGGAGGGAGTACTCCCGTGATTGGTGCACCCAGACCAGGTGGGGTTTATCGCAGGAGGATAAGGTACAGACGCCATTAGAAAAACCCTTCACCTCATGGAACATGTCTCAGTTGACCCAGGGGAATATTTCTCTCCTCAGCCTAGAAAAGGCCTTTGACCGGGTAGAATGGAACTTTCATTTTGCTGTTCTCTGTAAATTGGGGTTTGGAGAGAGGATGATGCGGGCAATAGGCGCCATATATGCGGCCCCAATGGCACAAGTGGGGGTAAATGGGAAATTCTCCTGGGTTATTACTCTGGGCAGGGGCACAAGGCAGGGATGTCCACTGTCACCCCCCTCCTCCTCTTTGCCCTTACAATGGAACCATTGAGTACACAGCTGAGACGAGATGAGCAGTTAATGTGGATTAAAGTAGGCACTGTGGAGAACAAGCTCAGCCTATATGCGGACGATATAATCCTTTACCTCTCCAATGTCCCCACATCGGTGAGGGTGGTGCTCTGGTTATTGGCAGATTTTGGCCGGGTGACAGGGTTTATGGTCAACCTCAGTAAGTCCGTCCTGTTCCCACTGGAGTATGGGGGGGCGAGAGCCAAGTGAAGATTGGGATGACTTTGGGTTCCCGATAGAAAGGATTAGCTTGAAATACTTGGGAGCGCATATCACAAAAGACCAGAACGACCAACATGAGACCAATTACCCTCCCCTGCTGGGCCGGCTATTTGAGGACCTAGAGAGGTGGTCTAGCTTTACACTGTCCTGGATGGGATGGCTGAACGCCGTAAAGATGATGTTCCTGCCCAAACTATTGTACTTTTACCAGCTGCTGCCCATAGCAAGGCCTGATGCCCACTTTGCAGAAACCAAACGCAGGATTGACAAATTCATCTGGCAAGGCCAGAAACAGAAAGTGCCCCATAAACTGTTGATTCAGCCGAAGGAAAAGGCAGGAGTGGGGCTTCCGGAGCTCCGCCTATACTATAGGGCAGCGCAGTTGCATGCCCTGGTACCGCACCTGCGGAAGGATAAGCAAAGATAATTGGTACAAATAGAAAACTATAGGCTCCGTCCGATTAACATAGGTGAGTGGCTCTGGGCCCCCCGTGCAGCGATTCCCAAAACGATGCAAAGGCACCAGGTACTAGGCCCTCTATGGGCCTTATGGTGGGATAAGAGAAATGAGAGGGATAACCACATGGCCCTCCCCGATGAGCCATATATGGGCACCCCCAATCAGGGAAAATATTCCAGATCATCCCAGATTTAAGGACTGGTTTGAGGCTGAGCTGGAAAGAGTGGGGCAATTGGTGAAGGCTAGGGGATTTGTAGGCATACTGATCTAGAAGAGGGGCCAGGGCTAAGGAAGCTTTCAGTATTTAAATACCTCCAACTCAAGGGAGCCATGATGTCCCCAGAATGGACGGATGTCCTACAAAGGGAGCCTACCGCCACAGAAAATATACTAGGTACCGAAGCCTCTTCGAGGGGCTGGTCTCAAAGCTGTACCAGGCCCTGCTGGGCGCCAGGGAATATGATGTAGAAATGCACAAGAGGCAGTGGTAAAAGGACATGGGCACTGGCATTAATAGCCAGCTATAGTTTATGCTATGCAGAAACGCACACAGGACATCTATAGCTTGCCAATACAAGTTACATGGACTCAAACTGCTATACGGGTGGCAATGCGACCCAGTGAGATTATCCAAAATGTATAAGGGTTTGGGATCCCAGATGCTGGTGAGGCTGCGGCATAAGGGCAGATTACTGGCACATGTGGTGGGGGTGTGAAAAGGTGCAAGACTATTGGAAAGCGGTTCTAGGGTGTATAAAGAGCCTTCATGGGATAGAAAGTTGCCCCGACCCCTGGCTAATATTGTTTGGGTTAGAAATGCACGAGGGGAATGGAACCAGGTTGCCACACATGATCTACTTCCTCCTCCTTGCAGAGGCTGGAAAAGGGCTAAGATCCCCACGGATAAGCAGTGGGATCTGAAGACGAAATCGAACTGCTAACAGAGCAGTTACACAACCACACCTAAACCGCAGCAAATGGAATGGGCCCCCTTTAATGAAAATATAATCCTGTCCATACAACTCTGGGGGCAGACATTGAAGTGACAATGCCTAGCAAGAGGTCAGTTCTCTAGGGAACATAAGAGAACACAGGCCAAGAACAGTCCCACATCATAACAATTGCAAGCGCCCCACAGGTGCCCTTCACGAGGTGAAGTGAACACAGTTGCAGGTTAAGAAGACTTACAATGCAGACACTTCCAAGTACCTAACGGGGGCTGGAGTATTTTTGTGATTTTGGGGTGAGGGGTTACTCACTTCAGGGGGGAGGACAGAGCTTCGTTTGATGTTCTCATTTTCTCTTTTCTCAAAGTTTATTTAATTATTCAAAAATAGAAAATGGCTAAGTTGCTGAAACATTTTCAGACACGACAATGTCTCCAAATCTGAATTCACATATTTGTGCATTGCAATTTTCTTTGTACTTGCCAATAAAAAACATATAAAAGATTAAAAAAAGAAAAAGCACGGCTTGCAAAATCTACTCGCCCACTTGCACAGTAGAGGACATTTTGTGATGGTTGAGTACCCTTTTCCTGGTACTCTACCTTGCTAGCGAGTGCAGGAGATGTTTTAAAGTTTTATTGGAAAATTACTGCAAAATGCACATTAAATAAATCCCTCATTGTACTGATGGTCCCAAAGGTTAGGTAGGGGACTTCATCCCATAGCGTAGACTGTGCATCCTCATAGGGACATTTGCAAATAAACATCACAACAAAACACAGCAAGTTGAGATGGAAGACACCACTTGTCTGACTTCTACCCTGTCAGAAACATTTGCTTGGGAAGGAGAGAAAACTTGTAACCCCACCGTTGCAGTTCCCCTCACCCCGCCCTGCGTTCCAAATTAAAGAGGGCCTCCCAAACACTAAAAATCCTTGTTTTATGTGCAGAGCATTCAAATGGACAGATGGAAAGCGCTTTTGTCTCCAGCATACATTCTTTAGCAATCACAACTGATGGATGTATTTATTTTATTGTTTAAAGCGCAGACCTAGCTCGAGAGCAGCAGATCGCTGTAGGGGTCAGTGGCCTGCCTATGGGCTGGCATCATTTAACAGTAGAGCAGCACTGTGAGTTACAGTCTATGTGTCGGCCTGAACATCCATGGGATTAGTCCTTGGTCAGATGTTGTTGAGTAAGTCACACTTTCATTGAAATTGTAGAATTTTTGGGGCATTCCGAGCTGATATTGGGATCGAGTTCCAAAGGGTGGGTGCAAGTGAAGGATTGTTTGCGGGTCCTCTCTTGGCGGATAAGTTTTATTTCAAGGTCGATTTGCTGCGCGAGGAGCATGTGCCACCATAAATGTGGAGCTTACCTGCCAGGTACACTGGTGTACTTCTTGTGATTGCTTTGTAGATGATGCATTCAGTCTTGAACTGTTTTTTGGCCTAGAGACGAAGCCAATGTTGAAAAGGGTTAATTTGGTCCAATTTCTGGCGACCTGTAGTAAGACCTGCTGCAGCGTGGTGTACTGCTTTTAGGGGAGCAAAGTAAGCAGCTGGGAGCCCCGTCAGAAGGCATTTCCCCCATCGATATGCAAGACCACATGGACCTACACTACAGACGTCCTGCTATTTGTTTATGAATGCACAGGTTGCTGTCAATGGTGAAACCTAAGGATTTTGCTGAATCCGAGATGTGCGGATCAAATCTTCATAGATGCATATCATTGAGCCACTGTTTGGACAATTTGTTGTTTAGTGTGGGGACCCACGAGGACGAATTCGTTTTTTGATGTGTTAAGTTTGAGGCAGGCAGTCGACATCCAGGACTGGATGATGGTTAGGTTATCGTGGAGGTGACTGATGTCCTGTGTTGTTTTTACTCTCATGTACAACTATCACCCACATATTGATGGATGGCTATACTGGGACATTTGAGGTGTGGAAAATCTGCAGGTGTCGTCCCTTCTTCCCTGGGGGAGCTGCTAAAACAGTTTTCTAAAGTCCAACTAAGGGCTACATAAAACCATATCTGAGGTAGTACAAAACTCCACTTATAATATAGAAGGCTGTACCACCTGAGAACATTTGGTAGCATAGACAGAGCAACCAGGCTTATTTTAGGAGGGAGAGAGGGCTGTAGATAGGTACAAAGTAATTATAGCATACATATGGTTCAAAGAAACACTGATACACTAAATCTTGTAAAAATAATGGTTTATTTTAAATACAATAGGCCAATATAAACCTTGGGGAAGTAAGTACTATTCACATATCAAGCGCAATTAAAAAAACCAACGTAATACCTATGGTTTACAAACCAAGGCATAGCCTTTTTTAGATTACAATCAGAAGTCAAGCGGAGTCAAACCTATAACACATTCAGAATGGCATTTAGCTATTCTTGGGGAATAAAACCAGGTTAGGTATACTTTGTAAGTCAAAGGCAGTAGACCCTATTGGCCCCAATATACACTGTTATTCAATTATAGACACAATTAGACCAACACTGTTAGAAGTATCTCTTGCCAGATCAGTAACTATCTTCTTTCAAAAACGGATATAGTTACATCGCAATGTTACTTTTTAGAACACACTTCAGAGGGAGTAACTTTGAAACACAATTTACTTTATGTATAAGCACCTTACAAATGCACAATAAATACATAAATAAACTTGTATACGCCCTAGAGGGGCCTTAAGCTACTCTGGATAAGTATGGACACCGTAAACTATTTTAGAAGTGCACTAAAGCAATTCAGGGAAAGCACAACCCAACAGGTGAGTAACTTACCATGTACTTTTCTAACCACACACAGAGTGACTTCTGTCAGGTGAATAAAAGTACTTATTGAAATTAACTCAGCAATATTACATTTTAGGACGAGCAGCAGCAATTCAATATCAGTATAACCTATTGGTATTCAAAGTATTACACTATTTCTGTCCACGGAATAGATACTTTTCAGGAGTGTATAATACAATTCATTGGTAAGTAAGAACCCTTATAACTATTTTAGAAGTGCTCTAAAGCAGATCAGGAAAAGTATAACACAATTATACTCTTTAAGAAAGACACAAGGTATTTCAAGGCAAGTAAGGAACCCATTATACTTTTAAGATGGGCTACTAACAACTCAAAGGCAAGTATTAACTTCAAGACTGTTTTATAAACGCAATGAAGATCAGGAAAAGCAAACCCCAATAACACACATTAAGAAGAGCACACAGCTAATCAAGCTGGGTAAATCCTATTGGAAGGCTTTTACACTTATTCACTTTAGAAATGATAAGACTCTACCAACTCTATTACTTTAAAAAGAGTGACACAATTCAAAGCTACTGAAATAACGTCTACACTTTTTAAAGGAGCAAAAAGTAACTTAAAAGGTAAGTAATAACTTTTGTAAGGCGTTGTAGCTTATTCTATTTCAGAGATACAGTTACAACACTGACTCATTTATATGTATGTACTTTCAACAGTGGTTATATTTTTTAGACAGAAGCCTTATCATCAAAGTCCTTCCCTAGTCTATAGCATGAGTTTTCTCAGAGGCAGAAGAAGGAACCTGGTGGTCTAAGAGCCAGCTGTAGGCGGGTCAGGAAAGGTTTCAGTTGCAGGAAAGTCAGAGTTCCAGAGGGTATCTTCTTCATCAAGTAGGTATTAGCTTTAGAGTTAGTTAAAAGTGTTCAGGGACTTCACATAAGGCTCCCCCTTAATGCGTTCCAGCATTAGGCCTGGTCGAATGGTATGGGCAAACTCCCAAACACCTGAATCACCCACTCAGCCTCACAGGATTCACACAAGACTTAGGATAAGTATTACCCAAGCCAACACAGTAACTTAGCAGAAAAGAAGAGCTTCTGAGTGGATGCCTTCAGGATACAGCAGCACAGGGTTCGGCCCTTGGGTTCTTGTTCTGGAGACTGAAGAAATGGACACTGAAGGCAAACTGGCAGCAATCATTGACAGGGGTCTCTGGATTTGGCACCTTTTTACAGGAACCAGATGAAGGACGAATATCGCCAGTAGGATTCTTTGCACTCTCTTGGTCCTGCAATCTGGTGAGTGGACTTCAGGGATTCTAATCATGTATCTGGATGTCCAGCAGGAGTCCAAAGTTTTGGATGAAATCGGACTTCTGAAGACCATGCACTGCACACAGGCTCGAGGTCCCCTAGTATTGGCGGGTTTCAGCCCAGCAAGGTCACTGCACATCGAGGGATCGCTCGTTTTGCAGTTCTACAATTAGATCTCCCCAGCCTGTGGGTAGGAGTCATCGTATTCGGGACTCACAGGTCGCTTGGAAGGAAGGGTTACATCAGGCTCTGGTTACACAGCAGGCTCTCCAGTCGCTGGAAATGGTTACAGCCGTCGTTTCATCTTCCTCTTCGGATTTGGTTCAAGCGATCAAATTGTCAGCAGCTTCCAGGATCTGAGTATTTAGCAGGAACTATAGCACAACTTCTGAAAACTCTCCCTGCAGTTTACAGAAAAGGGTGGCTGGCTGTCAAATCAGTTCATCATTATGCGCATGCCCCTATCATTATCTGAAAGTGAAAAACAGGGTTCCGACTCTCCACTTGCTTGTGGATATCCGGTTTATTTCTGCCTTGTCCTAACTCCTTATTTGTGGCGATTTGTGGACGACAATTCATCTAATGGGAACCACTCACAACTCTTACGGGTATGCCATTAACCATTGGAATAGAAAACACTCAATGGAAATTCATAAAGTATTTAATTTTTCGTGAAATTAGAAAAATAGTGTTCTAATTTAAAAGAAAACAAATTCAAACAAATGAAAACAAACCAAACACAGGAATTGTTCTGTGTACCGTATGAAGTAGGTGAAATCAAAACAGAAAAACAATTCAAGTATAAATTAATTCTTATTTCTCTCTGTGGTATTAATCAAGGTCGTAGTCTCTCATCAATTATAATTCATTGATGAATTTAGTGCCTAAAGAGAACATCATAAATGCTTTAAACATTCATAGACTCTATATTTAATTCATACACATAACCATTCATAAGATTACTGTCCTTAGTACTTGTACAAGGATTTACAGGGTTTTCCTACTGATCCTGTAGTTGTATGAGATTTGTGTCGGGGTCTTTGTAGTAAAAGATATATCTTTGCCACTCAGGACAGCCATCCCCCCAGTATGAACTGGTTCTTTTCAGGCAAGGTGAAAGACAAAAGGCTGCAGAGTTTTGGACTCTTCCCTCATTTCCTGCCTTCTCAGACACTCTGAAGCCTCGGCGGGGAGTACAAATGATTCCTGCCGAAGACAAAACTTCAACCGAGATCTTTCCTGCCTAGGACGGCAGAAGAAGACCTCAAAAACACCAAGAAAATGAAAAATGGCAAAAAAAGGAGCCCACCATTCTAACAGAACGATGACCCTCCTGTGCCTTACTGTGGCTCATTTGATAGCTTGAGAGTAATAATGACTAAAAGTCATCAAAGTAGTTTCACTGCCACCAGCCATTCAAGTAAACTTGAAATTGTAACACACATGTTACCAGGTGAAAACAAGGGGATACATTGCATCTCCCCAGCACTCCACATAAAGTGGGCTAGGCTGGCTCACTAAACTAAATGTAAAGGGGATGGGAATCCCACTTTACTTCGTGGGAACAGTGGTTCACACAAGAGGTAATTCGAGAAATGAAAAAGGTATTCCCAAATGGAGGCGCGACCCTGCAGCGGATGTGGTGAGCCCAGTACCCGATAAATGAAGCTGAAACCAGGACGCGCGGGAGGATCTCGCGTCTTTGAGGTTCTCACAACAATAGCCAAGGAAACAAACGGATAATGAGCGGAATGCATAACTGGCTTGTGTACAGACTGAAGACCAGAAAGCCGTGGAGAACACCACCACTAACAAGCAACCCCAGCAAAACAGAAGTTATCCGGGTTGCTCAGAGTGAAGATGGGCAGAGAGAAGACAGAGTGAAAGTGGAGGAGTAAAAGATTACTCTAATTCCATACCAGGGCATAAAGGCTCAGAGAGAGAGAAAGAACCCAGAAACAATAAGGGTTACGGGAGCCCAAGGAACCCAAATAATATAATCAGCCAAACGGCTCACAGAATCTCCCAAGAACCACGAGAGGCATATGGAAAGAGGCGTTATCAGTACTCCAGTGAGATGAGTGAGACATTGGGACAGAGAGACCCAAGAGAACCAGAAGGGCCAAATAACACAAGTGAAAAACAGATTTATGGGGAGCACGGGAGCGCCCAAGATGTGAACCAAGTGGGGAGAAACCGATTCAAGTGGTGGAGAGGGATCAGGGAAATTTCACCCCACATACGGCAACTTGGACATTTGGTCTTATTAGGAACTTGAGACTTTGTTTGGTAAACTTGGGGAACTATGACAGACTGGCGAGAACTGTTGAACCAGGCAGAATTGTGTTCTAACAATAACCATTGGATCTGGAATGAGGACGGATTTCTGTAAGCCCGAGCAAGATTGGGATGAAAAACTCTGGGCAGGGCACACTGCCTAGTTTTTCTTTGATATTTTTTCTAAGTGATAGGGCCAGTTTAGAGGATAGGTTTGGACAGAGGACTATTTCTTTAATTCGACTACTGACGGGCAACTTAGTATAGTTTGTTAGTAAGGGAACTCCCCTTTCAGCAATAAGGATAGAAAGGTATTTTCTTTAAGTTAAATAAAACTCTGACAAAATGTCCTCTGGTTCGATAATTCTTCTGGCTTGCCACAGTGCCCAGAGACTCCATTGCCCAGAGACTCCATGTAAGCCTTGGGGGACTCCACAGGTGGCTGGGAGTCGGTTAGAATGCAATGTGTTCATCTGGACAGCTTGGTCTGCCCGAGATAAACCAAATTAGGACAGTGCCAGAGAACCCCATCCTGTTGGAGAGAAGGATGTGGTGGTGTATGGTGTTGAATGCAGGCGAAAGGTCATGGAGGCATGAGTCACCCTTAACCATAATGTGGAAGACATCATCTTTCACCTAGATGGTGGCTGTCTCAATGCTACACTTGTGGCAGTACCCCGACTGATAGCCGTGGAGGAGGTGTAGTTGTTCAATTCTGGCGAGCAGTTGTGCAACGACTACCTTTTCCAAGATTTTGCTAATAAACAGGAAGTTCATAATGGACTGGTAATTGGCCAGGTCATCTGGGTCTAGTGTCTGTGTTTTCAAAAGAGGTTGTACAAGACCAGTCTTAAGGGTTCCCGGAAATTACCCTTGTGTGAGGGATTGATGAATGATGCTGAGGAGAGCATGAGCGCCGGGCCCACCAATTGTTTAATGATGGAGGCCGGCGTGATCCCGTCAGAGTAGGAAGTAGGCGTCAGGGAAGCAATTGCTTTTAGGAGGTATAGGGAGAGAATTCGATCCAGAGAGGCAGTGCCCGTGCTGGAGTGCAGGAGAAGTCTAATGCTGTGTGACGTTGATGATCTGTTGTATTGTCACAAAATTCATGAGGATTGCTAAACCAACATCGCACAAGACTTTACCACTCAGTTACCTCACAGGAAGGAGCATCAAATGATCCCCATTCCTGATGCCAGGCTAATATATGCTTTTTTAAACACTATTCAGTTGGAATGAGAGTGTGCATAATCATTGCAAAGGTGCACCAACATCCAGCTATTTAAATTACCAAAGGCAAAAGGCACATTGATTCAACAGATCATTAATTGTGTCTGTTAAATCGGGGAGGGTTCACTTGAACATAATGTTTGGAAACGAAATGGGAGTAGAAAGTGCTACACCAAAAGATGGCCATGATTATAATGCAGACCTTCTGGTTCGAAGGTGATTTAGCTACCCCACCATACCTATACTCGCCACTCTTTTTGAAAAAATATTGTTCTTTATACTTTTATTTAGTGAGGTGCCCAAGATCAAACGGGTTCTAGCCTGGAGGTTTTCATTCTAAAGTCAGAAACAGTACTGCTTAACTGCATCTGTCCCCTTTCCTCGCCTATCCTTTTGATTTAATATATCACATTATATTAGTGATCAATTCATGTCAAAGCACTTTCACGCTCTGTAGGTATGAAACTGGAGTACATCAAGTAAGTGATTTGCCCAGGATCACACATTCTTGGTCAAATAGAGAGGCCTGGATTATCTTTTGGTTCCAACGTCTGCAGTTTAGATATTAAACCACATCCCTCCTTTCTTGGCCAGTCTTTTTGGTGTTCTATTGGCCATCCCATTTGTATACACTCCTGCGTTTAGCAGATAAGCCAACCGAAGCAGCGATATCTTCTGGTTCCACAATTTGCAAATTATCCTCTAGACCTCTTCCTTCTTTCGCATGATCCCCCTCCCTCCATGACTCGCCTCCCATGTGCCTATGGCCAGTACAGTGGTCTAGCTGATGGAGGGCTGATGAGCTGATGGACATATGCTTGTGGGGGCCTGGATAGACGTCTTATTGCTTTACCATCCTCGCCTCTCCACTGCTATGTCTGTAATAAGCAGGGCCGTGTGGAGGTCTGAAGGATTTATACCAGTGGGGACATGGATGGTAGGTGGAGCAGAGTGCGCATATTGGAGCCTGTATGGAGTGTGGGGATTTGTCTGCAAATGCGTATATTCAAACGGGGGTGAAGCTAGAGTGGTGCTGTGTCCATTTTGGGATTCAGGAATCTATTTAGAGCGGAGAGGCTTCTTGATGGGCCTTGTTGCAAGGTTAATCCTAATTAAAAGTAATCTCAGTGGAGAACCCCCTATAAACTGTTTAAAATAGTAATGAACGCTTGCACATTGACTCCACTGTCTCCAAATGGGCAATATTTCACAGTGAAAGAGGCTTGCAGGGAATGCTTTATTTTGTGGAAGGTTTCGCAGGTGAGTATGAAGCCAGGACACTGGGTACGGGTCTGATGTTGTGGGAGCCATGGTGTCAGCGAATAAGGTTTTGCTGGCTCCGCTTGTATTTCTTACCTAGAGCTAAGGCAGCCCCTGGCTTGATTGTATTTATGAATTCTCTGGCTCTCCCCACCTCGAGTCCTCCGGGCACTCACTCTATGCAGGCCAAACCACCATAAGCATACAATGATTCAAGCCAGTCCAAATTTCCTTATTCCTTCACCCTAAAGTTGTATATCGCCCAACTAATATATATTTCAGGTATCTACCGAATCCTCCCACCCATCTTCATTATTACCCATTTAGGGCATGACACATTTCTACCAGTGGTAGAAAATGAGATCCAAATTTCGAGCAGATTTCTGATCAGAAGAATTTGGTAAGCTATAATGTTTTGTCCCGTAGCTGCATGGTCTAAAAAAAGTGATTAAATTGCTTACAATATATGTATCGTTACTTATTAAAAGTGTCTTGGAATCATGAAAAGGCAATGGGGTTGTGGGGGGTGGCCTGGCCTAGCTGTGTGCCTGAGTGGTCGCATCTAACGATGGCTTCATAGGCAGAGGGTGGTCTGGGGGACTGTCCAGTGCCCAGGGCCCGATGATTTGGAACTGGAGTGGTTCCCTGGCATCTGTTAGGGAGCCTCCAATTACCAGTGGGAGGCAGTGATCGGGAGTAATGGCAGGTACAGCACTTTGAACCAAGATGCATTCACGCCGGACCCCGGGTGGCCTCCCATTGCTGAAGGTCCTTGCACCAGAGGCGAGGTCTGTCCCTCCCTTACTCATCAGCCAGCTGTGCCGTTCACCCTGGAGCCAGGAGGAGAGGAACAGGAGAGTGGTTGAGTCCCCATCCTGAGCCCTGACGCAGGCAGTGTTCCGGAGCTGGGCTCCAGGGGCTTGGATGGCAGGGCTCCTCTGAGACTCGGAAGAGCAACGCTGTTCCTCTTGGGCTACAGGCCCCTGTGGAGGCACTTGAGGAACCAGTGCTGGTGGAGCACTAAACTATGTGGAGCCCCAGTTGGGGCGCTGGAGACCTGCTCTGCTCTCCTGGCTGTAGTAGGTGGGGGGACCCAGCGTTTCATTCCTCCTGTGCCCGGACCCATAGACTCCCCCTGTGTCCTGAACAAAGTCTTCCAGGACACTTGATGCCGAGTAGGACAGGGGCCCTCAACCTGAGCAACCGGACGAGATCTTTACAGGGCGCTGGTTGCAAAATTGCCAGGGAGACACATTATTTGTCTCCCAGCCGGGTCGACATTGGGAAGACCCGTCTGTTAAAACACTCCACCATGGCAGGGGAAAACACCCACGAGTGGCAAAGGGAATGATGTACTAGCGCTCATGGACAGCCAGGAGAAGACTAGGAACCGAGAGTGCTAGCTGAAGCCCGGGTGTATGCAGACGGTGTGGCTGGCATGGTGGGTGACCTGCTGGTTCTGGCCACAAGGGCAAATTTGCGTCAAATGCTTATCGACATCAAGAAAGAGGTCCAGGCCGCCATAGGGGAATTTACCCAAAAAGTGTTGGAGATGGACAAGCAAGTTGTAGCAGCCAACACCCGCATTGGAGAATTAGAGACTGGAGCCTGTAATTATTCTTATGATATATCACAGCTAATGGGCAAGATGGAGGAGCTCAAATCCGCTAACAAGCATTTGCAACTGCGACAGGAGGGCCAGGAGAATCGGTCTAGATTAAATAACATAAGGTGTATGGGGATCCCGTCGTAGGTCCCAGACGCTGATCTGGTTTCCTACTGAAATGCACTGTTTGGAGAGCTGCTGCAACGGGCCGCGGATAAATAAGTGGAATTGGGCCGCACTCATTGGGTGTATTCTTCCGTCCAAATCCATAACACCTTGATGCCTGAAGTTCTGACAAGATCTTTCGCTTGATGAGATGGAAAAAGCTATTTTAGGTACCAAACCCGGCAAGTCACTGGGCCCTGACGGCATCAGACCAGAAAAATACAAGTGGTTCCCTGAATGGTGGATACCAGTCTTCCTAAAAATGTTGAACACGATTGCTGCATCGGGGACATTACACATTCCAGGTCTATGAGCTCAATTAAACCAATCTTTAAAAAAGGCACTAAGACGGATCTCCATAGCCATCGCCCCATCTCATTAATAGATAGCATTTCAAAAAACGTTATTAATTGCTTGCTGGGCAGGCATGAGGAAAATACGATACTCCCCATCTATCAGGCCAGACTCAGAAAGGGTTTCTCAACATTGGATCATGTCTTTGTGCTTTCGACAGTTTTAGATAAATACGTGAGGATAAGAAGGGTAGTGTATGCAGGCTTTTTGGACTTAGAAAAGGCCTTTGATTCCATTGATTGCCCTCTCCTCTGGGCTAAACTCCAGAGACTCGGCATCCCAGCTCCTTTGCTACACTTGATTTAGTGCTTATACTCGAATACTAGGGCTTCAGTTAGAGGTAACTCTACAGCAGGCCCTTCAAACGAGTTTTTCACCAATAAAGGTGTGCGTAAAGGTTGTTCCCTGGCTCTGCTTTGGTTTATTATTATTTTTATCAGATGTTATGCTTGTCCCACATCTGCCAGGTACATTTCCTCCATGTCTGAACGGGGTGATGTACTCCACTCTACTCTACGCAGATGATGCAGTATTATTAGATGTGACGCCCAACGGGCTTGCTAGAAGCCTTAACTATATCTCTAATTATTTTAAATTCAAGGGTTTAAAACTAAACCTAAAGAAAACCAAGATAGTCATTTTTAGCTCCAAAATGGTAATAATGATAATTGGTGCATAGATAATGTGAATTTAAGTGTGGATGATTCATACTGCAACCTGGGTGTCATGTTTGCAAGCAATTGTCAGTGGCCTGCACATCGAACGCTGGTGGAGAACCGCTTAAGGACCAGTTTGGGTGGGCTCAGGTCTTTATCAAAAATGTGGTGCTTTTCGCTTTCATAAACGTATTCAAGCCCTTGAGGCAAAGATTTATTCTGCTATATTGTATGGCAGTGGGTTGTGGGGATGTGTAAGCTGCACCTCATTGGATGCATCTGTCTGAGAAAGCTGTTAGGTCTGATGTCCAGTACCCCGGGAGCTTCTCTTGTGCTTGATGCCAGGGTCTTAAATATTGGCATAAAGGCCGAATTCAGGTTTTTATAATGTTTCCTCAAATTGCATTCCACACCGCCGATGAACCCCAACATTGTGAACGTTAGGGTATAAGAACTGTAAAAGAACCGTTCCAATTTGTGTAAAAAATTGGAAATTGTCTTTGATGAACTGAGGGATGACCTTACAACAAAGCAATGCTCGGTAAGGTATTTCACGAGGGCACGTCGTACCTATGCTGATAATTTTCCCTTGACAGATATCTGCTCAACAGCGCAAAGACGCATTATTGCAATGGTACGATTTAATGTTTTGCCTCTGAGGGTGCAGATGAGGTGAATGTATAACACAAAGCTCTATATAAGGGGATGTGGGACTGATGAGGATTGGAATCCCTTTCCATTTATCTGCCCAAAGTTATTGGATCCGAGGCGTATATGGCTGAAAAGTCATTTTATTGCCAATAATATCAGCACATTTGTGATGCAATGAATTGTGTTCTGTGTTGGGGAGAATTCTTAGAAATTTGCTAATTCCTATCTACCTTAGAGACCCCACAGCTCTTTTGCTGAATTTTGGGACTTTGTACTTTTTATTTTTTCCTGTTCTGTGTTTCTTTTGGTTGTGGAGTCTGACAAAACTCCATAGGCATCATCTTTTACATTAGGTCACACAGCACCTTCAGTGCAGTGGCCCAGGGAAGTCTTTCAGATTTCCCAAATGTTTAAATACCTTCTCTTGGATAAACTAGTGTTTCCAAGAGCAGTAAAGTTAAATTGACTTTACTTACATTTGTAACTTTCTAGTCCCAGCACACACTATCTTACAATAGGGTGCTGAAAGGGTTACCTAGTACCCCTTTTGTCTAGCTTCTCATGTAAAACATGTATTATGTACCGTAATAGCATTTCTGATGATTGTATCTGCTTAGATTCACATGCTGTGCATATAGTCCGATGTCCAGTGGTAACCGCAGAGTATTGCATCTGGTCTTTCGGGGATTGAAAGGGGATGTCGGCATAGGCGTGTCTGTAACACTATCCCTATCGTGACCTGTAGTGTACACACAAAATCTCTCACGTGCCAAGGTCCCTCCGATTGTATTTTTTCTGCCATGGGGGAGCCCAAGGCTATAGTGAGTGAGTACATAAAGAGAGAAAGTAGTAAAACGTCTATGTTCCTTCCACCCTGAGCGGGGAGGTAGGGAGGGCGCATGTGAATCCAAGCAGATACAATCATCAGAAATGCTATTACGGTAAGTAATGCATGTCTTCTGATGCTTGTTAATCTGCTTAGAATCACATGCTGTGCATAGACTAGTGAGCAGTACCCGGAGCTGGAGGTGGGTTGTGATAAGGAAGAGTAGAGAAAAGATGTCTTAGTACAGCTTGTCCCACCTGAGGATCAGACCTAGAATGAGTGTCTAGGCAATAGTGTTTTGTAAAGGTGTGTACAGAACTCCAGGTAGCCGCTTTGCAAATGGACTCGAGGGGAACATTTGCAATGAATGCTATGGATGCCCCAGTGCCTCGAGTAGAACATGCTCTAGGCTTGAAGGGCAGTTCCCTCTTAGCAAGAGTGTAACATAGTGTGATGTATTTGACAATCCACCTTGAGGTAGCTTATTTAGAGACAGGATTCGCCTTCTCTACCAGCTGCCACTGAAACAAAAAATTGGTTTGTTTTCCTCAGTGGGTTAGTTCTTTCCAGGTAGAACATGACTGCCCTGCGCACATCTAGTGTGTGTAGGCTTCTTTCGGCCATGCTAGTGGGATTCTGGAAAAAGGTAGATAGTTCAATCGACTGGTTCACATGGAACTTTGATATGAATTTAGGCGCAAATCTGGGGTGCGTGCGCAGAACTACCTTATCCCTGTGGACTGTAACAAAGGGGTCTAGAACAGTGTAGTTCGCTAACCCTTCTGATAGAAGTGATAGCCACTAGGAAGGCCGTTTCATAAGTCCAGTCTTTTAGACTTGTTTTATGCATAGGCTCAAAAGGGAGCTCCCATGAGCCTGGTCAAAACCACATTTAGGTCCCACCCAGGAGCTGGTGAGAAATGGGAGGATAAATCCTCTTAACCCCTTCCATAAAGACCTTAATCACCGGTATCTTCCACCACAACACTTTTTGTTGTGATGTGGTGTAGGCTGACAGTGCAGCCAGATGAACCTTTAGGGAATTGAAGACTAACCCAGTGTCTAACAGATGGGTTAGGTACAGCACAATGTGTGTGGGTGAGCAATCAACGGGATTGACACCCTTGGAATTACACCAGATGACAAAACGTTTCCATTTGCTGGCATAGCAATAACGTGTGTTCAGTTTCCTAGCTTCCCTGAGTATGTCCATGCACCTCTCAGAGTTTGTGGGCATGGGTGTAGGGCTCCCCCCCTGTCCTGAGACAACATGTTGTACGGGCAGGGTAGTTTCACTGGTGGGGAGAGGGGCATTTCCATCAGGTGAGCGATCCAGGGTGAAGGGCCCACATGGAGGCCACCAGTATCATGGTAACTGGTTCCTGGTGCATCTTGTGCACTATGTTGTTGAGACAGGGAGTCGGAGGGGGGGGGGGGTGTAGACAAATTTCCCTGACCATGTTATTCAGAGACCGTTCCCCCTGGAGGCGTAGTCTTGGCATTGGGCATTCTCCTGAGTTGCAAACAGGTCGATCTCTGGGAAGCCCCATTCTGCGAAGACGTTGGACACAATGTCTTCGTGCAGACGCCATTCGTATTCTTCGGGCAGAGGAAAATCTCTGCTGAGCAAGTCTTCCAGAAGATTGAGTTCCCCTGGAACATGTTGGGACAACCGAAACATCTTGTGTCTGAGAGCCCATATCCAAATGTTTTGGGACAGCTTGGATAGCCCTGGAGAGTGAGTGCCCCCCTGTTTGCTCAGGTAATACATGGCTGTAGTGTTGGCCGTTAGAATCAGCACTGTCTTCCCTTGCAGCTGCATCTGAAAGACCTTTAGTGCTTTGAACACCGCAAATAGCTCCAGTAAATTTATATGGTTGGATGCTACTTGAGGGGACCACACTCCATGTGCTGTCTGCTGAAGCAGGTGAGCCCCCCACCCCGTGAGAGATGCGTCTGTCGTGAGAGTGGCTTCCACTGCAGGGGTGGTGAAGGTTTTCCCCTTCAAGAGGTTTTCTCTTGACCACCACTGCAGAGAGAGCACAAGGGCTGGCGAGAACGAGGGCTGGCGAGACAACTACCAGATCTTCCCATTGTCCGCTGGCCTGACACCGCTGGCTGTTGAGCCACTCTTGCATGGGACGCATGCGCAGCCGCGCGTGGTGAACCAAGTATATGCACAACGCCATCATTCCTAGCAAGCGCATGGCCTTGCGCACCGTCTCCTCCCGACTGGCTACATATTGAGGAATCTGAAAAAGCATGTTCTGAACTCTCTTGATGGAGGGGAAGACGAGACCGTCTTCCGTCCGAATTAGAGCTCCCAGAAATTGTTTTGTTTGACTGGGGACTAGACTGGATTTCTTCTTGTTCTAGTTGATTGAGAAACCCAGCCTGAAGAGAAGATCTACTGTTTTTTGGATGTTCGAAAAACCTTAGATTTTTCCTCTAAGCTGGCAACATTGAAATATGAAAGTATTGCCATGTAGTCCCCCTTTTCAGCAGTGGGATCACCTCCTGTAGTGTTACCATGCAAAACCTCTGGGGTTTTATGAACTTGTTCGATGGGCGCAGGTCTAGAACAGGGCGCATGGTGAGGTCCTTTTTTGGGTCCAAGGAAGTACACTGAATAAATACCCTTGTTTACCTGAAGAATAGGGACGGCTTCTATGGTGTCCTTTCCCAGCAGAGCTTCCACCTCTTAATTCAGGATCTCCAGATGGTCCGGTGAAAGGCGTAGTGAGCGTAGCGGTCTGAATTGTGGAGGTCGGGCGAATTCCACGCAGTACCCGTGGACGACCGTCTTTATGACCCACAGGTCTGAAGTTATCCCCTCCCATGCCGTGAGGAAAGGTGTTAATCGCCCCCGGACCGGGGTGACATGGGAGGGGACCTTGATCTGGTGGTCATTTCTGACCAGAGGCTGTGGCTCCTCTAGGATTGGGGCCTCTACCTCTGCCGCGTCGCTGGCCCCTTGAAGGGTAGTATGCAGGCTTCCTGAAGTTTGTCCTGTGTTGAAATTCCCCGTGCCATAGTTGTTTTGACCTGCACGGGACTGCCCTCGAAAGGACCGCCGAGAGTTATTACCTCTCTGGGGGGGGGGGGAGGGTGGCCTTTGTGTGATCTGTTGTAGGGACTTAAGAATCTCATGCTCTTTCTTGGCTGTTTCCAAGGCCTCATCAACCGCTTTCCCGAAGAGGTTAGCATCCCCATAGCCTTATTGATGAGAGAAGCCTGTGTTTCGGGTCTGAACCCTGAGGTACGCAGCCAAGCGTGTCTTGAGTAGGGTTCTATGGGCCTGAGACCTGCCTGCTGTCTCAGCCGTGTCCAGGGTGTTTTTAATAACATTCTGGTTCACTTGTCTTCCCTCAACGACAATAGAAAGAAGCTTGGACTTGACTGGTTCTGGAACCTCGTGCAGGCCTTCTTGGAGTAGGTCCCACTGAGCGTCAGCATAACTTGCCAATAGCGTGGTATTATTAGCTATCCGCGTAGTGTATGCGGCAGCCGAGGTGACTCGTTTGCCTAGAGCATACAGTCTTTTGGATTCCTTGTCCGCATGTGCCTCCCCAGTTGCAAGGGGGACCCCTGCCCTCTTTCGGGTGGTAGTCACTACCAGAGAGTCTGGGATGGCGTACCTCCTAATGTATGGGTCGGAAGGAGACGGACAAAACCATTTTTCCACTCGTGGGTTCACTGCTCGGGTTTGAGCTGGTGACACCAAAGAGGGAGCCAACCTTCTCTTGATGGAATTAAGTAGGGGAATAGCTTGGCTAGATGGAGGCTTTTCCTTAAGGATATTCTCTACAAAATCCTGTTCAGGCACGGCCTCTTGAGTAGAGATTTTAAAGTGTTTAGCTGCCTTTTTCAACAGAGTTGAAGACCATCTGGTCATCTACAGGCGAGGACTGACGAGCCGGGGTGGACGGAGGGGATTCCAGACACAAACCATCAGTGTCCAGATCTTGCTCTGGCAGTGTCCATGGGTCTGTACCCTCCTGCTGGGTTTCTTCCCAATTGTCTGTGGCACCCTGCTGTTCCTCTTCAAAATTCTGTAGAAAAGAAGTTTCTTCCTCTTCATTGTAAATGTCCTTATAGGTGTCCATGTGGACAATGTATTCCTGCTGGATGGGGACAGAAGGTTGATCTTCTTGAAAATGAGAAGAAGATTGAGGGTTAGGCTCTTCACAAGACCTTTTTCGGGGATGGATGATCAGAAAAACTGATAATCCTCTCCAGCCGGTCCACACACCCTTCGAATTTCTCTCCAGTCCATTTAGAGGACCCAGGCGGGCCTACGGGTGGAAAAACGTCGTCTTCCGCTCTACGGTGCCGAAAAGAGTCTCTTAGGGTGTCGGAAAGAGGCTCTTGACTATCTTCATAAGTATCGTGAGAATCGGGGCAAGTATCGTGAGAATCGGGGCCCCAAACCGCATCTGAAGATTTGTCCGCGGCTTGCCCCATGATTTTAGGCGGAACCGGGATAAGTCCCATCGCTGCCGTAAAAAATCCTGTTCAGGCACGGCCTCTTGAGTAGAGGATCGCTGCCGTAATCCTCTCGATGCTGCCTTTGGTAACCGTCGATCGGCGCGAGATAATTGTTCCGATGGTCTATCGGCAGGTGTATTACCTTCTGCTGCGTTAGAGGGCCTAGCAGTCGGTTTTTCGACTAGAGGCCTAGTCGTAACTTTCGGGCCTACCGCTGCGTTCGGGACAGTCACAGCGTCGGATTTCCGTGTTTCGATGTGTGACGTTTTTGGAGTAGCGCCCTTACTTGATTTTGATTGCCCAGTCGCAAGACGCTGCTGGGGATGTAGGGAAGGCTTTGGATGGATCTGCGCGATCCGAGGAACCCGTCGAAATTTTCGACGCCCCTGTTGGCGCTTTCACCTGTAGAGGTTGGATACTTAGTGAGATGCGTTTGTACGCCCCTGTCGCCGGGTGTTGTCCCTGAGGCGAGACCAGAGTCGGGCCTTAAAGGGTCGGAGACGGGCGTGGCGGACCTAGAAGTGTCAGCATCGAGGTCTATTACATCCGCAACGGATGTTTGGTCATCTGAGGTGCCCCCCGTCACTCTCAGCGGGTGTAGCGGTGGGGGAAGGGGATTCCACCCGCGACATACCGTACATGGCTTACTGC
Source organism: Ambystoma mexicanum (assembly GCF_040938575.1). Taxonomy (NCBI): domain Eukaryota; kingdom Metazoa; phylum Chordata; class Amphibia; order Caudata; family Ambystomatidae; genus Ambystoma; species Ambystoma mexicanum. The sequence continues at coordinate 150,077,152 of NC_090930.1, read as the reverse complement.
TTTACACAGCGCTCCTTAAGGGTCTTAGGCCAAAAGGAGTTTGCAGGCCGCACACCGCTTTTCGTCGTGATCTAAGGGGACACAGGCGTTGCATGTCCTGTGTTCGTCCTTCCAAGGATATCTGACCCTACACTTAGGGCAGAACCTAAAGGGAGTCATTTCCATAGCCAAAGGGGAAGATGACCAGACCAAAAGGTTAAAGAGGGGAAAGGAGGAAAGACTTACCGAAAATATGGCCACCCTGACCCCACTCTCCCTACTGTAAAGGTCGGCCAGAGGGCCCGACCACGTGGAAAGTCCGGCGGCCGGATCTTAGGCGCCGAAATTCACCACTGTAGACTAATCCACCGCAGTCTTCGTCGGACCTCGGCGCGTGAGGGATTTTGGGTACACTACACGTCACGATAGGGATAGTGTTACAGACAAGTATACCGATGTCCCCTTTCGGTCCCCGAAAGACAAGATGCAATACTCTGCGGTTACCACTGGATGTCAGACTATATGCACAGCATGTGATTCTAAGCAGATTAACAAGCATCAGAACATTTTTTATGTTACCATTTCCTCACTGAATGGCTATTGGCAGTGGTTTCGTTTTAACTACCATGGAGTGCATTTACCGCAGGCTGCATTTGCAGCTGCAGTAAAGCACCCAAGAGTGCCATTTTTGTCAAATTGGCCCCGGTCTTTTTTTTCCGCCATTTCTTTGTGGAAAGGTCCTTCTTGAGATTTACTCTGTGTGCCAAACCAGGTTTGGTTCCATTGTTCGTTTTGCCTTTGGCAGGATTCACGAGTGAAGCCCGCCTCTGGCTCCAGGGTGTCTGGGGTAGGCAGGAAGTGAGGGAGGTGCCCGAAAATCCCTGTGCTTAGTTTCCTAGGACACCCAAATGCACTCTGTGCTGATTGGCCAGCTGACTGTCTGGCAAGGACAGCCACCCTGCTGGGTGACTGACAGCTAGGCTGGAATGAATAGGCGAGAACTGAATACAAGGCAAGCCTTGTGGCTTGGAAGTCAGAGTCGACCACTGGACGAAGGAACCGAACAAGAACTTGAAGAGGACGCCTGCTGCACTTCCTGGACCGTTGGTTTGCCCGGTCAAACCCTGCTGCAGTGCCAAAACGCCAAATTTGCATCGACAGAGAAGCCCCTGCAAGGGCTACTTCTCCCCTTGAGTTGGTGGGACCAACCAACTATAAAGTAAGCCACCTGGACATCCATCTCGGAGCTGGTTGAGTTGCTGCTGGAAACCATATAGCCAGGGCGAGGAACACCAGATTGTGTGCGTTGCTTTTAAGCTGGCCAAGAGCTCCAGGAAGACCCAGCGGACTCCAGGGAAGCAGGACTGACTGAACCTGAGCCCCCTCAACAGAGTGCGGGACCCCAGAAGCAAGGAAAGTCCATCTTGACAGCCAGGAACCGCGGTGTTGCTATTTGCGGTAGACACGAGGAGCTGAAACACTGAACAGCCACTGAAAGAGAAGTTTGCCAGTTGCAAATTTTGACTGTCCCAGTGCATTGCAGGAGTCTTCCGACGTCCTCCCTCTTGTCCCCACGACTGAGGCCCAGGAACAGTGAGACCTGCAGAGCTACACAGGAACAGGAGTCATCTTCTGCATTCTTTCTTCATTTTAAAGGTACTGTACAAAGTCTGAGAGAACATTCCTCTTGCTGTTGAGTTGCTTGCATCTTTTACCCCTCACAACTCTAATCAGCTTGTGGCCCTACATTTGATTCTTCTTTTCTTCAAAGACTTCTAAAACATTTGCAAAGACTTTTCCATTTACCTACCAGAGGTGCTTCATCCTATATAAGACATTTGCTCATTGACTTTGGCTTAGCCTATTGTACTGAAGGACTCTTTCTGGGGGATCCAAAAGTATTTGCCTGCTTAAGAATATTTGTGTTATCTTGTATGTTCAAACTAATCTTTTCCTTTTGACTTATTATATTATGTTTCTAAATGCAACAGTGATATATTAATGTCCCCAGCACCCTAGCAATTGAAGTCACATGAGGGTGTACGTGGTGTCTGTGGGCCATCCCAAAAGGGTATCTACTGATTTAGAGATATTACGAGTGTGTATTTCATGAAGTGTATTTAAGTGTTACTATTATATTGCTCCCTTCTGAAGAAGGCTTATTCTAACTGACTGATAAATTAATAATTGTTTATTCAAGAAACCTTGAGTGTACGAGTTTATTACAATACTTGTAACTGTAAATCTCTGTGTAACTCCACTACAGCTCACATTGACCCCTCTTGAGAAAAGCCTGGCTGCTCAATAAGCTACCAAAAAACTGTGTAGTACAAGCTTATACCAAAGGTTGGGTTTCCTATACCTGTAGACAGAGTTGTTTGTAGTGTTCCCAGAGAGTACTGCATACAAACTTTGCCTAACATTCTGTCATGTGTGGAGGCACGGTTTATTAATGATTTGTTCGAGTATATTACTGCAGCTTTCAAACGTATGGCAAGAAACATTTTTCAACTGTGTTGTGTTTTATCTGCTGCTAATGGTGGAAACCGAAAAATTAAGTATATTTCTCTCTCTGACTAAATCAAGGAGGACATTATGAATGTTTGAGTTCAGGGGTACCAGGGTCTCGTTGCTCCAAGATCTAGCTCCACCCACTTTACCTATAAGGCACTCTCTCCAGGACTTCATGCACACGCAATGGCTACGGAGCAAGAACAAAAAGTACAGTTGGGAATTTCCATGCGGAGCGATGTTCAGACTGGACGGGGAGAAGAGAACGATCTCCTCAATGCAAGATGCCATGCATATCATGAATCCATCCTCCAGCCTGCCCTTGCCATCTGAGCAGCCAGGAGAAAGGGTGCTTATTTCGGACCAGCCGATATGAGCTGCAGCCTGGCTGAAAGTTACAAGATTGCGGAACCATAGAAGGAACACTGGTTCAGGGGCGGGTCCGGCTCCAAGCATTCCCCGGTTTCCTGAGTGGAGGAATGAGCGGTTTCAGGAGGAATGTCGCTTAATAAACATTTATCCACTTGGGCATGTTGGCTCCATTGCCTAGCTCCTCATTAGCCCTTGTTAGGAAGGGTATTCTTTCAGCAACTTTCCCTCAAATTCTATATACCCCAAACTTTTTTCTTTTGTTTTTGTACTCTGTCCTGACTTTTTCCAGTGAAGTGAAGCCTTCCGTTAACTCCACTGCACTTTTGCTCATTGTTATGGGGAAATAGACCAATTCTTAAGGCTGTCAGTACTGGGAAACTAGGTTTCCCTTTTCTTTTTACATGTTATCTATTTTGTGGGGAACGTTTTATCATTGCACAATGAATCTTACAATGCAGTGGAATGGGGTTTCATTTGTTGACATGCTGCCCTCAATTCAACTAGAACAAGTACTATACCAAAAAAGGATACAGGTGGAGTAGCATAAAGGATACAATATGGATCTAAATTCTCTCTTCTTAACCTTCACTGAAGTATCCTCAAGTAAGAATCCTTTCCATTGATTACACCCACTGCCCGATAATTAACACGGCCAGAGCGAGGAATCAATTGAAAGGATGAATAACTATGCACATTCTCCAATCTGTGTACAAAGAAACATAAGGTAAGTAATAAGAATATTCAACTATCCTCCTTTAATCCCACTAATGCTACACTAACCTGTAGCAGTAGTTGACGAGGTGACCTTAGACGTTCCAAATGAATCCAAAACACCAACACAACGAAAAGGAAAGGGGAAGTTAGTAGGAAACTAATCCCAAACGGAACGAGGGCCGAACTAGTGTCGGGTAGGTGCACTCTGGATAGCGTCCTTTAGTTCGGTGCACGAAGCATAACACAACATAATCCTGGTATCTCCAGCAGGGTGTAATTGGAGGATTCTTTGGTTGGCAGTACGTAGATCACCCTTGATTAATATTGGAAAACAAATAATCCTGGCATGTACAGAAATTCAAACAGAAAATCTTTCTCTAGTTTGTAGTGCGTTATTCACAATTGATGCTTAAATTGGAAATAATTAATCCCAACCGGGACACAGTACTGATAATTCTCAGTGAGTAAAGTACTTGGACAAGGAACTAAACAATATGCTGTATATTCACTCCCGTAGCTCCGAGAGTAGCATTGAAGGTTATAAGCGAATGACAACACACAGCAGCAGACACGTGTTAGAAGTATACCTTACGGCAGGACCCATCCGTGATTAGTAGGGAAGGACTCAGATGATGAAAAGGTAAGGTGAAACACCTCCGCGGGGAGAAGCAATCGGATTCAGGAAGCCGCCACGAGGTGCAGCAATCAGCTTTGATGCTCAAGTCTCAGGAATATAAGCATGGAGAAAGATCCGGAATCCAGATATTGAAGCATTAAAATTCCGTAAAGACTTGGAAGCGGAAACAGCTTTCAGAAACCTAGGGCTGAAGGACGCAGTCCGAGCGAAATCAGACCGCCAGCAGGAAACAAAGTTGCAACAATCACAAGCGTGGGACGCTTAGAGAAAAGGACCTAAATACGTGCCAAAGGCACGTGACTGGTGAGCCCAAAGCACTATCACGCGACTTTAGGAGCAGGAATGCAATGCCGTTTAGCAGGGAGTTTGGAAAATAGACTCCACCTGTTATAGAACGGTCTTCCTGCCGTTCTGAAAGCATATGGACTCCTGCTACCATATGCAACAGGTGAGTGAGGCACGACAGTACCATCCCCCAAAGGCATCTCCACACCCCTCCTTGCGTGGAACGTGCGAAGCAATCCAGGAGCATGTATGTTGGCAAGCGGTTCCCATGTCCGATCTTCAGGGCCATAGCCCTTCCAGTCAATCAAATGGTAAGGTTTGCCAGTACGCAACTTCATGTCCAAGATAGCCTTTACCTATCAGAACCCCTGACTTTTATTGCTAAAGGCCTAACAGGCAAACGAGTATTCGAATTGCATGGCTTGATCAAGGAGACATGGAACACAGGATGTACCCGCCAACTAGCAGGTAATTCCAGACAGACAGCTGCAGGATTGATAAGTCTGGTAATGGCAAAAGGACCGATAAACCGTGGAAGGAGTTTCTTCTTGCCTGGTATCTACAGATTCTTAGCTGATAACCATACTTTCATCCCAACCTGGTATACCGGAGCAGAGTTCTCTTGGCATCTGCGTATTTTTTGCTATTCTGTTGGGCACGGTGTAGTTGTCGGATTGGAGTATGCAATACCGACATGTCCCGCAATTTACAGGTGGATGCTGGATTGTCCGTAGACTGGTCAGGATCCAATGGAATGGATCTAGATGTTGACCATACAGGGCAAAAACCGGAGTAGTACCAATAGAAGAATGAAGAGAATTATTATACGCAAACTCCGCTGACGGTAACATGGACAACCAGTTAGACTGATACTGCAAGCATAGACACCGTAAGTACTGCTCCATGGTACTGTTTGTTCTTTCTGTTTGTCCATCCGTTTGGGGATGGAATGAGCTGGACATTCTGTCATCTATTAACAGAGCAGAAGTAAGTGCCTGTCTGTAATGATGATAGTCGATAGGCCAAAGAAACGGAAAAACATGTCGCAGAAAAAGGTCTGCTAGTACAGCAGCAGTGGGTAAACCCACAGGGTATGAAAAGTGCAAGTTTGGTAAAGTAATCCACCACAACCCATATTGTGTTAAAGCCTTGTTCCAACGGCAACTCAACCACAAAATCCATGGAAATCATGTACCAAGGTTTATGTGGTATCGGTAGTTTTTGCATTAATCACATGGGCTTACCGGGTTGATTTTTGCACTGTGCGCATACAGAACATGAGTGGACATAATCAATCACGTCTCTAGACATGGAAGGCCACCAACACCATCGTCGTAATAGTTTGACAGTCTTCTTTTGACCTGGATGAGCCGCCATTATTGAATCATGTCCCCAACGCATGGCTCTGCAGCGGGTATCCTGAGTAGGTAGATACAGGACCCCTTGCATAAATGGTAGACCTGTCTGGATATTCAAGTTCAATGTATTTACATCCTGCGGATGCTGATATACCCACTCCTGTAGTCCATGTTTTAATGAAGATTGATCAGAACAACTGTAAACTACATGCTTTGCCACCAAAGGGTGTGGTTCTGGCTTGGAGTTGTCCTTACCGAGACGTGATAAGGCGTCAGCCTTAAATACTTCACGTGAAGGGCGGTAAGTAATCTGGAAGTCAAACTGGGTAAAGAATGCATGCCATCTAGCTTGTCGTGCGGTTAGACATTTCATTGTTTTGAAGGCGTGTAGATTACGATGATCTGAATATATAGTCACAGGATGTTTAGCTCCCAATAGGTGGTGACGCCACTCCTGTAGTGCGTCTTTGATCGCTAAGAGTTCTCGTTCCGTGACTGTATAATTGCGTTTGTATGGGTTAAGTTTACGAGAAAAAAAAGCAACAGGGTGCTCCTCATTACTGTCTGGACAGATTTGTGAAAGAATGGGCCCAACCGCAACGTTAGAAGCATCCGCCTCTACGTAAAATGGAAGACTGATGTCCGGATGTTGTAAAACTGGGGCGGTAGTAAAAGCCTCCTTTAATGTATCGAATGAACTCTGTGCTTCCTTGTTCCAGGCAAAGGACAGTTTGGAACTGGTGAGAGCTGTTAATGGATCTACCGTCTGAGAGAAAGACTTAATAAAGCAACGGTAGAAATTAGCGAATCCTAAAAAGGATTGCAATGCTTTGGTATTGTTGGGAATTGGCCAGTCCAGAATAGCCTTGACTTTGGAGCTACTCATACGTACTCCCGTGCTTGTGATGTTATAACCTAGAAACTCAACCTCCTGAGTGTGAAAAACACACTTTTCAGCTTTCACAAACAACTTGTGCTCCCCTAGTCTTTGTAGCACTTGAGTGACAGGACGTATATGCTCCTGTTATGAAGAGGAGTATATGAGGATATCATCCAAGTAAATGACAATTAATTGGTCCAGAATGTCCCGAAATATGTCATTCATAAAAAACTGAAAGGTCGCAGGGGCATTACATAAGCCGATCGGCATAACAAGATACTCATAGAGTCTATATCGGGTCTTGAAAGCCGTCTTCCATTTGTCTCCTTCGCGAATGCGTACCAAATTGTATGCCCCTCGGAGATCTAATTTTGTATAAATGACTGATGAACCCAATTGATCTAACAATACACTGATTAGTGGTAAAGGATATTGTTTTTTTACCGTTATCTCGTTGATGGCTCTGTAGTCAATACAAGATCTAAGATCTCCCTCCTTTTTAGGAACGGAAAATAATGGAGAGACAGCTGGGGACTGTGAAGGACAAATGAACCCCATTTTAAGTGCCTTATCAATGTATTCTTTGAGGACTGCATCTTCCTGTTGAGTTAAGGAATAAACCCTTCCTGTTGGTACCTTAGATCCAGGTAGCAGTTCTATTGGATAATCGTAAGGACGATGAGGTGGTAGATGTTCAGCTATACCTTTGTCAAATACATCGGCAAAAGCGTTGTATTCCTGAGGTACTTGGATGTCAGGTGAAGACACCGCTCCTATAGTTAAGACAGTGTCAAGCAAAGAAGCAACAGATGAATCCCTGATCAGTTCCACATCTTTAAAGCAATTTTCATTGCAATATGATGAAGGATATTGTATTTGTCCTGTTGTCCAATCAATTAAGGGATTGTGTAGAGTAAGCCAAGAAATACCAAGAATCAATTTGTACTGGGGTGCTGCAATAACATCAAAAACCACTTCCTCCGTATGTCCGTTGCATTGAACCACGGTAATCGGAATGGTTTCTTTAGTGACCAAACCTGAAGCGAGAATAGAAACGTCGACAGTGTTGACTGTTTCTGGAACTTTCTTAGTCACCCTAGGTATAGCAGCCGTTTGCAGGAATGAAAAGATCAATGTAATTGTTAGTCGCCCCTGAATCAATCTTTGCCTGAGTCTGAATCTTAGAACTGTGGAAGCGTAATTCCACTGGAGTAGTTTGACTGGAGCCCATTTTGAAACTCGGCACAGGGACTCCTACTGAGGCCGAGCCTGTCATGATGCCTACCCCCGGGCATCCGGATCGTGTCCATCAGCCCCGGGAGCAGGCATCCAGATACTCATTAAAACCCCAACAGCCCCGGCTGGGGGCTGTTTGGATTCAGTCCTGGCGCCTTAGGCGCCAGGTTCATCATAGAAAACAGTCCTGGCGCAATAGGCGCCAGGCTCATAGACATTACTTACCTTATGCAGACCATGCTGCAAATGAGCCCAAGCCAACGTGAGGCCTGGATGGGACTATTTTATTACAGGGACCATTTTTCACTCGGGTGTGGTTCTGGGGAACTTCTTACCTGGGACTACTTTGCAGGCTATTTAAACCACGCCCGAACACCAGCCCATGCTTCGCGTTATTCTGCACCCAGCAGCGTGACGCTCACCGTGTCTGCAAGTCAGCATCCAGTCTTCTGCCACGCCCGCCTCGAATCCGGAGCTCCTAGACAAAAGGAAAAGAAAGGAGAAGAGGTTAGATCACGGACATTATTTGATTGCTTACCTGATTCCGGACCCAGCACATCTCCGAGCCTGGAAAGGACATTATTTCAGCACGCGTCGCTTCGCCAGCAGCAGCGCCGTGTTATATTCACCAGTCCACCGCATCTTTCGACTCGGCGCTGCCTCCATCATTTTCTTCGTCGAAATCCAGCACCTGGGGGGAAAACAAAAGGAATAACAAGGTGAGCCGAGAAAACCGACAAAACAATCTCTTTGCCACCATAGGCTTACCTGCTTTACCACCGGAGGTATTATTCTTTAATTCGCCGCATCTTCCTATGCCGCACCTATAAAGGGAGAGAAAACAGCAAGTTAAACTCATGCAACTTTTACCGGACAGTGTTTGGTATTGCAGACTCTTACCTGAACGCCATCAGCTGCCTCCAGGCAATATTCTTTTGGACCCAGCTGCAACTTAACGAGGGAATGGAACAAGAGTAAACATCGGACATATTGAACACTTTGAACTTTATAGACACTGGAGTTAATATTCCTCCGGAACTCCTCCAGTACCTTCAACCCAGTGAAGTAACTGGTATCTACACACCGCTGCATGCCATGCAGGATGGAGAGCTCATCATTTAAAAACATAAGGTGAATACTTCTACGAGTCCAGCAGACAAGAGTAGGCAAGCCAGTCCAGACTGTCATCTCTTCACTACGCATCACGTTGGTTGAGACCGCAGCTGTCCGGGTCCGATCGACGCCCCTGTGGGAACCAGGTGAGCGTAACAGAACGCAAAGCCTATCTACAAATCCCCACCCAGGTGTAATGGAGACCTCAGAAACCAACCAACTAGCCCAATTGTTAGGAGAATTTAGGGCAGAAGTGCACTCCGCACGCCAAGAAACTAATGCCCCCAGGAGAGAACGGATTGTGTCAAAGGAGCGCACTGTTGATCTTGCCAGACAACTGCTGCAAAACCAAGCCGGGCAAACACCACTACCTGGACTTGGGGGGAATTCAACCCCCGTTTCATCAAGCAGCCCTGTGCAAGTGGTTCTACCAGGGAGCATTCCTTTAGCTCCACCCGAACGCTTTGCTGGGGACCCGAAAAGGTTCGCCGTGTTCATGAACCAATGCCGCTTGCACTTTTTATGCAGACCAGGAGCTTTTCCAAACGACCAAGCCAAAGTAGCCTTTGTACTGTCATACCTTAGTGGCAGCGCAGATGACTGGTCAATTCCATTAGTCAACCAGGATGACCCTCTTCTTCAGGATTTTCAGAGTGTTCAATTGAGCATGGAAAGATTATTCGCCAGACATTCACAGGGACAGGCCCTGGATAACGAACTTCTATCCCTACGACAAGGAAACCAGGACCTGATAACTTATATCGCAACCTTCAATGGGTTGGTGGGGGAAACCGGATGGCCAGAGGTAAAGTGAATTACATTATTTCATCGTGGACTTCGGGGTGAACTCAAAGATGTTTTGGCCCAAGTTGTGAACCCACCTCAGGATTGCGCAGAATATATAGACTTAATGGTCCAGCTAGACCACCGACTTCAGAATAGAAAAGCTGATCGAGCCAAGTTCGAGAATCGGGTATTGGTTAAACCCAATGTTACTCCCAAAGGAACAGATGCATCAGAACCAATGCAGATCGGGGGGGTAAGGGACCCTTAACTCAAAAAGAAATAGAAAGGAGATGACAGATGCAGTTGTGTCTGTACTGTGGGGCCTCAGGACATTTTCTACAGGATTGCCCTATAAAACCATCCAAGAAAGTAGTCGGAGTTGCTGATAGAAATCAAACATAGCCTGATTCGGGAAACTACCACGCCCGACAAGCGCAGAGGTCGCTTGCCGAGCTTAAAGAAGGACACTCAGACCTCGCACCTAATCATACCAATGGTCCTTATTAATCCAAGGCAGCCATCACGTGTGCACACAGTTAGGGCATACATTGATAGCGGGGCCGTAGGAAACTATGTGGACCATGAATTGGCTTCTAAGATGAATCTACCTCTCTGCAAAAAGACCACTTCTGATGTTATCACCACAGTCAATGGAACTGAAATTGGCTCTGGGCCTGTAACTCATTCCACCACAGAGATGACACTGTTGGGTCAAGATGGGCATCGAGAGACTATTGTGTTTGACTTAATCAAAGCCCTGCAGTTCCAAATAATACTGGGGATACCTTGGTTGGAAACACATAATCCTTGTATTGATTGGCGAGAGAAGAGAGTAACCTTCCCGGAGTGTGCACACACCCGTTACCCGGAAAAAACCTTGAACAAAAGCCTGGCCAAAGTCGCTAATCCAGTCATGCAGTTACCCAAGGAATATCAAGAATTCCAGGATGTTTTCCAAAAAGAACAGGCAAACACCTTACCACCTCATAGATCATACGATTGTCAAATCGACCTCATACCCAGTGCACAACCTCCATGCATTAGAATCTACGCCCTTACGGAACCCGAAAACCGTCACCTACGACAATACTTGGACCAATACCTTGCTAATGGCTTCATTTGTCCATCTAAGTCCCCTGCATCTTCAGATTTATTCTTTGTGCCCAAAAAGGAAGGTGACCTCAGAACGTGCATAGACTACCACGCATTAAACCAGATCACGGTGAACAACCAATATCTATTGCCTCTGATCCCCGAACTACTAGACCAAGTAAAGGATGCCTGCATCTACACTAAATTAGATCTCCGAGGGGCATATCATCTGGTACGTGTAAAGAAGGGCGACGAATGGAAGACCGCTTTTCGCACCAAGTATGGATTATTCGAATATCAGGTGATGCCCTTCGGGTTGTGCAATGCACCAGCAGCCTTTGTGAACTCATTGACGTCTGTGTTGTCGTATACATAGACGATATTCTAGTGTACGCCACCTCAGAATCAGACCATGTTAAGCAAGTTCGTGCAGTCCTTGAGAAACTACGCCAGTACAAGTTATATGCAAAATTGGAAAAATGTGTTTTTCATGCTACAGAAGTTGAATTCCTTGGATTTATCCTGACTCCAAAAGGAGTCCGAAAGGACTCTCGAAAGGTGGACGCAATTCTCAAGTGGCCATCACCCAGTTCAGTTAAAGGGGTGCAAAGCATGCTTGGGTTGGCTAATTTCTACCGCAGATTTATTCCTGACTTCTCATATGTTGTACACCCCATCACAGCACTTTTGCGAAAAAACAAACGCTTCTTGTGGACCGAAGAGGCTGAAAAAGCCTTCCAAGAACTGAAATTGAAATTCACGTCGGCACCTGTCTTAAAGCATCCACACCCCGAGTTCCCATACATAGTTGAAACCGATGCAGCCAGTTTAGCCATGGGGCTGTCCTGTCCCAGAAGGATCCAGAAACCGGTCAACTTCATCCAGTAGCATTTTGGTCCAGAAAGTTCTCAGCCGCCGAATTAAACTATGCGGTTACCGATATAGAGTTGTTAGCCATCAAATCCATGTTCAAGGCTTGGTGGCATTATCTTCTCGGTGCCAGACATACCATTACTGTAATCACCGATCACAGGAACTTGCAGTATTTAAAAACAGCCAAGGCCCAATCATCGCGTCAACTTCGATGGGCCTTATTCCTTGCCGAATTCAATTTCGTGATCACTTATCGGCCAGGTTGTAAGAATGGTAAGGTAGACGCTTTGTCCCGAATCGGGATGGGAGAAGCATATTCGAACCCAGATCCGGTGCCTATAATTCCTGAACAAAGAATTCTTGGGATAACTACTCTACAGACCTTAGAAGATTTTCATTTAAAGATCCAACAACTTGGGGGCGTGGCTTGGAGCGCCACTGATGCGGTCGCTCCCTTGAAGCCTCCTGTGGAGGACCCGCCGCCGCCGCGATTATCATGCCGTTCCAGCGAAGCTCCGTGATCGCCAGTATCATCTTTGGTGACTGGAACCTCTGAAGCACGCCGAGGTCGACGTTGACCGGCTAACGCGCGCGCGTTATGCCTAAATTTGCCTCTCAGACCCAGCACCCTCCTAGGAAAACAAGATGGCGGACGCCCGCTAACCCTAACGAGCGGAAAGGGCCGAGATGAGAGAGGCTGGCAGAGGACGAAGAGGAGGAGCACACTGACAGCCGACAGCGCGAACAGCCGTGGTCCCACCTACGGAACCCACCCGGGGCCCAGAAGGAGGCAGAGCCGGCCGCGACCCTGGTGAGAACCGCGGCTGCAACTATACCTGCAGAACCACCAGGGGCCCTCTCACCCCCGGAACCCTGTCGTCGGAGCCGAGCGGCAACGAGACCTTCCCCAGCATTATCCGTCGGCCACAGGCCCAGACCGAACTTAGCAACAACAGAGGGAATGCCCTCGGCCCCTTAAGCAGCGCAGAGGCACAGCCCAGTACCTCCAGAACACAGCTTCCCCTCCCCACGCAAAGAGCGCAGACCCTTCCCGGTGAAGGGCGCTGAAAGCACAAATTCACACTAGCTCAGCTGAAGCACTTCCAATTAAGCCCCATTTAGATACAAACCCTCACCCCCCACATTCTTCCTGGGGCGCCCCGGCCTACATCCTCGCCCAAGCACGCTTATCCAGCGCTCATCAAAGCAACGGATCTCTGGTGCCCCCCCACGCTAAACAGCCACCACTGGACACACTTAATCAACCAGCCCGTCAACACTCAAGAAGTCGCAAGTCCTGATCCTTGGGGGTGCCCGCCAGGAGAGTTCACCTACGAGCCCTCCTTTACACTCTTGGGGCTCCCTGGTGGCCGCCGGAAGCTCCCCAACTCGACCTCTCCATACAACCACCATGTCCAGGCAAACGAAAGCCGGAAAAGCCGCGGACATCCCCACTATGTTTGCAGGGGCGGACAAAGGCAAGAAACAGGACCCTCTCAAACTGACCCCACAGAAACAGCCGGAGGAAAAAGACGCTCTTGCCACTAGAGGGGATCTGGTGGCCTTTATGGCGGTCATTAAGGCTGAATTTCGCTCTTGCCTAGCGGAATTCACCTCCAAAGTAGAGCAGACAGACCAGAGGGTAACAGAGGTTGAACAACGGCTGGGGGAGATCGAGGATCGGTCACAAGCCCACACCGCCTCCCTTGGAGAAATCCAGCAATCCATCAATGCCCTACAAGATAAATATGAGATTCTGGAGTTTAAAACAGGAGGACCTCGAAAATAGGGCGCGCCACAATAATCTCTGGATCCGAGGGGTCCCATCCTCTATCCCCGACAACAAGCTAACGGAATACATAGGGGACTTCTTTCAAGCCTTGCTACAGACAAAGCCTAACTACTGCTAGATCGGTCCCACCGACTGCACCCACGCCGGGGAGTGGACTCAGACCCTCCCCCAGATGTGATCACCAGGGTTAATTTCTTTACAACTAAGGAGGCCATCTCAGCGATTAGCCGTACGGGAGACTCCCTCTCGTTCCAGGGCTCCCCCTTCAGATTTACCAGGACCTTTCGCTGCTCACTTTACAAAAACGGAGGGCGCTCCGCACCTTAGCACTCTTCCTCCAAGACCAACAGGTGCGGTACAGGTGGTTGTTCCCAACGGCGCTACAATTCTCATACAGAGGCACTGTCCGACGAATCACTCATTTGGAGGATGCAAATTCAATCATGCAGCCAGCCTCACCCAGAGAGAACTCCTCACCGAATCCGGAAAAGGCAGGGGACGCTGAACCACCCCCTCCCAAAAGCCCAGGCGGTCCTCTTGGTCGAAGATTCAGCGAAACCACAGGAGGAGATAACTAGGGGCGATGCGCACCTCAGAAATATGGGCCACACTGACCTCGGCCGGTTCGTCCTCACTCACTACAGAACCGCCAGCTCATCCCTGAATAAATAGAGCTCTTCGACGGTGGCGGCGGGACACACCCACAGTCCATACCCACCCCAGGGATAGTACCAACATCATATCCTTGGAAACCCCTGATACTTTACACCTTGACTCCTCCATCGGCCCAGTTGGCCAACGGTGCGTCTGCACACACAATGTCGGCCCACCGTTAATTAAGGTTACGCCCCCCCCCCCCGTTGGGGGCACAAGTTAGAAACTCAAGTGCAGGATGACACACGTCTAAAGCTCAACAGTAATGGCAGTTGACCCACCTCCGCCCGGCTCCCCCCCCTCTCCGTCAGCTCAACTCACGGAACATGACCGGTTGGCAGATCACCAAATCCTGAGACTCCTCTCCTTAAACGTCAATGGGCTGAACTCACCTGCCAAACGGAAAACAATTCTGCTCAAACTTCTGGATGAAGAGGCGGCAATAGCCATGCTCCAGGAGACGCACTTAATACAGTCGGACACTGGCCGGCTCCGCTCCCAATCATTCTCCTTCCAATTCTTCGCCTCAGGCGGAACTAAAAAAGGGGGCATTGCGATCCTCTTCCGGAAGGACCTGAACCCACAGAGTTTGGAAACAAAAGCCTGTCCAGAAGGCCGTTTCATAGCGGTCAAATGCCTTCTGCTAGGAGACCTATACACCTTCATCTCGGTCTAGGCCCCCAACACCGGGCAATCACATTTTTACGACTCACTAAGTACCTCCCTCTCATCATTTATAGAAGGCCAGACAATAATCGGACGAGACTTCAATGGCGTTCCTGACTCCATAAAGGACAAATCGCACCACGAGCGACTTCACCCAGGCACTGAGCCTCCTCAAGATGTTCCGTTCACTGGAGGTAGTAGACACTTGGCGGGTCCTTCACCCCACCGAAAAAGACTTCTCCTTTCATTCAGGCGTCCATCGAACCTTCTCGAGGATTGGCCTCCTCTTAACCTCCCCCCAAACTCTAGCTTTCGTCAAGGAGGTGGCCATCGGCACGAGAGCCCTATCAGACCATGCCCCAGTGATCCTGGAAATCTGGGAGCAGAACCCAAAATCGGACAGCCCACGCAGATGGAATTTATACGACCCCATCCTCAATGAGATGGACACAAAGGACAAGATCGCGAAAGCCATCAAGAGCTTCTTTGAAGAAAACCCAGCATCTGACACCTCGGTGGGGAACACCTGGGATGCAATGAAAGCAGTCATCAGAGGTACCCTGATCGCCCAGGGAGCAGCCTACCATATAAATAGGCGACAAACCCAGACAGCCTTGGAAGACGAACTGAAAGCCGCAGAAGAGACCCACAAGAAAAAAGCTTGGTCCCCTAAAACGCAGAAAGCCTTGCGCATAGCCAGAAAGAAATTAGAGGCCCATTATGCGGAACAGACCGCCCTACTCATGGCCGGAGCTAAACAATCGTATTACGCAAAGAACAATAAGGCAAATAAACTCTTGGTGGCCAAACTGGCCAAACTAAGACGGACCAACTTTATCACGGGCCTACGGGACCCCAAAGGAGTTACCCAATTTGCAGAACCCAAAAAGCAACAGCTAGCGAGGGACTACTTCGCCAAGATCATGACAGCCAATCCACGAAACCAACCGCAACAAATGGAATATCTACGTAAAGCGGCGCTACCGTGGCTTTCTGACACCGAAAGGGAGGAGCTGGAGGCGCCCATCACAGAGGAGGAGATTGGGGAGGCCATCAAGTCACTCAAACCGCGAGCCCCGGGCCCAGATGGATTCTCAGCAAGGTTCTATAAACTATTTGGGCCCCAACTGGTTCCCCACCTGGTCACACTTTTTTTTTTTTTTTTAAAGTTGTTTTTATTAGTTTTCCATTTAAACACAAGAAGTCAACAATCCCCCCCCAACGTCCCCCCACCCCCCTCCCATGCCCACCCCCTTCAGGAAGAGTTGGCTGAGTTCCTAGTCATCCAGCTTCTATGATGTGAAGATGTCCGTTATTCTTATGGTGTGTGGGCACCACTGTATCATATAGTCCGACTGTAGATAGTCTATTACCCCTCCCCATTCCTTCGTGAAGGAATCTCGAGTGTCCTGCAGGTTATGGGTGATTCTTTCCATGGTTATTTGCGACCAGACTTTTTGTAGCCAAGTGAAGATCAATGGTGGGTCTTGCTTCTTCCAATTCTGCGCGATTGTAGCCCATGCTGCGACTACTAGGCCCATGAAACTTCTTCATTGTGCCTTGGTATATTTTTGGGTTTGTTGGTCTCTCAGTCCGCAAAGCCAGACTCTCTCCCCTGCTAGGTCGGCATCTGGGAATATCTTTTTCATTTCTGATATCATTTCCGTCCAAAAGCCTTTAACCTTTTGACATTCCCACCAGATGTGTCTCCACGTGCCTCTTTCTCTACAGCCTCTCCAGCATAGGTTTGACGTTTCTGGGTACATATCATTTAGTCTCTCTGGGGTATAGTGCCACTGTGTGAGTACTTTTATCCACATTTCCCTAGTCTGGATTGCTCTTGTGGATTTGGGGACTTCAGCCCAAAGTGTTTGCCAGTGCTGCTTCGTGATTACTTCCCCCAATGTATGTTCCCATCTTTTCATGTAGGCCCACGTTACATCCTCTGCTTGTTTGTTTATAAAGTTGTAGAGTGTGGAGACTAGTTTCTTGTCCCCTGGGTTGGTGAGGAGATATTTTTCGAAGCTGGTCAATTCCCTGGTTGCCGCCTGGGCCATCTCGGGTGTTGTTAGCCAGTGCTTGAGTTGTTCGTATTTGTATCTGTCCGAGTTCGTTAAGTTCCACATGGTCTTGCTTTCTGCAAACGATCTGATTTCACCGTCCTGGAACATCTCCCCTATTTTCCTGCATCCTGCGTCTTCCCATTTATCGAAGGCCCCTTGCTCTTGTCCCGGCGGAAACTGGGGGTTCCTGCATATTGGTGTAAATGGGGCGGTAGCCGTGGTTATATTCCCTTTCCGCGTTTGCTCGTCCCAGGCTTTCAGCGTGGTTATCATGATTTCACTGATTCGTAGGTTTGGGTGTCTGTGTTGCTTGAGTTTCCACAGGAGGTCTTCTAGAGGGGTTCGTGCCACCGCCCTGTCTTGAGTCACCCAGATTGTTCTTTGGTTGTCCCCCAGCCACTCTTTCAGGACCCAAAGTTGTGCTGCGTGATAATAGTTTTTGAAGTGTGGGAGTGCGAGTCCCCCCTCCCTGACGTGGGACGTGAGGACTGTTCTGGCCACTCTAGGAGGTTTCCCATTCCAGATGAATCTTGAAATTGATTTTGCTAGGTCCCTAAAGAACGAGTGGGGGATTGTGATCGGGAGGGCGTGGAAGTGATATAATAGTTTGGGTAGTGTGTTCATTTTCACTGATTGTATTCTCCCCCACCATGAGATGTTTAGGGGGCTCCAGCGCTCCAGGTCTTTTTTGATTTTGGATAGCAGAGGGGGGTAATTTCTTATGTATAGTGCTTCAACTTTTTGCGTCAGTGTTACGCCCAGGTATTTAATGCCTTCTTCTGCTATATTCAGGTCTGATGCTCCCGCCTCGTTATCCAGTAGTTCTCTATTCCCTGCTAGATGTAGGATCTCCGATTTTTTCTTGTTGATTTTCAGGCCAGAGATATCCCCGAATGAATCCAAGATCCGCATTGCCTTAGGGAGTGTGTTCGTTGGGTCTTCTAGCGCGAGTAGCATGTCATCTGCGTAGGCTATCACCTTGTGTTGACTGCCCGCCATCTCAATCCCCTTGATTTGTGCTGTTTCCCTTATCTTGATTAGTAGCGGCTCCAGAAATATCGCGTATAGGAGGGGGGAGAGTGGGCAGCCCTGCTTTGTCCCCCTTGTGATCGCTATCTTTTCCGTGACTTCTCCGTTGACCGCGATTCTTATTGAAGGTGATGTGTAGTTGGCTTTGACCATGTTGATAAAGTGGTTCCCAAATCCCATGTGTTCCAGGGTTTTGAAGAGTATGGTCCATTCCACCCTGTCGAATGCCTTCTCGGCGTCGAGCGAAAGTAGGATCGCTGGGGTGTGTGTGTTGTTTATTTTCTCAATTAGGTGTATTACTCTTCTGAGATTGTCATGGGTTTGCCTTCCCGGGATGAAACCCGACTGATCCGGGTTTATTAGAGAGGGTAGCAGTGGAGAAAGCCTGGCAGCAAGAATTTTCGTATAAATCTTAGCATCAAGGTTTATCAGTGCAATGGGTCTGTACGAGGCTGGGAGGGAGGGGTCCTTCCCTTGCTTATGGAAAACCAGAACCTTCGCCTCATTCATGGATGGGGTTACATTTCCGTTGTCTTTGAAGGAGTTTAGGAGTCTTGTTAGGATTTGGGATAGAATATCTGCGTATGTTTTATAGAAGTGGGCCGTGAACCCGTCTGGGCCGGGTGCTTTGTTGAGTGGGAGATCTTTTATCGCCTTTTTTACTTCACTTTCGGTTATCTGGGTGTCTAGTGCCGTTTTGGCCTCTTCTGTTATTTTTGGGATGGGGAGTGTCTTCAAGTAGCTGTTCTGGAGTTCCTCGTCCGGGTGATTCGTGGTGTATAGTTCTTGATAGAATGCCCTAAAAGTCTCTCCTATATCTTTGGTACGCGTCAGTGTGTCCCCTTGTGCGTTTCTGACGTTGAGGATGGTCATGGATTTTTGCTTTGCGGCTAGTTGTCTTGCCAGAAGACGATCCGCTTTGTTGGCTTTAATGTAGTATCTTTGTTTCAGGTATAGGAGGGAGCTCTCAGCCTTTTTGTTGCGGAGGAGTTCCAGTTGGCCCTGCGTATGTTTTAAAGCCTTCTTTAAGTTTCTGGTGGGATGGGTCAGAAGTTCCTCTCTGATCTCATTTAATTTCTTCTCCAGTTCTCGTTCCCACCCATGTCTTTGTTTGTCTCTTGAGGTCTTCAGTGCTATCAATTGTCCCCTGATTACCGCCTTGAATGCCTCCCAGACGGTGCCCAGAGAGACTTCCTCCGTATCATTGTGTTCGAAGAATTCTATGATTTTGTCTTTGATGGTCTCGGCCATTACCGGGTCCGTGAGTAGCTCCTGCGGAAGTTTCCAGCGCCAAAGGCCTCCCTCGTTCTTTGGGGTCGCTAGTTCTAGCCAGAGTGGGGCATGGTCGGACAGTGCTATGGTGCCCAGCTCCACTCCCTGAATTTTGCCCAGGAGCCCTGCCGAGACCCAGAAGTAGTCAATTCTAGACATTGAATTATGTACATGCGAGTAATAAGTGTATCCCTTTTGTTGGCCCTTGATTTCCCTCCATGTGTCGCAGAGTGCCATGTTTTCCATCGCTTTTTTTAGGTGTTCGGATGGGACACCTTGGTTGTAGTGTCTTCCTGCGCTTCTGTCCAACTGGGGGTGCCATGCCACATTGAAATCTCCCCCTATAATGATTGCTCCTTTTGCAAACCCCTCTAGTCTCCCCATGGCATCTCGCAGGAAGCTATCTTGGCCCGTGTTTGGGGCATAGATGGACGCTAGGGTGTACACTGTGTTATGTAGTTTAATATTGGTAAACGCATATCTCCCTTCCTTGTCCGTCCGTTTGTCTATCACAGTTACCTGCAGTCCCCCCTTCACTGCTATCAATACCCCTGCTCTTTTCCCTGGTGCGTTAGACTGTGCTAGTGTGTCGTATCCTCTGAGGCGCACCTTCCCCTTGTCCATTGCTCTAATGTGCGTTTCCTGTAGGAGAAGCACTTCAGCCCTGTCCCTCCTGAGCATATGTTCGACTTTCTTCCTCTTCACCGGGGAGTTTAGGCCCCTGACATTTAGGGTGAGCAATCTTATCTTCCCCATGTCGGATTGCCCTTCTTGGCTTTCTGCTGCGCCCTGGATGCTGGACCTGGCTCTCTTCCTGTAACACCTACCCTCCCTTCCCCCCAAAACTCCCCAACTGTTCCCCAACTGTTACCCTTGTAGCAACCTTTGCTCCCGAGGAGGGCCCGGGTACCTAAGGTAGCTCTGGCGTTCCGCCTATCGCTCCCTGCCCTCTGTAGGCTCGAGACTGAATTTGCGGGGGATCCTAAACCCCGCATTGTGGTTCGACTTTACTGCAAGTCGTTCTAATTCCCCACCGGGCCTGTGCTGCCCACTGGTGTCGGTACCCTTCATTGGGAACCCCTCTGTGATCCTTGAGTGTAGGTTAGTCCTTTGCCCTACTCCCACCGTGATTCTGCCCTCGTTCCGCTGTGGGCAGCGGATTGAACCCCCTTCCGCCCTTTCTCTTTTTCTGTCGGACCGTGTCCCAGCCCTTCGGTCTCCTTTGCTGGTCCCCTGTTGCCTGCTCGCGTTTGCTGGGGGCCTCCTCTGTTGGGATGTCCATTATTCGTAGACCTTCTTCCCAGGTGGTAACTCTCCATTGTTTCCCCTTGAAGTCAAACAGCAGACCGAAAGGGAATGTCCATTTATACTTTATCTCTCTCGTGATCAGTTCTTTTATCAGTGGGGCCATTTCTCTTCTCTTTAGGAGTGTAGTGGATGACAGGTCCTGATATAGCTGTATGTCCACTCCATTCATTCTGATCTGGTCCATTTGCCTGGCTCTCCTTAGTATGAGTTCTTTTTGAGGGTACGATGAGATAGCAGCCAGCACATCTCTGGGTCTCTCCCCTGGTGCCCCTGTACGTCTAGGGCCCACTCTGTGGATGCGATCTATCCCTATGTCGTCCTGGTCTTGTGCTTCTATGATGTCCCTGAATACTTCCTGCGTTGCTTTCTTCAGGTCTTTGTCCACGACGGATTCGGGCATGTTTTTTATGCGAATGTTCGATCTGCGGGACCTGTTTTCCAGGTCCTCACACTGCAGTTCCAGATTATGTGTTACTCGGACTAAATGTTCTTGTGTATCGTTGCTCTGCCTTGCCTCGTCCTCTACATTCTGCACTATTTTCTCTAGTGTATCTGTCCTTTCTTCGAGGTTGGCAATATCGAGTTTACAGTCCTGGATCGCTTGTTTAAACTCATTCTTTAGTGAGGTGAATTGGTCGTGGACTGTCGCCATAAATTTGTCCTGAAGCTCCATGAACCAGGCGTGCATATCTGCTTTCGATGGTGGATGATTGGAGTCTGTGGATTGGGTGGAATCGTTTGTGGGCATTGTTGGGTCCTCCTGTGATCGGCTTCTGGTTGTCACCGTGGAGTCCGTTGCCCAAAGTTGTAGGAGATTCGAGTCTTGCTTTGGGGGGATTGGGTTCTGTTGGGATCTCACCCCTTTACTTTTCACTTTGGACATGGGGTTTGTGGTCAGGATGCCTCCGCTGTGCCGCCGGTGTTCCAGTGACTTGTGGTGTGCCAGAGGATCGCCCTTGTTGTGGGTTCCCCTGTGTAGGGCGGTGAGGATTAGTTTGGTCAGTCCCCCCTCACCTTGCCCCCTGCCCCTTCCTCTTATTTGGATGTTGCGAAATGTGGGGTTGGGGTGCCAGTCTCCTCTTATTGTTGCGTGGGGGCTTGTGGGGGATACCCTCTTCTGGGCGTCCGTTACTTTCTATGGGAGCGCTGGCGAGGGGGGGACCGGGGGAGCCTCTCACCTGGTTGTCTGTGGTTCCGGGTCTTGCCGCCTGCGTCTCCCTCCTCCGGGCGGAGGCCGTCCCCGGTGCTGCCCCTCCGCCGCTTCCTCTGCGCCTTCCGTGTCGGCCGTGTCCCGCGGGCGTCCTCTGCTCTTCCCTCGTTCTGCCTCTTAGGGTTCTTGCCTGCTCCTGCTCCAACCGCGGTGCCTCCTCAGCGATCTCCGTGGGGGATGGCGGAGGGGGGGGGGGCCTCTGGTTCCTGTGCCGGCCCCTCTGTGTCCTGGGCGCCTGCGGAGATGGTCCGCTTCCGTCCCGGGTTCCCCTGTCGCTGTTGTCCTCAGATTTCTGGGCCGCGCTGTATTTGCTGTGCCGCGGTGGGGGAGGGGCGTTTCACTCTCGCTCCGCCGTTTCCCGTCTTACTGTCGGGATTTCGGTCTCCGCTTTTCCCCCTGTATCTGGGTGGGTAGGGCTGCTGGGTGGAGGGGTTGGTGCCCTCAGGGTCGACGCTCATAAGGTGCTAATTAAAGGCCCGGCCGGAGCGAGCTTCACTCGCGTCTCCCTGCGCCGGCGGCCATCTTGGGTCTCCCTGGTCACACTTTTTAACTCCTTCAGTGAGACAGGTTCTGCGACGCCCTCGATGCAGGAGTCGACCACCATCCTCCTCCCTAAACCTGGGCAAGACCCACGAGACTTAGCCTCGTACAGGCCGATTGCTCTATTTAACATTGATGCGAACCTATACTCCAAAATTTTGGCGAACCGCCTGAGACCCATCCTACCAGGGATCATTCAGCCAGACGAGGCAGGTTTCATCATACATCGGGCGGCAGGAGAGAACATCCGGAGAACTCTTAACCTGGTGGACCTTACTGCCCGGAACTCCCAGAAGTTGGTCCTAATGGCCCTAGATGCGACCAAGGCCTTCGACAGGGTGGATTGGACGTTCATGAAAAACACCTTGGGGGCCTTTGGCTTTGGAGCAACATTCCAATCAATGGTACTAGCTAACTATACTGGCCCGAAGACGCTCCTAAGAATCAATGGACACCATTCGGCCCCAATCCCCCTGACCTGCGGGACCAGACAGGGCTGTCCGCTGTCCCCACTGCTGTTTGCCCTGACCATGGAGCCCTTTGTCCAAAGGATCAGACTCAACAATCAGATCAAAGGCCTGAGGGTTGGCCCCTCGCAACATAAAATCGCTCTGTATGCCGATGATGTCTTACTCATGCTTTCAGAAGCCAGCTCATCCCTCCGACACGCTAGAAGAGATAAACAGCTATGGCGAGGTTTCCGGCTTTTCGGTAAACTTCGCTAAGTCTACAGCCTTAAGCATCGGCCTCACCCCGGGAGAACGGGAACCACTGGCTAAAATGTGCCCAACCACGTGGGAAGAAAGGGCGATCCCTTATTTGGGGGTCTATATCTCAGCGGACCCGAAAGACACATAGAAGGCAAACTTTCCCCGGCTGTTTGGGGAACTGGAAGGTGACCTGAAACGATGGATGACGCAGGAGATCTCGCTCCTAGGGCACATAACGGCATGCAAGATGAACCTCCTCCCGAGATTGCTTTACGCCTGCGCCTCCCTTCCAGTGGCGATCCCCGCTCCAGCCCTCCGAAACCTACAGAGGAAGATGTTGAAATTTATCTGGAGAGGTAACAAGGCGAGAATCCCCCTAAAAACGCTATTGGGGGGTTCCAAATTGGGAGGTCTGGGAGTCCCGGACCTACAGGCTTACAGGGTGGCAGCCCAATTAGCGCAAATCCACGCATGGCAGACAATCACAAACCACCCCAGATGGGTGGAGCTGGAACAGTCTCGAACACCGCTACCACTTCGATTCTTGCCACACATCCCACCCCCTCTCCGAACACATTGGGGAGACCTTCTCCTGGCAACTAATCACACAAGTCCTGGGATTGGGCGCTAAAACAGAAGGGGGTCCCGAGAGGCCTGAGCCCTCAATCCCCGGTCTTCTTTAACCCAGCCTTCTCACCTGGCACGAGCCCCCCCAACTTCCAAAACTGGATAAACGGCAGCCTTGAAACCATAGACCAGCTATATGGGGAGGAGGCACCCCTGACATTCGAGCAATGTAAAGAAAAATGTCAACTCCAGGAAAGAGACAGATACACTTATATTCAACTGCATCACTGGTGCACACACCCCCAAACTCTGCAGGCAGCAACACACCCCCCTACCGACCTGGAAGTGACACTCAGGGACCTCCCGGCCCGCTGGAAGATATCTACCCTATACAGGCGATTCTTAGGGGACTTCCTGAGCACGAGAATGCGCTGCATGGCCCAATGGGAAGCTGACCTGGGTCACCCGATAGAAGAGCAGGGTTACAGGTCATTTGGTCGAAAAAAAGGTCGACAGGACAAATGGTTGACGCAATTTGGTCGAAAGACAAATGGTCGAATTTTTTTTTTTTTTTGGGGGGGTGCCCTCCAACCCCCTTTTTTTGCTTAAAACCCAATTTTTTTCCTAAACGAAAACCTGAAAAATATATATAAAAATAAAAATTCGACCATTTGTCTTTCGACCAAATTGCGTCGACCATTTGTCTGTCGACCAATTGTCTGCCAAC
This sequence comes from Ambystoma mexicanum, assembly GCF_040938575.1. NCBI lineage: Eukaryota > Metazoa > Chordata > Amphibia > Caudata > Ambystomatidae > Ambystoma > Ambystoma mexicanum. The sequence goes on along the minus strand of NC_090930.1, from coordinate 150,052,778 downwards.
CAAATGACCGGCCAGCGAAGACCAGACATGGGTGGACATCTGGACCCGGACGCACACCTCATCCACCTGCATCACAAACAGGGAAAGCGCCTACAAAATCATGCTACGGTGGTATTACCCGCCCCTCAGACTTCATCACATGAACCCCCAAGTGAACTACCTCTGCTGGAGAGGGTGCGGTCTCCCAGGCTCTTTTTTCCACATGTGGTGGACATGTCCACGAATTCAGCAATTCTGGAAGACATGCCTGGAGACTGTTGCGCAAATCACTGGGTCGGCGATCCCGCTGGAGCCAGAAACTGTCCTGCTAGGAGCACCGATCCCAACGATCTACCCACGGGCCGGCAATAGAGCAAAATTGCTAAACCAGTGCCTACTAGCCGGTAAAACAACGCTGGCCCGCGCCTGGAAGGGCCCAGAAGGCCCCCCTGATGGCCCAGTGGTGGACGAAACTCTGGGACATACTGGTGGCGGAAAAGGTAACGGCGGCAAAGGCGGGTGCCCTACACAGATTTCAGAACATCTGGGCCCCAGTTCTGGAATATGACCGGCGATTCCCAGCCCTGACCTGTAAACCCATTAACGCTCGCTGGACCCTGAAAGACCAAGAAAACCCTGACAGGGACACATAGTGGCCGGGGCAAAGGACAGACGGCCCTGGAGGGGGAGCCCGGACCTAGGGGGAGGGAGAGGAGGGACACGGGAAAGGGTCTGGGGGTTAACATGCTTAAAATGCCTTAACGATGTTGCAAGTGGTTGTGTAATTGTCATCCTGCCTTGTTCAAAAATAAACAAAGTTTTTAAAAAAAAAGATCCAACAACTTTTCGATCCAGCAGCCCTGCAGGACTGGGTTAAAAAGGGCCAAGATTATTCAGTTGTCAATGACCTACCTTACTATCAAGGGCGTCTATTTCTACCACACAAGGAACTACAAGAACAAGTCATCTCCAATTATCATGAAGCTCTGATGGAAGGGCACCCAGGTATTGCAAAAACTGAAGCTAAAATTAAAAGACAATTCTGGTGGGCCACTTGGCGAAAAGATGTAAAGTCATTTGTACTGTCTTGTGGCATCTGCGCCCAGAACAAAAGTCAAAAGAAGAAACCAGCTGGTCTTTTACAACCTTTAGATATTCCACCCGCACCATGGCACACTTTGTCTTTAGACTTTATTACAGATCTACCGCCATGTAATGGATTCAAAACCATTCTAGTTATTGTGGATCTTTTTTCCAAGATGGCCCACTTCATTCCTTTAAAAGGATTACCTTCTGCTTCAATCTTGGCCAAGGAATTTCTCGAAAATGTTGTTCGAATACATGGATTTCCTTCCGTATTGATCGCTGACCGAGGTAGTCAGTTCATTTCGCAATTTTGGCAGAAGTGTTGTCAATTGGCACAAATCGACGTAAGGTTATCAACCAGTCACCATCCCCAAACCGATGGTCAGACAGAGAGAACCAACCAGACTCTTGAACAATACCTACGTTGTATGCTCCACTAAACCGAAAGTAATTGGAAGGACATTTTATGGATTTCTGAATATGCATACAACAACTCTGTACATTCAGGAACCGGACAAGGCCCCTTTTATACCATATATGGACATCATCCTCGAACCTCAGAACTCGATTCACCCCAGCATTTAGAAATGCCGGCAGTAACTCATCTGCATTCTACTATTACACAAGCCTTTAAAGAGGCAACAAAACATTTGAAACAAGCAAAAGAGAAATACAAGTAAAATGCTGATCAACATAGAAGTGAGACCCCACCATATCGAATCGGAGACCAAGTTTGGCTGGCTACAAGACACATACCTCTGAAAGGAACTCAGACTTTTAATCCTAGATATTTGGGACCTTACACCATTAAGGCCATTATCAACCCGGTGGCCGTCAAATTAGAACTACCCTCTAATATGCAGATTCATCCTGTCTTTCATGTTTCACTTCTAAAACCAGTTCAAACCGGGACAAGATTAACCAAACCACCTGACCCCATCCTAATAGATGGAGAACCTGAATTCGAGGTAAAAAACATCCTAGACTCTAAAATGGTTAAATCAAGACTTTTTTATTTAATCGACTAGAAGGGTTACGGACCACAAGAAAGGTCATGGGACCTAGTGACCACGTTCATGCTCCTCGGTTGGTAAAAAAAATTCATCGGGACTTCCCAGACAAGCCAGGGCCAACGGGAAGGACAACTTTAGGAGGGGCCTTGGGGGGGAGTGCTGTCATGATGCCTACCCCCGGGCATCCGGATCGTGTCCATCAGCCCCAGGAGCAGGCATCCAGATACTCATTAAAACCCCAACAGCCCCGGCTGGGGGCTGTTTGGATTCAGTCCTGGCGCCTTAGGCCCCAGGCTCATCATAGAAAACAGTCCTGGCGCCATAGGCGCCAGGCTCATAGACTTTACTTACCTTATGCAGACCATGCTGCAAATGAGTCCAAGCCAACGTGAGGCCTGGATGGGACTATTTTATCACAGTGACTATTTTTCACTCGGGTGTGGTTCTGGGGAACTTCTTACCTGGGACTACTTTTTAGGCTATTTAAACCACGCCCGAACAGCAGCTCATGCTTCGCGTTATTCTGCATCCAGCAGCGTGACGCTCATCGTGTCTGCAAGTCAGCATCCAGTCTTCTGCCACGCCCGCCTCGAATCCGGAGCTCCTAGACAAAAGGAAAAGAAAGGAGAAGAGGTTAGATCACGGACATTATTTGATTGCTTACCTGATTTCGGACCCAGCACATCTCTGAGCCTAGAAAGGACATTATTTCAGCACGCGTCACTTCGCCAGCAGCAGCGCCGCGTTATACTCACCAGTCCACCGCATCTTTCGACTCGGCGGTGCCTCCATCATTTTCTTCGTCGAAATCCAGCACCTGGGGGGAAAACAAAAGGAATAACAAGGTGAGCCGAGAAAACCGACAAAGACAATCTCTTTGCCACCATAGGCTTACCTGCTTTACCACCGGAGGTATTATTCTTGAATTCGCCGCATCTTCCTATGCCGCACCTATAAAAGGGAGAGAAAACAGCAAGATAAACTCATGCAACTTTTACCGGACAGTGTTTGGTAATACAGACTCTTACCTGAACGCCATCAGCTGCCTCCAGGCAATATTCTTTTGGACCCAGCTGCAACCTAACGAGGGAATGGAACAAGAGTAAACATCGGACATATTGAACTCTTTGAACTTTATAGATACTGGAGTTAATATTCCTCTGGAACTCCTCCAGTACCTTCAACCCAGTGAAGTAACTGGTATCTACGCACCCCTGCATGCCATGCAGGATGGAGAGCTCATCATTTAAAAACATAAGGAGAATACTTCTACGAGTCCAGCAGACAAGATTAGGCGGGCCAGTCCAGACTGTAATTTCTTCACTACGCATCACGTTGGTGGAGACCGCAGCTGTCCGGGTCCGATCGACGTCCCTGTGGGAACCAGGTGAGCGTAACAGAGCCTTGGCGTTTCCCGGACGCCTATTTGGCTTTTTTGGGCAAGAAACCAATAAATGGTCTGCAGAACCACAATACATGCAGAGATTATTCTTTCGTCTGTTTTCCCGTTCCGCATTTGAAAGACGGCCTTGTATGGCCCCTATCTGCATGGGTTCTGGATCGCTGGGAGCCGCCACTGGAGGATCGGAACGCACCATAGGTGGTAGAAAGGGTTTCTTTTCTCCTTTACGGGCATTTCTGCGAGCATCAATTTGTAAAATAAGGTCCAGGAGTTCTGTAAACCCTGTAGGTACCACCGGAACAGTGGAAAGGGCATCTTTAAGATCATCAGACAGGCCTTTGCAAAAGACTGCCGCTTTCTTCTCCTCAGGCCAACTGGTTTCAGCTGTTAACTAATTGAATCTGGCCAAATAGGACAACAGGGATTGAGTTCCTTGCTGAAGACTCAACAATTCCAGGTCATTGGCTTGTGTAGCATATCGCATGTTGAAAACCTTGCTCATTGCTTTTAATAAAGTATCACAGTCGATAATAACGGACTGTACAACAGCGGATTGGCCAACACCGCAGCTGTGCCACCCAAGTATGACAGAACAAATGCTGCTTTGGTAGTTAAGTCCGGAAATGAGCTAAGCCGACACAAAAACTGTAACTGGTACTGATTAACGAATGTACGATATGCTTTAGGTTCACCAGTGAACCTCTCAGGAGGAGCAAGGGGAAATTGTGTGGGCATCAGCACTTGTACTGATTCCCGTGGAGGTAGTGACGACCCTGAACCGGAAGCTATGGCTGCCGGGATATCACCTCCCTGATTTGGGGAAGAACGCATTGGGTCTTGTAGAACATCCATGCGGTGACGCAATGTATCCTGGGCAGTAATCATCTCATTATGTAGATCTGCTATCAATCGTGTAAGAGCTTCCAAGCGGTCTACTACCTCCATTGCTACGGCTTCTGATTCTGACATACTGCCCTCAATTCAACTAGAACAAGTACTATACCAAAAAAGGATACAGGTGGAGTAGCATAAAGGATACAATATGGATCCGAATTCTTTCTTCTTAACCTTCACTAAAGTATCCTCAGGAGAGAATCCTTTCCATTGATTACACCCGCTGCCCGATAATTAACACGGCCAGAGCGAGGAATCGATTGAAAGGATGAATAACTATGCACATTCTCCAATCTGTGTACAAAGAAACATAAGGTAAGTAATAAGAATATTCAGCTAGCCTCCTTTAATCCCACTAATGCGGGGGAAGTTAGTAGGAAACTAATCCCGAACGGAACGAGGGCCGAACTAGTGTCGGGTAGGTGCACTCTGGATAGCGTCCTTTAGTTCGGTGCACGAAGCATAACACAACATAATCCTGGTATCTCCAGCAGGGTGTAATTGGAGGATTCTTTGGTTGGCAGTACGTAGATCACCCCTGATTAATATTGGAAAACAAATAATCCTGGCATCTCCAGAAGTTCAAACAGAAAATCTTTCTCTAGTTTGTAGTGCGTTATTCACCCTTGATGCTTAAATTGGAAATAATTAATCCCAACCGGGACACAGTACTGATGAGTCTCAGTGAGTAAAGTACTTGGACAAGGAACTAAACAATATGCTGTATATTCACTCCCGTAGCTCCGAGAGTAGCATTGAAGGTTATAAGCGAATGACAACACACAGCAGCAGACATGTGTTAGAAGTATACTTACGGCAGGACCCATCCATGACTAGTAGGGAAGGACTCGGATGATGAAATGGTAAGGCGAAACACCTCCACGGTGAGCAGCAATCGGCATCGGGAAACCGCCACGAGGTGCAGCAATCGGCTTTGATGCTCAAGTCTCAGGAATATAAGCGTGGAGAAAGATCCAGAATCCAGATATTGAAGCATGAAAATTCCGTAGAGACTTGGAAGCGGAAACAGCTTTCAGAAACTTAGGGCTGAAGCACGCAGTCCGAGCAAAATCAGACCGCCAGCAGGAAACAAAGTTGCAACAATCAGAAGCGCAGGGCGCTTAGAGAAAAGGACCTAAATACGTGCCAAGGGCACGTGACTGGTGAGCCCAAGGCGCGATCACGTGACTTTAGGAGCAGGAATGCAATGCCGTTTAGCGGGGAGTTTGGAAAATAGACTCCACCTGTTATAGAACGGTCTTGCTGCTGTTCTGAAAGCATATGGACTCCTGCTACCATATGCAACAGGTGAGTGAGGCATGACATTTGTATGATCCAGACTACACTCAAAGGGATTTTCCGGTTACTTTAGATGAGCCCAATGACAAACTGGTGGCAGCATTTACTTTTTGATGATTTTTACTGTACTTTTTGTTAGGCTTACCACGTTTGGCTTATAACAGTGGCTAGTGTCCCAACATGGCCGTGTCACAAGGTTCAGTTGTTTGTTCCATGGCCATCTTGTCCTGTTAACTTCTTCCTGCCCTGCCATGTCAGGGAAATTCTTTTATGGTCATGCACTTGCCCAGGAAAGCCTTGCTTTTTGCGGGCTAATGCAGGGCAATGTGTGCGTTCTCAGGAAGTGTGTGGGACTGTCTGGTCCCAATCCACAAACTGATTGTGTATGTCTAGGGAGTATACATGTGTTTCACCATTAGTGGGCTAACTAAGGCGTGACCATGTGGTCCTTCAACTACGGCGACACCGAGAAATCTAGTAAGCTGTGGAGCCAACACGGTACAGCTGGGAGCCGAGAGAGAGAAAATCACAGAGAGCATTCGGTGAGAAGATGCAAGACCAACACCCCGGGAACGGCCAGTGATGTACCTACGATAAACAAGGTAACAGGAATCAAAGGAGACCTGGTAGAGGTTTGGTTAATATTGAAGAGTACTTCGGGAGTACTCTCTCTCGTCACAGTAATTACTGAGAAGCTATTAAGCGTTTAGAAAGCCTCAGGAGTAATCTCCCTCTTGACAGGAACTGTGTTAAAAACATCACAAGTAAAGACCCTTGTATCAGTAACAATGATAAAGACATCATAAAGGAAGAGTACCTCAGGAGAAATCTCCCTTGTCACAATCACAAGAGAGACATTCAGAACCAAGGAAATTACATGAGTGGTCTCTTTAACAGTAGTAATGTCAAGAATAGTGCAATTAGTCAATAACACTTCGGGAGTCATCTCCCTTGTTCCATTGCTCAGGAGGATGCCCAGGGAAGCCTGGGACTGCATGTTGTATTGAAAAAGGAAGACATTATGGACAATTGGTCAAGCCAAGAAAAGTCCCTATGATTAACTACAAGGACTCCTGAAGGAGGTCAGCAGAGACTATCCGAAAACAGCCTTTAAGACTAATACAGTTTGACCAGGAGAAGGGAGTCATTCTCCTGGTGTCATCTTTTGTTGAATCAGAAGCTATTTCAAAAGATTCAGAAAACAGCACTAGAGCTGAAGGGAGCCATTCTCCTGGTGACCTTATTTTGTGTATTGAGTATCTTTGGTTAGCGGTAGGGTCAGAGTAGGAGTGTTTTCGGACAGAAGACTGACTTTAGTTGACAACTACCCTGACGACGAGCACCCAAGTTAGAACTCAGTTAGGTAGAGCAAACCCTTTAGCTGTAGGGAAGGAAAGGTAATTTTCCTTTTTGTTAAATACAAATCTTTAAAATGCCAACCCTTTTGTCCAACTCCTTCTGACTTACCACACTGCCTCCCCAGTTAAGAGGAGGTTGATGCTGAGGAGGCTCCAGACGTCTGAGATAGTTATTGCTATGCTTCAGGAAACCCATTTGCTCCCTGCGGATGAGATTTAGATGAAATATAGAGCCTTCCGCAGGCAGTATTTCGCCACTGCGGGGGGGAAAAAAAGGGGTGGCCATACTGATTGCCAGGGAGGTCCCTTTTCTACTGGGCGAGTTACTGAAAGACCCAAAGGGTAGATGACTCCCTGGTGATGGGAACCTTGATGGGTCTACCAGTGACATTAGTTTCACTAGATCGTCCTAATGAATAGCAACACAACTATTTGGTATCCCTGCTCCCTGTCTAGGCGGAATTTATCGAGGCAGGATCGCATCTGGGGGTGACTTGAACCTGGTCCTGGACCTGGCTGTGGATAAAACGTTGCCCCCCACACCTCTTCCCAGGGGACTATAGACTATCTCTGGCATTGATGAAGGTTTTACAGGAATTGGATATGGTAGACATCTGGAACCTTCCCCATGAAGGGGAGGTGGAATTCACATTTTACTTGCATAGCCGTAAAGGGTTTTCTCACATCGACCTCCAATTGCTATCAACTTTGTTGATTCCCTTTACTTTAACGCTGTCATAGGCCCTAGATTGTTTTCTGACCATTCTTTGTTATCACTTCACTTAAGGGGTTTTAGGCCTCATCCCCCAACAAGGCACGATTGGAGGCTTTATGACCCTCTCCCTCAAGGATCCACTGATGTGGGGGCAAATGGCAGAGGTTAAAGCCAAATTATTTCAGTGAGAATGACATGGGCGGGCTATCATCCGGGGTAGTGTGGCCGTAATTAAAGCAGTGGTAAGGGTAGAATTCATCAGCCGCACATTTCGGTGCCAGGGCTCGCAACAGGATATTATTAGAATCCCAAGTAAGGGAACTTGAGATTGAGCATGCCCATGACAAGATGCGGGAGGCACTGAGGGAGTTGAGGCTAGATCCAATCTTGATGCCTTGATGGCTTTTGAGACTGCCAATTCCCTAATCCGAACAAGACAGTCGTATTATTTCAGTCAAACAAATCTATCAGGTTTCTAGCATACAAACTGAAGAAACAGAACACCAGAAATAGTATTCAGGCAGTCGGTGATTGGAAGGGGGTTCCTTAGGCATTCGGAGCCCGAGAAGCTTGACGTATTTTCAGAATTCTACGAATCATTGCTTAGGTCAGAAGCTTTGGTATTGGAGACACAGACCCACTTTTTAGATTGGTCCTCCGTTCCTCAACTCTCAGTGAAGTTACGATCCTCATTGGAGGGTATAAGGGGAGAAGGCTACTAAGAAAGAGAGATCAGAAACGAAACCGATACTGATTTTTTCTATACCGAGGATTCCCGGCCTGACGACGGGGAATATTCATGAGCATGTGAATCCATGCCAGACCCATGCTGGAGAATGACATCTACCTACATATGTGGTCGACATGCAAGAAAGCTCAGATCTTCTAGCGGGAGGTTATAGCCCTTATAGGGGAAATTACCAGGTCCCTATTACCTATGGACCCATCTGTAGTACTCCTCAGTGAACCACAAGATTCGGTGTACCCCCTGTGTGGTCCCAGACCATCCCCAATTACTCAATTGCTGTTAACAGCTCTGATAACTTTGGGCAAGAATTGGAAAAACAGAGGGACCACAGGTGAATGTCTGGTGGTATGAGATCTGCGAGGTCGCAGCCGCCAAAAAGGTTTGGGCAGTGGTTCAGAGTCACTTTCCCAGACATGTCAATACAGGACTCCCCCTGCACGCATTTTGTGAGAAATACCCAGAACGCTCTGTCAAGCCACAAATGTTACAGCACTTCTTGCTGATTTAGAGATTTTGGGCCTCATGACGAGTTTGGCGGTAACCCTTAAATCCGGCGGTAGCGCAATTACCGCTGGATTTAAGGGTCCCCCAAATCACGGGTTTGGCAGATTTCCCCCCCAGCTCTCAGCTGGGGGGAAATCCGCCGAAATTTTGCACTATTACCACCGGCAGGAAATCCACGGGCGGTAAGAGCGTGAAAATTCCCCATTCAGCCCAATGGGGAATGGGGAATTCCGAAATGGGCTCAGTGGGGAATGGGCAATACCCGTTCCGCCAAACCCGTGATCCTGCGCTATTAGCGCCGGGGGGGTTTGGCGGTAGGGCTATTAACGCCAGCGCTAATAGCGCCGGCGTTACCGCCCAACTCGTGATGAGGCCCTTTAAGTTTAATTGGGTTGCTTGAGCTTGGAGTCAGGGGCGTTGGGGGTTTGGCCGCCTGTTGTGCCACTCTGCACAGTCCCTGTATCTTTAAATTACCCCTGCTGCACTCGCTGTACTTTAAGATTGTTAGCTATAATGAGAATACACCCAAAGGCAAGGCTATTCGGGGCTTATGAATATTAAAGAAAATATTAGGATGGAGAACTTAAAACTGTACGCATACACATTCATTAGGGGAGCAATATTTGTTATATGAAATTGAATGTAATAACTTAGTGCACCACAAGAAAATGTTTGGAGCACTTGCATGGGCACCCTGCCCCCAGCTAGTCATGTGCGAGTGTACAGGCATAGAAATACTTACATATTCCATCATATTGCTATTTTCACATTTCCTTCTATTCAGCTTCCAGTGCAAACCAAGCTGCAAAAACACAATGAATATTTAAATGTACTTAAGAAAACCTAGAAAACAATGCTTTGGTTAACAAATTCGCTTTTAAGAAATGCTGGTGAGCCCTGAAATTAAAGAAATGATTTGCAGATTTAGCGGTAACATCCACAGGCTATACTCTTGCATGTCAAAATTGTAAATTCTGGACAGTTCACTTCAATGCTGAATAATTATTATCTGAAGAAAACGTTCATAAGAGTTGGGCAATATAGGTCTATAACCAAGATCAAAGTCTGAATATCTATGGAAAACATAACACTCGTGAACAGGGCTACCATTATAGCCCTCTCTTTAAAATGCTCCTTTCATCCACAGAACATTTAGATCAATCTTCCTCACGTTGACCACAATGTGCCGTCTCTTAAGAGATAAACACTATGGAACAGACTCTGCTGTAAGTCAAGCTATGTCTCTATAACAAGCCAGCAAACAGAGGTGGCAACTTTGAAAATTATATTTAGAGGTATGGACAAAAATTGTATGGGGCACCAAGCAAAGTGATAGATCTTCTGACTAACAATTATAATCAAGAGGCAATCCCTTTTCCCCAACACTTTATTGATAATCACCTTGTGGTACAATCTGTGATTTTCCCATTCTAACAACTTCTGAATTGATTTTCTTGTCTGGAAATGAGAAAAGCAAACATGTATTAGTCATCTGATGCATGTGTATAATTAGAAATGAAAGCTCATTCTAATAATATTTTATTTAGATAGTGATGAGGCAGAATTCAAATTTTTGGGGATACTTGTTGCCCTTTTTGAGGACCCCTTAACTTTTTTGCCCCCTCGCCCCCTTATTGTTCTATAGGAACTCTTGTTCTATAGGAACTCTGACCTTCCACTGAAGTCTCTAGTCCACCGCAATTCTTTTTAGCATATGCTTACTTTTAAGTTGTGCTTACGAACCGAACACATACTGGCCTTATATTTCAGCACCTACAGACCTTAACTGATTGTCCTGTCCCCAGGGTATTTGTCTAAGACCCCCAACAAATAACTGGTTGGACTCCCTGTATTTGCCTGAACAATCAACGGAAAAATAAATCAACACACCAGTTAATACTCATACCCCATCTGTCCTAACCAGTCCTATCTCACCAAAACTAGTCCACTCACAAGGAATATCAGACAATTTCTTGTAAATCTTGGAATCTTTATAACCATAGCTGCATACACTGCTGCACTGAATGAGCCCTTTATATAACCCAACTCCTGATAAATCATCTCATCTATATAGTCTACAAGCTAATTAGTTTATAGCATTCTTAGAACAGTTCCATAATCTTCCAGCTAACCAACGTCAGGGAGAAAACAGTAATAAGATGCCTAGAAACTGCAAAGATAGCAGAAGCAGAAAGGAAGAAAGGACGAGGGAATTGGAAGCAGCCCACGTTACCTCTTCCGTTCAGTCATGCGGAGACTGTACAGGATTCCCACTACCTCACCTCAAGACACTAGTGATGGCTTTTATCTCCAGATACCTCCTGAAGCACCAAGATGAACCAGGTTACTATGAACAAGCATTGTTCCGAGAAACAGGACTCACCAACGACCCAACACCCTTGCCTACATCTACCCTGACAACCATCCAACCAAGCAGAAGTCTGGACCCACAGGAATCAATGCCTGTTACTCCCTACATCACTAGAACACCTCACACAATAAACCACAAGCACACCACAGGAACTGATAGATGTGCCAGACCCCAAGAAGAGTTTTCTAGCTGCTTTAAATCTAAAAGCCTTTACGCGGAGCCCTGGGAACCCACAAAACATAACTTTTAACACCCGACGTCACTCGTCCACGCAGCCGGACCAACCCAGAAATGACAGGCACAAGATGCCACCTGCTGCCTGCAGGTTCTTTGTCCAAGCACTCCTCAGGCATTTTGTACCTTCTATCCGAAGACAAGATAGACTTACTCTGCATCACAGAAACTTGTCTCTCTGATGATCAGTCGCTGGTTATACACAACAATATCCCATCAGGCTTGGAGATAATCTGTGTTAATAGCAAAAATAGTAGAGGAGGAGACATAGCTATAGTGCACACAGACTCCTTCCTACTTTCAACAGCTTTGATTGACATCATCCCAGACTGATTTTCTCACTCTGTCCGGCTCCATCTCTCCCACAGTTGCACTAAGCTTCCCTCCTACAGAAGTAGACCTCCCTCCTACAGCCCACAATATTGCACTAGACTTGGAGATTTCTACATCTGGATCGAGAAAGAACAGGATGTTATTACAAACTCAATTGGAGCAACCTTGCCAACTACATCTCAAAGAGATGGGCAAGGGTCCCATTCAGATAGCTGGACACACTCTAGATGGCATTTTCTGTGATAAAAACATCACTATTGTCTGCTCCACAGTTCACCTCACTTGGGAAGATCACTTATCTATCCAGTTCACAATATTCACTGAGACACCACACCTTGCAGTACCATCAGTGCCACTTAAAACCAAGATAACCCAAAAAGATAGCAACAACCAGAAATGGTTCATTCCCGAGTTCGAGACTATAAAAAAAGAAAAAAGAGCACTTGAAAGGAAGTAGCAACAAGATAAATCTGAGGAAAATAAACACATGTGGAGACAAGTCAATAAAAAATACAGAGACAATGTAACAATAGCAAAGGCTAACTATTTTAACAGGGAAATAGAAGCCGCAGCTAATTCTACGAGTAAATTATTCAAAATATTGAAAAATATAGAAACCAAAGATGCTCACTCCTCCCTTCCTACCATCCAAGGAAGACTGCGATGTGGCACAAGAAGCTTTAGCGAAAATTGAAAAAGCAAGACAAAATCTAATTAAGGCTAGGAATGTTCTGAAACAGGAACACCGGTTAGCGGACAGTATGTCAGAGGAAGGACTGGAGAATTTCAATTTTTCTCCTATCACAGTAGGGGAACTAGTGGAAGTCAAGGGGCACATGAAACCCATGACGTGCGCAAAAAACTTACTACCCGCTCACATCATACTTGAAAATAAGGAACAATTCGCCCCTATTCTGGAGAGAATTATAAATGCCTCTTTCAAGGAGGGTACAGTACCTAAAGAAATAAAAAAGGTGCCAATTACCCCACTGGTGAAAAAAGTGGGTTTGGATCCTAAGGATCCAGCGAACCTCCGTTCCATCACACATTCTAACTTTATACTTAAAATAATGGATAGAATTGGCAACTTGCAACTACAAGAATATGTAGAGCAAAAGGACGTACTACACCCACAACAATCAGGTTTCAGGGCTTCTCACAGCACTGAGGCTGCAATGTTGGAGCTCCAGAACCACATGTTGAGGTTGATGGACAGAAGAAAAACAGGGATTTTGATGCTGCTGGACCCAAGTGCAGCTTTCGATCTGGTCGATCACAAATTGTTAGCAAAGGCCCTGAGAGATAACGTGGGTTGTTCCAAAGTAGCACTAAGGTGGCTAGTGTCCTTTCTCACCGACCGCCAAGCTAAAGTACATTGGGGGAATAATTTCTCTGACCCCATTGCAATAATATTTAGAGTCCCTCCAGGTGCGAGTCTCTCACCTATGTTGTTCAATATTTATATGCGTAGTCTGTGCCAAATCCTGGTGAAAGCTGGAGTGTTTTTAACAAATTATGCGGACGACACGCAGTTGGTCATTGAATTAAAAGGAACATATATCAAGGATAGTGAGAAGATCGCATCCGTCTATAGGGAAATAAATGAGTGGATGCAGAGGAACTGGATGTGCCTTAATGACACAAAAATAGAACTTATGTTATTTGGACACAGTAGCTCTCTCGACAAACTGGGAATTGAGTACGGGACTTTCAGGATAAATGAAGCCAAACTCCAGGTATCAAACCAGGTAAAAACCCTGGGAATGATGGTAAACTCTTCATTGAATGCAGAAGCACAGGTCTATTACCGACAAAAAACCTCAGCTTAACATCTACGGCTAATGAAGGCCATCAGCCCTTTCCTGTATGAAGGCAACATAGCCACAATAGGCAGGGCTATTGTGCTATCAAGACTGGATTATGGCAATGCTCTCCTCGTTGGAGCAATGGCTAAAGACTTAGGGAGATGTCAAGTTTTAGAAAATAATGCTGTAAGGATCGTAAAAAAACTAAGAAGATGCAAACACATCACCTCAGCTAGACAATCGCTACATTGGCTCAGAGTTGAGGAGCGAATTAAGTTCAAGACTTTGACACTCGTCCATAAGTGCATTTTTGTTAAAGCTCCCAGCTACCTAAAAAACTGATTGGAACGGTACGTTCCACAGAGACGGCTAAGATCAGAAGGCAAAGGACTGCTTATAGTGCCCAAATACAAGCTGAAGAGAGGGCTGGGCAGATCATTTGTGGTGCTTGCGCCACAGCTGTGGAGCAGTCTTCCCCAAGTCCTAAAATTGGAAGAAAATCATTTAAAATTTAGGAAAACTTTGAAAACTTTCTTGTTTAAGTGAAGTACCTCATTAGTTGGACTATGCTACCACTGACGAGTTAGAATTGGTAGACACTGTGGCAGTGTAGGTATGTATGTTTGTCTATTTAATGGTGTTGTTTGTCAAAGCGCCCCGATGCCCTCGGGCTGCCGGCACTATAGAAGCAGACAAATAACACATAACATAACATCAAAAGAACCATCTTCCATGACTAGACCGTGTAAACAAATACACATCTCCCTACTAGAAAGGCTGGAAGCCACCAAATCTACCATCACCGTGTTTCCCTTACAAAACCTTTAAAAAATCCCAAGAAAAGAAACAAGCTAAATCCTTACCCCCAAACTAAACTACTTAAAAAAAGAAAATCAGAAACTAGAAAAAAATCTGGAAGTTAAAGAACACACTAGCAACATTTACGCCTTTACAGAGGTGAAGTAGTCAAAGCAAAGAAATCACACTAGTCCATAAAATTTATTTGATGCATCACACATTTGGGCAATGTATAAGATCATCAGAGGATTCAAGAGCCAAACAGCCTGAAAGTCAACCCCTACCCCTTCACAGGAGCTCAGTGACCACATTGCTGTACACTTCAACCAAAAGATCCTCGACATTCAGAATCACCTCGACAATAAAGGATGCTTGCACGCTCATGGCATCAACAGGATTCCACCAACACATTCCTCTCTATTGTCTTTCCACCTTCTCGCTGCAGAGGACCTACAAGCTACAATTGATTCATGCAATCCATCTGCATCTCGTGAGGATACCTGTCCCTACAATCTTCACAAATCCATCATGAAATCTCCAGACATAGTAGACATCTTCCTGTCCCTCCTCAAAGACTCCATCCAGACTGGAAGAGTCCCAGCTCAGTTGAAAACTACATACTTCAGAATTCTGCTTAAAAATCCCATAGCTGCCCCATATGACCCAAACAGCTATCGCCCTATCTCAAACAATGGTTTCATCAGGAAACTTCTGGAAAAATGCACACATGGTCAAATCTGGGATTTCATCAAAACAAAACCCCTCTTGATGAGGCACAGCACGGATTGAGACCATCTGGAGTACAGAACTCTCTGTGCTCCACCTGGGATACAGCGAAAAATAATGCAGATGAAGAGTGCGCTCATCCTGCTAGACATCTCAGCTGCTTTGGGACACAAAAGACTGGAAGATATTGGTATTAAAGAAGCAGCTTTACACTGGATCCCCTCCTTCCTCACACCGAGAATAGAAATCAATATCTTGACTACAATGGTTTTAGGGAGTAGGCTAGTGGCAGCTGTAATTTAGTTTTGGCTTCACCTGGGGTGCAAGCAGATGTACCGCATTAGTAGGCCAATGTACCTTGTTGGTAACCGAAGACCACGAGGGAGGCCTAGAATGGCTGGATTGCATGTGTGGACTCAATCTGAGCCTAACCATGCACCGTCTATAGTAGTTTGGATTGGTTTAGATCAGCCACTAAGTTTAAATAAGGAACAAGTTACTTACCTGTAACTGTTGTGCTCCAGCATGGGTCTGGCATGGATTCACATGCTCATGAATATTCCCCGTCGTCAGGCCGGGAATCCTCGGTATACAAAAAAAACAGTATCAGTTTCGTTTCTGATCTGTCTTTCTCAGTAGTAACCAATCACTGGTCTCTGGGTCATACTGCCCCCAGCCAATGACTGCCCTCTCCCTAAGCCCCGCCCCTGGCAGCCATCCTCAGATATGGTAGCAAGTGAAGTGGCAGTATGACCAAGTGAAGAGCCGCAGAGGGGTAGGCGGGAGGGTTCTCATGTGAATCCATGCCAGACCCATGCTGGAGAACAACAGTTACAGGTAAGTAACTTGTTCCTTCTCCAGCATGGGGTCTGGCATGGATTCACATGCTCATGAATATAAGAATACATAGCAGTATACACATGCACAATCACGGGAGGTGGCAAAAGGCTCAATATCAAGCAATACAACAACTCAACATTAAGCAACTCTTTCCTCCTCATCAGGCTCACCTTAGGCGAACAGGTTGCGCAGCACTGCTTGGCCGACTCTGGACTCCTCCCTGGAATCCCGGTCGACGCAGTAGAATCTCGTGAAGGTGTGCGTCGACCTCCACGTAGCAGCTCTGCAGATGTCAAGCAGGGGCACACCAGACAGAAACGCCGTAGTAGCAGTGATCGGTCTGGTCGAATGGGCCCTCGGACGGCCTGGTAACGGTCGGTTTGCCAACCGGTGACAGTGCATGATGCAGCCGGAGAGCCCTCTGGAAATGGAAGTCTCCGAGAGAGCCTTCCCTTGATTCACAGGTCCAAAGTTCACAAACAGCTGTGATGTCTTCCGAAAACTCTTTGTGCGGTCCACGTAGAACTTCGGCGCTCTAGCTACATCCAGCTAGTGCAGAGTCCTCTCAGCCGGCGACAAATGCGACGGGAAGAAAACTGGCAACACCAAGGGCTCGTTGAGGTGGAAGACCGACGGCACCTTGGGCATGAAGGAGGGGTGCGTCCTCAGCACCACCCTCGTGTCGTGAAAAGTCAAGTATGGAGGCTTGCAAGACAGGGCCTGCATCTCTCCCACTCGTCGTGCAGAGGTGATGGCCACGAGGAATGCTGTCTTCCACGACAGAAACTTCAACGGCACTGAATACATAGGCTCAAATGGGGCCCCCATGAGCCTAGTCAGCACCACGTTGAGCTCCCACGCCGGGGCAAGGCCTTCACCGGCGGGAATGATCGGAACAGTCCTTTCATAAATTCCTTCACCAGTCGATGAGACCACAAGGACTCCCGTCCTGTAGTTCTGGTGTAATGTGGGACGGCAGCCAGATGTACCTTGATGGAAGCGTGAGACAGGCCAGCCTTGGCCAAGGACCATAGGTACGGCAATACTTGAGGGGCTGTAATCCGCAGAGGGTTAATCTTCTGTGCACGGCACCAGACAGAGAACCTCTTCCATTTGTGTCCGTAGCACTTGAGAGTTGAGGATGCCCTGGCCTTCGCAAGAACCTCTCTGCAGTCGGCTGGGATGTCGTATCCTCCAAACTCTAGTGCTGCAGGAGCCAGGCCTGCAAGTTCAGCGACTCTGGTTCGTGATGAAGAATGGCGCCTCCTTCTCGAGAGAAAAGATCCGCGTCCGTCGGCAGCTTGACTGGTGTGGACGCTGACAAGTCCAGAAGGTCCGGGAACCAGATCTGACACGGCCACGCTGGTGCGACGAGGATCATCCTGCACCGGGACCTCTTGAGCTGGTTGACGAGGCGGAGTAGCAATGGCAACGGCGGGAACGCATAAAGGAACAGGCCGTCCCAAGGGAACGAGAAAGCATCGCCCATGCTCCTCGGTTGGGGAAACCTGCTGGCGAACCTCCGGCACTGAGTTTGCCGCCGTCGCAAAGAGATCGATCTGGGGTTCGCCCCATCGTCGGAAGAGTCGGTCCACTTGATCCTGGCGCAGTTCCCACTCGTGGCACGAGCGCAGCTCTCTGCTGAGTGAGTCGGCGATGGTGTTTTTTATCCCTGCCAGATGAAAGGGTACCAGAAACATCCCTTGGGCGACGGCCCAATGCCACAGATCCTGGGCTTCCCTGGATAGGGCAGGGGATCTGGTTCCGCCCTGCTTCCCAATGTAAAACATTGTGGTTCTGTTGTCGGTGAAGATCCTCACCACCTTGCCCTTGAGGGACGGAAGGAAGGACCTGAGGGCCCAGAACACTGCACGGAGCTCCAAGATGTTGATGTGGAGAGTCTTCTCCTCCGGGAGCCAAAGGCCTCTCGCGTGGAGACCCCCGGTGTGCGCTCCCCAACCTTCCAGGGAGGCATCCGTCGTCACTGTCACCTGGTGGGCCGGGGCTAGGAAACCTGTTCCCGCCGTCAGAGGAGAGCGGACACCCCACCATCGTATCGCCTGACGGAACGCTTCGTCGAGCGGGATCCTGTCCTCGAAGCTGCCCGTCGTCTGGATACAGTGGGCGTCGAGGAATTCTTGCAAGGGCCGCATCCGAAGTCTGCAGTGGTGCACCAGATAAATGCAGGAGGGCATCATTCCGAGGAGGGACTTGATAGACCTCACTCAGGCCACGTCCGTGGCCAGCAGACGTTGCACCTTTCCCAGGATGGTCCTTATCCTTTCCTCCGACGGTGAGGCCCGCCGCGCCACTGTGTCGAGCTGTGCTCCCAGAAACAGGGCGACTTGCGACGGGACCAGGTGGGATTTTGGAAAGTTGATGGAGAACCCCAGGTCCGTGAGCAGCTGGACGGTCTTCACAGTGTGTTCCACGTCGAGCTCCCTTGTCCTTGCCCATATGAGCCAGTCGTCCAGGTAGGGGTAGACGTGGATCCCCTGCAGGCGCAGCCGCGCCACCACCAGTGCTAGTCACTTGGTGAACACCCTGGGCGCCGATTTTAATCCGAACGGGGGGGCCTTCAACTGGTAGTGCCACCATTTGACCACGAACCTGAGGAACTTTCGGTGTCTCTTTAGAATAGGGATGTGGAAGTATGCATCCTCCAAGTCCAACGACGACAGGAAATGCCCTCCTCCAGCTGTCCCAGGACGTGCTGGAGGGTGATCATCCGGAACTTCTGTGCCTTGATGTATTTGTTCAGTCGTCGCAGGTCCAGGATGGGACGCCATCCTCCTGTCTTCTTTTTTACGAGGAAGTATCTTGAGTAAACTCCAGAGCCCCGAAGCCTCTTTGGAACGAGCTCGATGGCACCTTTCCTGAGCATCGCCCTTACTTCCAACAGCAGTTGAGGGATGTGATTTTCCTTTCTGGCCACGGGAGGAATGCGGGGGCACCTCTTGTGGAACTCGAGGGCGTGCCCCAGGGCCAGGGCGTCCAGCACCCAACGGTCGGTGGAGATGGACTCCCACACGCCGACGAACTTTGTCAGCCGGCCTCCCACCGCGGTGCTTCGGCGACGGCCCGGCTCGACGGTCGGTTCAATCTTGCTTGAAGGCCGCTTTGCCTCCTTGACCACCTTGGCGACGACGGCGGGATCCACCTGACTTGCCGCGTCCCCTGTAGGCCTCCTGCGACGAAGATCTTACCGCTTGACGGTACGTAGAGGAACTGCTGCCGGCTCCCTTGGAGGCACCCTGTCTGCCTCCGGAGCTCCGAAAGGACGGCCGTCGCTGTTCGAGCACACCCAGTGCACGGGCCGTCTCCATGTCCGTCTTGATCGCCTGAAGGGACTCATCAACCGCCTTGCCAAAAAAGGTTGTTCCCATCGAAGGGCATGTCCAAAACCTTGGTCTGTACGTCCTGGCGGAAATCCGTCGCCTTGAGCCGTCCTCGTCGTCTCAGGCAAACGCTGTTGCCCAACTGACGGAAACCGGTGTCGGCGATGTCCGTAGCCACCGTAATGGCGTGGTCCGAGGCAATCTCACCTTCCTGTAAGATTTCCAGGGCCTCAGACCTCTTGGCGTCCGGAAGGAAATCCAACAGAGGGGCGATCTTGAACCATAACTCCCTATCGTAGCGGGCTACGATGGCCAGGGCGTTGGCCGCCTTGATGGACGTTGCTGCAGATGAGATGACCGGTCGTCCCATCGCATCCAGCTTCCTACCCTCGCCGTCCGGCGGGGAGGTTGAAGTCGAAGCCGATGCCCCACCCCGCTTTCTTCTTGGACGCCGACGAAACGACCGAATCCGGGGTAGGTTGCGCCCTAAGGCACAAGGGGGCAGCGTCGGGGACCCGGTACTTCTTCTCGTACCGGTCCCTCTTCGCAGGCGCCGTGGCAGGGTTCTTGAGGAGGGCGAGCCCCTCATCCCAGATGTCATCAAGATGCGGTACGGCCAGGACCGTCTTCCTTTTAGCCTCGCGCCGTTGGTAAAGGAACCCTTCCTTCTTCTTTTCTTCGGGGCAGAGCTGGAAGAGCTCGGATGCCCTGGAAATCATAGCATGGAAGGATCCAATCCCGTCGGGCGGGGACACCCGGGCAGGGGGCGACGGGGGACATGTCCCGTCGTCGCCTCCGTCGTCATCCGTACCCGTCGTAGTCATGTCCATGCCTGTATCATCCCCGTGGGTAGTGGACCGGGGGGGAAGGCAGAGAAGGCCGCAGAGGCGGGAGAGGAGGCCTAGGATGCGTCCTCCTCCTCTTAAGTGGTGGGATCTCCGAAGGTCCTGGCTCCGGTTCCCCCGTCAGGTCCGGCTCAGGTACCTCCGTCGGGGGAAGGGGCAACCTAGTCCTTCTCTCCGAGCATAAGGACTGGATGGCTGACAAAATGGCCGCCAAGGTGTCCTGCGGCGCCGGAAATGACGAGAGCGAGGGCTCTTGAGGAGCCTCGTCTGCGTCACTGTCGCCCTCGTCGTCGCCCTCATCGGGATCCCTCCCGATGGGCTGGGCCTCCTCCACGACTTGGATGAGCTCCTCTTCAGAGGTCGTGTCCGTATCCACGACGGCCACCAACCCCTCCCCCACCCTTTCCAACAAGGACTTTGTGGGGGTCTTCTCGATGGGCCTGAAAGACGACTCCCTCCGCGGTGGCAGGGAAACTCTGGCTCCTGAGGGCGCCTCCACTGGTGTAGCCTCCAGAGGCTGAGCCAGGGCCGCGGCAACATCCTCAATCGAGGTCTTACCAGGGTGAATTAAGGCCAACGTCACCTTCTGTACGCCTGGGGCCTTCACCTTGGGGGGAGGGTCCGAGCCTCGCTCCCCCTCTGCCGGAATCTTCAAGATCGACCGGGGCCTCTCCAGAAGCTTTGCCGGGTTCTCGGACTTCCTCTTACCTGAGCCAGAGCGTTGGCTCGTGGTCGATGGCGCCGGGGAGGATGCGCCCTGCCTGGCAGCCAAGGAGCCCGACCGTTCGGCGCTCCCGGTGCCCGCGGTGCTTGGCCTTTTGTTGGGCCCCCGTCGCCAGAGCACCCTCACAGGACTTAGAAGACTGCTCAGACTTCTTTTTCTTCTTCTCGCCTGGCGGGCTCTTACCTTCCAACCAGTTGGAGAGACGGAGGTGGCGATCCTTCATGGTCCGCTCCGACATGTTCCCACAAAACGCGCAGTCCTTTTCCTTGTGCGTCTTGTCCTCATGGAGACAGTAGAGGCATAATGATTGCTCGTCCTCCTTGAAAACGTTCTGAAGCTGGCATCCAGGGCAGGTCCTGAACAGCTTCCGGGCGTCGAACTCCCTTTCTCCTGGGCCATGTCCGAGGTAGGTCTCGGAACTTCTGGAATCCTCCAAAAGCGTAACTCGACGAAATCTTCACCCTTGAGGGGCATAGAAACTCCGAAACGGATCCCCGTTGATCGGAAGTAGAAACGGTGGAGCTTGAGGCTCTATTTAACCGAAAAAATGAGAAAATCTCCTGAAAAAAGCGCGAAAATGCAGCAAAAGCTCGAGAGCTGCAGCACGAGGACTCCCAACACTTGAACGTGCGGTAAAAATCTGAGAATGGCTGCCAGGGGCGGGGCTTAGGGAGAGGGCAGTCATTGGCTGGGGGCAGTATGACCCAGAGACCAGTGATTGGTTACTACTGAGAAAGACAGATCAGAAACAAAACTGATAATGATTTTTTTCTATACCGAGGATTCCCGGCCTGACGACGGGGAATGTTCATGAGCATGTGAATCCATGCCAGACCCCATGCTGGAGAAGCCATGTACATTCTGTGAGTGTGCATGAAAGTTTGCTAGTGTTTGGGGATAACCGGATTGGCTGGGCGGCTGGTGGGTATGTTTATCGAGAGGAGAGACCTTCATCAGTTCTGATGGATGTATGCAAGAATGTTATTGTGAACTACCTGTGTCGTCCTCTTCCTCCTCATCATCATCCTCCTTGAATGTTGGGCTAGGAGATCTGTGCTGGGACCGTCTCTGCCGTTTGACAACTTTGGTAATCTGCCTTGATGGAGGAATCGTTTGTCGCCCAGAAGGATGTTGGAACCCCAACAGCCCACTGCTCCTGTATGTTTTCGCCATCCTGGGTCACCCTCTCTGTTTCCGTTGTGGTCCCCCTTTGTCCGTCAAGCTGCCGGAATCTGCATGGCAGGTTTTTGAGCCAATTTAGCATTTTTTTTTCACTCCTGTCTCATGGGTCGCCGCTTTTCGTGAAGGCTGTTTGTTCTTTTCTGGCATCTGGGTTATCATTGGTCACACGTTCATGTCCCTGGGTGACTGGGATTTGGGTTGAAATACTGTGGCTGAAATGTTCGAGGGAGGAAAGACCGAAAGCAATTTTTCTGAAAATAAGTTTCGGTCTTCTCTCCCCTTAACATTTCAGAGTTTGCCCTTGACCCCACACCCCTACTTACCTTGCTGTGTTCCGCCGACTCGCTGTGTCCCTGCAACGCCTGTTCCCTTTCACTTCCATGATTGGGAACCGGCTGCGCGGCCTTCCCTTTTTAAAAAAAAATGTTTTAACAACTTTTTACGGGAACGGCTGCGGGGGACACCACTGCAATCCTCACGCACCGCATAGTAAACAAGGGTGTAGGGGACAGCCCCACAGCCGAATGGGGGATTTAGTCAAACTTTTCGGCCGTTCGGAATTTTCAAACTGCCAAAATTTGGCCAAATATCCCCTTGCGGGATTTTATATACAGTCTTTTTGGGTGATTCCGGGAGACCGGATCCTCCAAACCACATCTGTAACAGAAGAGCAGTACCCGCCAGGTTGTTTCGGTTTCCTGAACATTCTTTTTGGGATGCACTCCTGCAAGTATTTATCCCTGCGCACTGGGTTATTCCAGATACTCAAAATAAGGGGTCATTCCGGTCTGTGATCGTGGGGTTATGAAGTTTTTCTTCAACTGCATTTTGCCATTTGTTTGCATTCGCCTGAATCTTGCTTAGCTGCACCTCTTCCTGGAGCTGCAAGGTTTCAAACCTGGCACTGGAGAGGCCAAAGTCTGAAAGACTGATATTTTATGCCGTAACAGCAATTATGTGTGTAATTATATGTATTTATAAATGAGAAATGCTTGGCTACAATGAATAATTGTAAAGTATTACTGTAACTATAATCTAGGTTTTGGTGGCCTAAGTATTTTCTTTTTCCCTCCCTATTGGTCCTACATTTACAGTTAAATGTGCATTTGAATTACATACAATACTATGACCTAGAGGTATAGGAATAGTCAGACTTTGGGCCTCATCACGGGTTTGGCGGTAACCCTTAAATCCGGCGGTCGCGCTATTACCCAGCTCTGAGCTGGGGGGAAATCCGCCGCAAATTTGCGCTATTACCGCCGGCATGAAATCCGCGGCCGGTAAGAGCGCGAAAATTCCCCATTAAGCCCAATGGGGAATGGGGCATTCCCGAATGGGCTCAGTGGGGAATGGGGAATTCCATTACCGCCAAACACGTGATCCGGCTCTAATAGCGCCAGGGGTTTGGCAGTAGGGCTAATACCGCCGGCAGTAATACCGCCAGGGTTACCGCCCAACTTGTGATGAGGCTCTTTGTCTAGTATTGGCATCTGGGGTCCTCTTTAAGAATGTATTACTTTGTGCTGATTGTAAGGGTGTCGAAGGAGTTGTCAAGGATATGGCATGATGTGGGTTATAGACTTATTTTGAAAATCACAAAACCTAACTATCCTGATCTCTATGAAGGGTTTTCCTGCCTCAACCTATGAAAATAAAGAAATGTCAGAATGTCGTCAAATGATAATCCATCTTTGTCCAAAACCTTGCTTCTATCCCTTACACTTAAACCTAAGAAGTTCTAAATAACCAAGTTCTTCCACCAGGAGAATGCATCCCTTCTCCTGGTATCCGGTAAGGTAAAAGTCCAGGAGAATGTCTCCCTTCTCCTAGTACACTCCGAAAGTTCAAAGCAAAAGAAAAAGTTCTCTCACCAGGAGAATGCCTCCCTTCTCTTGGGTTGTCTCCTATTGGCAAAGGGCTGTGTCCGAAACAATTGTAGCTCCGGCCGAGCTTTCTTCACTAGGCCCCCTGAAGGCTTCCGTGGACCGAACTTCTCTCCAAATATCTTCTTGGCATGGGACATTATTCCCCATGAACAGTTTCCTTGAGATTTGATAAGTGGTCTTTTGACTACCACTGCGAAGAGGAGATACTTATCTGATGCTTTCTTTATATTCTTGGTTGAACTTTAAGTAAGTGGATTTAGGATTGCCACTATGAAGAGGAAATAATTATCTGTGGTTCTCTGTCTTCCAACTTGGGTCAGTGGTCTTATGTCTGACACTGGTGATGAGAAAACCTGCCTCTGTTGCATTTTCTCAGCTTTTTTAGGGTCAGTGGGTTTATTGCTGCCACTGCGATGAAGAGGCTCTCCTCGGATGCTCACTCCACATTTCCCAATAGTTTGGTTGTTACTTCTGGGCCAAGGCAGAGACGCTCAAGCCTGCCTCCCTTCCACCCCTATGTTCCATCTGGTTCTCTTGTACCTCCTGTTAGGGGAGTTTTCCCAAAGTCCACTGTTAGGTAGACTTTACAAAACGTTTTCCAATGGTTTTAGATCCTCAACTATTAGTATCAGTCGGTACTACTCATGGAACCTTGGTAGAGTGGCAGAGCAGTCAGGCTTATCATACGAGGAAGATGTGAGCTGTAAGTACACTGAACCTAGTTAGTAATGCACATCAAAGAAAAACGTACTCAATAAATGTATATGAAAATATAGATGTATTATATATACACACAAGAATCACTTTTAAATACTCACACATTAAACCAAAACACTTAAGAATACTTTTCAAAGGCCACTGCTTAGTTTGTAGTTGCTTGCGGTTACAATTGTTACAGCTTTTGACTTTAAAGACAGTTCTATCGTATCATCGGTAAAAATGTGCACTCGCAAAACTTAGACGAAATACGGTAAGTACATTTACTCTGCAAAACCACATAAAATAATGACTTTTAGGAAGGAAAATAGTCGGTTAGTGCAAAACTAGCAGGGCTGAAGGTTCTAGAGACAGTTTCTTCGTGCAGCAATTCTTTTTAAGTCCAAAACGCAACCCTAGCTAAGGCAGTTCAGAGAGGGTCAAATTCTTGAAAAACAGCAGGACGACGAGAACTCCTGTGGATATTTTCTAATCGCTAGTCTCCAAGATACAGGAAGCTACGACCAATGTTGGAGACTCTGTTGAAGGACTCACTCTAAAGGGAGACAAGCAGCAGCTTGGGTCGGAGGTAAGAGGTGGGTTGCCCATGACACCTCTACGTGCACTCCAACACTCTGGAACAACTTTTACGGATTGAGTTAAGCAATACGTTTTTCCCCACAGTACCTTTGATTTGAAGACATTTTGTGGCTGGATTCTCCTCAATGTGGCAACGCTGGACCATACCTCCAGATTCCTTGGTCTGGTGACGAAAGAAAGGACAATGGGCAGAATTTCACAGTAGCAGTCTCGAGGGAGGACCTCTGGCACGGATTGCAGCAACTTTTCTGGTCACTAAGCGGTTTTGGCCACTTTTCTGCAGCACCAACAAAGGACACGATTCATCCGGACAATCTTCTTTCGTTCCTGAAGTCCTAACCTCTGGTGAGGGGACTTGAATGGGTCGGATTGTGTTTCTAGAGGTTCACCTGGGGCTCAGCAAAGACTTGGATTGATTGAGCCTTTACATGACGATGCACATCAATTGGGTTGGAGGTCTCCTGGTATTAGGATTCCGCAGCTCTAGAGAGGCACAACACCTCGGGCGATGGCTCTGATTAAAGTTAGTCTTGGGACTGGTTGTTCCACCAGTCAAAGGGAAGGAGTCATCCTTTTTGGTGTTCCTCAGTTACATAGAAAACGGGTCAGGACAGCAGTGGTCGCTTCACATTGTTGCAAAGGGTCTACATGTGTCTCTGGTCGTCTCCTTCAGTTACTTCAGTTTCCAGTGGTCGACTTGCCTTTCACCTCAGGAACCTCACCTTTTGTACAGTTTCAGCACACACTTCTCTGCAATCTCTCTCAGCAATTTACAGAAAGGGGCGGGTGGCTGTCCAATCAGGACAGCCAGACCCCCAGTTGGAGCTGGTTCCATTCAGGCACTTTGGCAGACTAAGAGCAGGGGAGTGAACAACTCCTCCCCCACTTCCTGCCTGCCCAGACACACTAGAGCCAGGGCGGGGGACACCAAAGGGTTCCCGCCAAAGGCAAAACACTCACACAGGCCTCTCTTTCCCAGAACGGTAAAAGAATGGCTGACCAAAAACAACCACGCTAGAAATGATGAAAAAAGAAAGGAGTCACCAAGTTAGTACTTGGGTGACCCCATTGTGCACTATCAGGGTTTTGTACTTAGCCTGCAGTAGAAAATGCACACAATAGTTGTTAGAACACGTCCAATGGCACCAGCCATAACTAGAATGTTGTCTATGTCACTAAAAAGTCTCAAGAGCAGAGAGAAATTGGGATACTTAGTATACACTTGGCATCCCACATAAGGTGGTGCTAATGGCATAAGGTGTGTGCCAATCTCCCAGTCTATAAGGTTTTAGGGGAGATACTAAGTACCACTCTGTCTTTAAGAACTGTAGTTACACTAGGATATAGAAAGAATCTCAAAGGGTTCGCAGCAATGCTGCCTATAAGGAGCTGTGTGCTGCAAAAGTAAAGTACAGAAGCCTTAAAAGAGATGGAACAAGTTACTTACCTGTAACTGTTGTTCGAAGGGATTGTGTCTTTGATAATACGTTTCCAGCTTCCACATTTTTTCTGTAGGGGGCGCTGCGCGTCGACCTCCGCCGAGTCGATGTCCCTCGACGGCCACTGTACCGGCGCCGACGTCATCATGCCCATAAATAGCCACGCGTTGTGTCCGTTGCTCAGTTCCGTTTTTCCGTGCTTCGTGGGGCCTCGGAACGTCGTTGCTGAGTTCAGCCAGGATTACTACTATATCTACTCGAATAATACCTTCTCGATGGCATCTTCATCGGCTTCAAGAAATGTCGAGACTGCGGTAAAAAAATGTCGATAACGGATCCACCAGGATCTCCTTGTGGTGCTTGGGAACCGAGCACCATTGTTCGGTGTGTGAGGACTGCATGTCCATGACGGCGAAAGCCTTGAAGGAGCGCAAGGGGAAGCTCGAGAGAGGTAAGTCAGTCAAAACCTGCTTGAAGGTTTCTTCGGCTGAGTCGAGGCATTCGTCTCCTCGCCGTCGAAAACATTCCCATTCTAGATCTCGAAGTAGCTCCCACCATTCGTCGAGATCAAGACACTCAAATAAGAGACGTCGAAGATCCCCTTCCTCGTCGTCTTCTTTGTCCCGAGAAAGGGTCTCCTGTCCCACTAAACACAGCTCTCAAGCTGAGTGGGAGGAATTCAGAAAGAAAATGTTTAGCGTCTTCGAGAACGCGGCCTCGACCCCCTCGAAGACAGCTGAGGGTGATACCCCGGGTGAAAAACACAAAAAATCAAAACGCCACGAGTCGCAGCACCCGGCGAAACATTCCACCCGAGAGCGCCACGAGCCATCGGGTAAGAGGGCACCATCTTCGACGCCGTCGTCGAAGATTCCTTCGACGCACGGATCGGCACCATCGACGCCGTTGTCGAAGGGTTCCTCGACGCATCGGTCGATCGACTCGCCGCCATCGTCGACATCGATGAAAGGGAAGACCAAGGCCACTCCACAGCCAACGGTCATTCCAAGGGCCGCCGGCACGACGCCGAGACCGTTGTCGATGTCCTCAAGTAGGATCCCGATCCTCTCGAGTTCTTCGAGACCCCTTCCAGTTTTTTCTACGCCGTTCTCGGCGCCTTCGAAGCCTGTCACATCGGCGTCGACGACATCGACGTTTTCTCGTCCAATAATGACGAGTTTGGCTCCTTCTGCCTTAGAGATGGGTTTTACACCATTTCAGAGGTCAGAGTACCCTGGACCATCTTCAATTTATGAAGAGGGGGAAGATTCTGACCAGGAAACATTTGGGTTACAGAGGACCACACTGCCTATTTCAGAGGATTTCACCTCTGAGGAAAGGAGGCTGAAGGACCTACAGGAGTCACTACATGAGGCAAGTGGGCTGGACACTTCCAGAAGTGGAATTTGTTAAACCACACCCAGGGGAACATGCCGAAACACCCTGTAGAACCCTTATGGCAAGAATTATTGAATTTATGGGTTGATCTGCGCCTTCACCTGTTTTTCAACAGGATGACCTAACAGACATATTAGACAAAGGTCCACAGGAGGACCCTGTGGTCCCCTTCCATGCAGCCTTACAGAGGAAAATTACATCTAATTGGGAAACTGCGGTCAATAAAAGATCGTCAGCCAAGTATAGGGTAGCGGCTGCTGACCCTGAATACTTATCAAAAAGCCCGACTCCAGAGAGCCTGGTGGTTCAAGCGGCAACTTCATCTAGCAGTAGGACCGCTTACCCTACTGTCCCACAGGATAGAGATGACAAGAGGTACGATTCTATTGCGAAGAAAGTCTGCTCTGCTTGTAGTATGGCGTTGAACTACATCAACGCCACCTGTACGCTCGCCAGGTTCAATTACACACTATGGGAGTGTGCTTCATCAGCGGCTGACTGCATACCCGAAGGAGAGGAAAAGGAAGCCTTCCTTAACATTATTGAAGATGGTAAAGATGCCATGTGCGAATCACTTCAAACTGGCATCGATTCCGCTGACAGTATCAGCAGGGCCATGGCGGCAAGTACAACAATCCGCAGGCATGCGTGGTTGCGAAAGTCTGGCTTTGCTCCAGATGTACAGGCCAGACTTTTGAATATGCCCTTTGACGGCTCTTCACTATTCGGGAAAAAGGCTGATGACAGTCTGGAAAAGTTGCAGACTTCTAAAGCAGCAGCAAAATCTTTAGGAGCTGCTATCCGCCAAACTCCTTTTCGCCCCTGAGGAACCTCTGGGAGAGGAAAGTCCTTTGGCTATTATTCCGCATTCGGGAAAGGCAGAGGACAGCCGGCTCAAAGAGGCCAAAGGAGATCCACCCGAGGTGGACGGGTCAAAAGTACTAAGGCCGCAGCAGCAGCAGGTGCCTCTTTACCCTCGGCATCTGCATCAGCCGCCCCCAAACCACTCTGAGGCCTTCCCACACAATACACCTGTAGGGGGCAGGTTAACTCACCATCTGACGGAATGGCAGGCTATAACGTCAGATGCTTGGGCATTGGAGACAGTTGCCCAGGGTTACTGCCTACCCTTTCTACACATTCCTCAGAGTCATCCACCGGGGAACAGATCTCTAAAAGTTCCAGATCCGCTCCTCTTGCAGGAAATTATAGACCTGCTAGAGAAAGGTGCCATAGAACCGGTACCTGTAGCGGACAGGAACAAGGGCTGGTACTCCCCCTACTTTCTCATACCAAAGAAGGACTCCATCCAGACACCAGAACCCTCAACCTTCACGCTTGGCTTCTGAAAGGGTGAGGTACAAGGATTGGGATCTCCATGATGACGTCATGGAGGTGTTGCTTTCGGCCAGAAGGCCATCAACAAAGTCTTTATACCGCTGCTGTTGGAACAAATTTTGCAGCTGGTGTAGGGAAGAGAATATCGACCCTTTTTCATGTGGTACACCAACGGTGTTTTCGTTTCTACTCTACTTGGCAAACTCAGGACTTCAAGTTGGCACTGTAAAAGGCTATCTCGCAGCGCTTTCTATCTTCAAGCGCACTGCGGAGGAACCATCGTATTTCAAACTTCCTCTAGTGGTACAATTTCTCAAGGGATTAACTAATGTTTATCCTCCAAAACCATTCCAGGTTTCCTTATGGGACTTAAATTTAGTCTTAAACTTCCTAATGGGCACTCCATTCGAACCACTTCACTCTTGTGCGCTGAGATTTCTCACGCTTAAAACTGTCCTATTGGTAGCACTAACATCTGCTAGGAGGGTGAGCGAGCTACAAGCTCTCTCCTGTAAACCCCCACATACAATCTTCCACAAGGACAAAGTTGTCCTACAGGTGAAGCCTAATTTCCTCCCAAAGGTGGTTTCTGAATTTCATATTACTCAGAAAATGACCTTACCTTTGTTCTACCCTCCTCCCCAACCGGGGAAAGAGGAGGAACGGCTACATAGGCTGGACCCAAGGCGAGCTCTCAGCTTTTACATCAGCAGAATGGCTAGGATCAGGCAAGCAGACCAACTGTTTGTCACAGGTTGGGACTACCCATAACAAAACAAACCATCTCCAGGTGGATTATTTTGGCCATTCTGGAATGTTACAAACTGGCAGGGAAAGAGCCAACCCAAAATCTCAGGGCTCATTCAACCAGGGGTATCGCAGCCTCTTCGGCTCTCCAAAGAGGGGTACCGGTCCGAGACATATGTGCGGCTGCCACATGGTCGTCCGCACATACATTCACAAAATTTTACAATCTGGATTCCTCCCTAAAGAGACCAGATTTGGCAAGGCCGTATTACATTCAGTCCATCCCTAAAGGGATGCATAACATTCTCACTCCCACCTCCAATTACATGCCACTGCTATGGGAGTCTATCAAAGATAAGGAATACGTCGGAGGACACAATCCCTTCGAAGAACAAGTTACTTCTTACCTGGTAACGTTCTTTCGACGGGATGTTCCTCCGACATATTCCTTATCGCCCCTCCCAACCATCCCTGCAGTGATACTTCCCTTGTGGTTGCAGATTACGCTCCTTCAAGGTCAATAACCAATTCAGGAATGACTTTTCTTATGCTACAAAACGGAACTGAGCAACGGACGCAGCGCGTGGCTATTTATGGGCATGATGACGTCGGCGCTGATACGGTGGCCGTCGAGGGACATCGACTCGGTGGACGTCGACGCGCAGCGTCCTCTACAGAAAAAATTTCCGAGGCCAGCAAACTGGAACGTATTATCAAAGATAAGGAATAAGTCGGAGGAACATCCCGTCGAAAGAACGTTACCAGGTAAGAAGTAACTTGTTCTTCTCCACCATGGGTCTGGAATGGATTCACATGCTCATGAATATTCCCCGTCGTCAGGCTGGGAATCCTCAGTAAAAGAAAAAATCAGTTTCAGTTTCATTTCTGAACCGTCTTTCTCCTAACAACCAATCACTGAGCTCTGGGTCATACTGCCCCCAGACTGTACCTAAGACCCTCCTCAGGCAGCCAGATTCAGATTTGGTAGCACGTAAAATGGCAGTAGGACCAAGAGAAGAACCGCAGAGGGGTAGGCGGGAGGGTTCGCATGTGAATCCATGCCCGGCCCATGCTGGAGAACAACGGTTACATCTAAGTAACTTGTTCCTTCTCCAGCATGGGGTCTGGCATGGATGCATAAGCTCAGGAATAAAGAATACATCGTAGTACACACATGCACAACCACGGGAGATGGCAAGTCTCAATAGAAGTAATCTCTTACCTCCTCACCAGGCTCACCTTTAAGCGAACAGGTTGCGCAGCACTGCTTGGCTGACTCTGGCCTCCTCCCTGGAATCCCTGTCGGCGCAGTGGAATTTCGTGAAGGTGCTCGTCGACCTCCATGTAGCAGCCCTGCAGATGTCCAGCAGGGGCATACCAGACAGGAACGCCATTGTAGCAGCGATCGCTCTGGTGGAATGGGCTCTCGGATGGCCAGGCAGCGGTGGGTTGGCCAACCAGTGACAGTGGGTGATACAGCCAGAGAGCCACCTGGGAATGGATGCCCTGGACAGGGACTTCCCATGGTTCACAGGACCATAATTCACAAAAAGTTGAGAAGTTTTCCGGAAACTCTTTGTGCGGGCCACGTAAAACTTCAGCCCTCGAGCCACATCCAGCGAGTGCAAAGTCCTTTCAGCCGGCGACGAAGGCATCGGAAAAAACACAGATAACACCAAGGGCTTGTTGAGGTGGAATTCCGACGGAACCTTGGGCATGAAGGAGGGGTGCGCCTGCAGCACCACCCTTGTCTCGTGAAAAGTCAAGTAAGGCCGCTTGCATGACAGGGCCTGAATCGCACCTACTCGTCTTGCAGAAGTGGCACCAAAATCCTTCTAAGGAAAATAAGGATATATGGAAGCAAGCTAACAAAAACTACAGGGAAAGTATAAGAGAAGCAAAGGCTAATCATTATAACAAGGAAATAGCAGCAGCATCAAACCCAACAAGTAAAATATTCGAGATAATAAAATTATTATTAATAAAATAAAAGTATTGAAAAACCAAAGGCCCTCACACCGCCTTTCTCTCCATCTAAGGAAGACTGCGATACTGACCAAAATGCTTTTGCAGCAAAAACGCAAAAGGCAAGAAATATGATTAAGGCCAGAGAAATTGCAAGAAAATCCAGGATGGAGAAAGACTGTCTTAATCTGGGAGTGTTAGATACATTTAACTTCACACCAGTTTCGGAAAAAGAATTGCTGGGTGTAATGAATAAAATGAAACCAACATCGTGTGCTGAAAATATACTTCCTTCAAAAATCATATTAGAAAACAAGGAAATATTTGCTCCAGTTTTTGCCAAAATAATCAATGCATCTTTTAAAGAAGGCTTAGTGCCTAAGGAAATTAAGAAAGTAACAATTACACCTTTGGTTAAAAAGGCAGGTCTTGATCCCAAGGACCCAGGTAATCTTCGTCCGATCACTAATTCCAGATTCATCCTCAAGATACTAGATAAAATAGCAACTAATCAATTACAGAAACACATAGAAGATCAGGCATCACTTCACCAACAACAATCAGGCTTTAGGGCTGTCCATAGTATGAAAACTGATATGTTGGACCTGCAATGCCATATGCTAGAGCTAGTGGATAGAGGCAAAACAGGGATGCTGATGTTGCTTGATCTTAGCACTGCCTTTCATTTGGTAGATCACAAGCTCCTAGTAAAGGCGCTAAAGAGAATAGCAGGGTGCTCCCTGGTTGCCCTGGACTGGCTCATATCCTCTCTCACGGAGCGCCAAGCTAGAGTGCACTGGGGGTGGGGGGAACGTTTTTCCGGAGTCCATATCAATTATCTTTGAAGTACCTCAGGGAGCTAGTTTATCCCTGTTGCTTTTTAATTTATATATGAGAAGCCTCTGTTACTTGTTGGATGACGTCAGCGTCTTTTTTTTACAAATTATGCTGACGATACGCAACTCGTTATTGAATTGGAGGGAGAATACACCAGTGATAGTGCTAAAATAGCTGAAGTGTACTGCATAATAGACCTATGGATGCAGCAAAATTAAATGTGTTTAAACACCACGAAAACAGAGCTCATGATCTTCAGAACCAGTACAGCTACAGCCAAATTAGAGGATACAAAACCTTCTCAATTAAAGAAGCTAAAATACCGGTCATGAGCCAGGTCAAGACACTGGGGATGATGGTAGATGCCTCAGTGAGCTCAGAGGCGCAGGTCAACTACTTGCATAAAAATAATGCATATTACCTACGCCTCATGAGAGCAATTAGACCTTATCTGAATGAGGAAAACACAGCAACCATTGCTAGAGAAATAGTATTGTCTAGATTGGATTACGGCAACACATTGTTACTAGGAGCAACCAAAAGAAATCTTGCCAGGTGTCAAGTCATGGAAAACGACACGGTATGCATAGTGAAGAGAATAAAAACCAGGGAATCGTATAACAACGGCAAGAAAATCTCTGCATTGGTTAGGAGTTGAGGATAGAGTGAACTTTAAGTCAATGACCATCATACACAGGTGTATTTTTGGAGATGCCCCCCAATACTTCAAGAATCAATTTGTAAGATACACTCCCTTGAAACAGCTACGCTCAGCGGACAAAGGATTGCTTAACGTGCCAAGATACAAGCTTAAGGCAGGTATGGGCAGATCCGTTGCAGTGCTTGTCGCGCAACAGTGGAACAAATTACCTTCCAACCTGTGGTTGGAAGAGAATTATCAAACGTTCAGTAAATGCATGAAGACGTGCCTCTTTAAGTGATGGCATCCAGTTAGGAAACAGGGAGTCCATACGGATGATTAAGGGTGTCCCAGGTATGTCTAGTATTTGTGGTATGTTACCAGCGCCCTGATGCCTGCAGGCTGCCGGCGCTATAGAAGTAAACATGACAGAAACCTGAGCGGAGCTGAATGCATAGGTTCGAATGGGGCCCCCATGAGCCTAGTCAGCACCACATTGAGTTCCCACACCAGGTCCGGGGCCTTCACCGGCGGTAACGAACGGAACAGTCCTTTGACAAACTCCTTAACTAGATGGTGCGACCACAGAGAAGACCGTCCCGGAGATCTGGTGTAGAGGGAGATAGCCGCCAGATTTACTATAATGGAGGCATGAGCAAGTCCCGATTTAGCCAACGACAGTAAATACAGAAGTACCTGAGGGGCCGTGACCCGCAGAGGGTTGATCTTCTGAGAACGGCAACAAATTGCATTGTAGCATTTTAAAGTAGATAACGCCCTGGCCTTGGCGAGAATCTCTTTGCAGTCCACCGGAAGATCGCAGCCACCAAACTCTAAGGCTGCTGGAGCCAGGCCTTCAGATTCAAAGACCCAAGGTCGTGGTGAAAAATGGTGCCTCCTTCCCTGGCAAGAAGATCTGTGACCACTAGCTTGACTGGCGGTGACGCTGACATGCTGAGAAGGTCCGGGTACCAGATCTGTCTCAGCCACGCTGGAGCGACGACGATCATCCTGCACTGGCACCGTCTGAGTTGATTGATGACTCGAAGAAGCAACGGAGGGAACGCATACAGAAACAGGCCTTCCAAGGGAATGAGAATGTGTCCACCATGCTCCCCGGCTGGGGGAACCTGCTGGCGAACCTCCGGCACTTGGTGTTCGTCGCGGTCGCAAACAGATCGATCTGGGGATTGCCCCATTTGAGGAAAGGTTAGTCCACTTGATCCTGTCGAAGCTCCCACTCCTTGCTGAGGGAATCGGCCAGGTGAAACGGAATGAGGAACATCCCCTGGGCGACGGCGCAGTGCCATAAGTCCTGCGCCTCTTTGGAGTGCGCTGGGGATCTGGTTCCCCCTGCTTCCGGATGTAAAACATTGTGGTGGTATTGTCCGTGAAGACCCTCACCACCTTGCCCTTGAGGGACAGCAGAAACGACCTTATGGCTCAAAATACCGCCCATCGTTCCAGGACGTTGATGTGTAACGTCTTCTCCTCTGGTAACCACAGGCCTCTAGCGTGAAGATGACCAGTGTGGGCTCCTCATCCATCCGTTGTGATCGTCTCCTGGTACGTGGGGGGTCTGGAAATCCGTGCCTCCGGATAGATTGGAGCACACGCCCCACCACCTTATCGCTCGACGGAATTCCTCGTCAAGCGCGATCCTGTCCTGGAAGCCTCTGGACACCTGGATCCAATGGGCATTGAGGAACTCTGTAGGTTGCGGATGCGCCCCCTACAGAGTCGAATTAGGTAAATCCATGACATCATGCCGAGAAGAGACTTTTGTATTTTTTTTTTAAGGCCCTCACTGTGGCGATCTTCAGTGCCAACAGCCGTTGCACCTTGCCGAAGATTGCTGCCATCCTCTCCTCAGACGGTGACGCCAGGCATGACACTGTGTTGAGCCGGGATCCCAGGAACAGAGCGTCCTGCGATGGAGTCGAGCAGGATTTGGCATAATTCATTGAGAACCCCAGATCCGTCAGTAAGCGGACGGTCCTCGCCGCGTGATCGACAGCGCTGTCTCTTAATCCGGCCCGGATGAGACAGTGGTCCAAGTAAGGGTAGACGTGGATCCCTTGCAGTCGTAGATGGTCCTCCACCGATGCCAGGCACTTGGTGAAGACCCTGGGTGCCAACTTCAGTCCGAAAGGAAGGGCCTTGAATTGGTAATGTTTGCCCTGGACGACAAGGCGTAGACACTTGCAGTGTCCTTTGTGGATGGGGATGCTGAAGTACGCATCCTCCAGGTCCAACGACGACAGAAAGTCTCCCTCTTCCAGCTGTCCGAGCACGTGTTGAAGAGTGACCATTCTGAACTTCTGGGACCTTATGTATTTGTTCAGACGTATTAGGTCGAGGATGTTCTTCATTCGCATGAGGAAGTACCTTGAGTACACTCCGCAGCCCCGGAGCCACTTTGGAACTAGCTTCATCGCCCCTTTCCTTAACATGGCCCGCACCTCCAGCAGCAGCTGAGGGACGTGGTTTTCCAGCCGGGCCACCAGTGGTATTTGGGAACACTTCGCCGGACCTCTAGTGTGTGTGTCCGTGGGCGAGGGCGTCCAGCACCCAACACTGACGAAGTTCACCGGCCAACCTTGCACCGGAGTGCACGGGTGGGGGCCCGACATCCTGGCTGGTTCAATCTTGCATGGAGGTTGTCGGAACGCTATGCGGTCCCCGACGACAGTGGCAACCGGCCCCGAAGGCCTTGGAGCAGCCCCTGTTGGCTTCCAGGGTGAAGGAGCGAGAGGGCTGGCGGTAAGAGGTGGAGCCCCTGCCGAAACTCCTCGAAGAATGACTAGACTTCCCTCCTGAAGAAGAAAGGACGGCCGTCGTCGTCGTAGAGTGCCTAGGGCATGTGCTGTCTCCGTGTCCACCTTGATGGCCTGGAGTGATTCATCCACAGCCTTTCCGGACAGGTTGTCCCTGTCAAAGGGCATGTCCAAAACCCTTGTCTGGACCTCCTGCCTAAAGTTGGTGGCCTTGAGCCAGCTACGACGGCGAAGGCAGATGCCGTTTCCCATCTGGCCGAATCCCGCGTCCGCAATGTCCATGGCCACCGCGATGGCATGATCCGATGCCACCTCATCTCAACCCGCTTATCGTCAAGGAGGAAGTCCAGGAGAGGAGCTAGCTTACACCACAGCTCCCGGTCGTATATGGCCATGATGGCGTGGTCGCCGCTGTCCAGAGGGGTGGATGAAGCAGAAGACATCGAGCCTGGCAACTTCTTCCTGGAGGCCGCAGAGTCTGGCACCCTGTACTTCTTCTCCAGCCGGTCTCACTTTGCTGGGGCTGTAGAGGGGTTCTTCATCAGAGCCATTCCTTCGTCCCAAACATCATCCAGTAGAGGGACCGAGAGGATGGTCTTCCTCTTCGCCTCCCGGCGCTAATACAAGAAACCTTCCTTCTTTTCCTCTGGCGTGAGCTGGAAAAGCTTTGAAGTCTGGCGATCATTGCGTGGAACAATCCTATCTCGTCCGGACAAGAGGCTCTGGGTGGAGGCGACGGGTGGTCTTCCATCCCGCCGTCGTCATCCGTGCCTGTTGCCGCTGTGCCCGATTCCATCTCCCTTGGGGAGGGGGTGGGGGGATGATGGGCGGTGGAGAGGTTGGAGAAGAATGGCACGGAGGCATCCGGTGTCTCCTCCTCTTCTTGGTCGGTGGTTCCCCTGGTGGCAACGGGGCGACCAGCACTGGTGCCGCGGGAGGGGCGGATGGCGGGATTACCAGTATCCTCCTCTGTAACTCGGTCTCTAGGTGGCCTCTGGGTCATAGAGGAAGGGCCTGGGCCCCTTTCGTGATCGCCTCCATCAACGATATCCGAGTCATCGCCCTCGTCGTGGGGCGAGCCCCGGCGCCTCCATCGTCATCATCACCCTCGTGGACGTTATAGACGGAGATGACCTTGTCCTTATCTTCAGCCGAAGAAATGTCAGTTCCCTGCAGACCTTAGATGCCCCCCCACCCCTTCTTCCGGTCCAGAGTTGTCCGTCTCGGGCTGACATCCGGACTCCTCTTCTCTGGAGTCTTATCAGAGGGCATGTTCAAAGCATCCCTCCTGGGAGGAAGGGTCAACCCTTGCTGTCGCCAGGGCACTCTGCGGGTCCGCCCCTACGGCTTTTGAAAGCGACACCACCACCACCTCGAGGGAGGGTGAAGGTTTTGCTGGGTGCACTTAGGCCTTCACAGTGAGGCCAGGCCTTGTCTTGGTTGGCCTTGCCCTTCACGGCCATATCGGAGGCCTTGTCCTGTTTGACCTTCTCCTTGAGGGCCTGATCGGACCCTTTGTCTCCTTTGGCCTTCTCCGCCGCGGGTGGGCCGGACACTGTACCCTGCTTGGCCTTCTCCTTCCTGGCCTTCTCCGGGTTCTCCTGTAGCTTACCCAGGTTATCAGACTTTCTCTTGGATGAGGAACGAGAACGTTGACTGGAGATTGACGTAGATGGAGATGATGGGCGCGTCCTGACAGTCACAGGACCCGCAGCACCAGCGACCCCGACATAGGCGGACTTTCTGTGCTTGGCCTTGTGTTGGGTCCCCATGGGTGGAGCGCCCTCAAAGGACAACCTGCTCAGCTTTCCCGTATCCGGGAGAGGCATGCCCCTGGTTACCACCCGGTGCAGAGGCCTTGGCCTGCAGCCACGCTTCCAACCGTTGATGTCGGTCCCTCAACATGCGCTTCGAGAAGCCATGGCAAAATGCACAATCTTCCTCCTTGTGCGTTGGGTGCAGACAATACAGGCACTAAGAATGCTTGTCGTCCATGTATTCATTCCGCAAACCGCTGTCGGAGCGCAGCTTGAAGAGGGAAGGGTTGTCCTTTTCGTACAACATGATCCACGCGGTGTAGGCCTGAAGAATCTTCTAGAAGCCTCCAGGAAGAACACTCAATGAAAACACCCCTTGGGGGGGGGGGGGGGGAGGGAGCGTTGAAAAATCTGAAAAACTGGTCCCTGTTAGTCGGAAGGGTGATCGATGAAGCACACGGGCTCGATTGACCGAAAAATAGAGTTTAACTCTCACAAAGTGTAAAACGCAGCAAAAGCTCGAAGAGGGCTCCCAACACTTGAACGTGTGGTAAAAATCTGAAGATGGCTACCTGAGGGGCTTAGGTAGAAGGCAGTCATTGGCTGGGGGCAGTATGACCCAGCGCTCAGTGATTGGTTGTTAGGAGAAAGGCAGTTCAGAAATGAAACAAACAGATTTTTTCTTTTACTGAGGATTCCCAGCATTACGACGGGGAATATTCATGAGCATGTGCATGTGAATCCATGCCAGACCCCATGCTGGAAAAATGCAGCAAAGTAGACTCCATAAAGAAAGTGTAACACAGAGAACAGAGTCCAAAAAGACAGAGCCCATAAGAATGAAGGAGTGGAAAGAAGCTCCAGTCTTTCAGGATTTAAAGAAAAAGGTCCAGAGGTCCAGCAAAAAGTGCTGGGGGTCTCACTAGGAGAGGGAATGAAGCATAGAAATCATTAATCTCCCTAACACTTGTCCACCCCAGACTAGGGACAGGTGGATCTAATCCACTGCTGGATGAATCTCCTGATCCAGTCAGTCATACTTTCTGAAGAGACTTATGTTGGGTACCTGACATGTGCTCAATGGTGAAGTCCAAGCTTTCTAGGCTTATGGACCCCTTGAGCAATTTGGGGTTTTCTCCTTTCATCTGCATCAACCACATTAAGGGTATGTAGTCAGTTTGAATCATGAAAGTAGTTAAATAGAGGTATGGCCTGAACATTTTCAAGGCCCTGTGAGAAACCCAACGGTATTCTCCCACCTACTCCCTTGGATCTTCCATTCAGGTGGCCAGGGAAGGGCCATAGCTTTTGGATCCTGATCCTGGGGGTGGACAAGCGAGGGAGGATCACCTGAGTGGAGGGTCACAATGGATTGGGAGGAGGATGCCCAAGGACGAGGCATGGTATTCCCCAGTCCAAATAATACCCCAACCTACTCCCTCAGACTTCATTGGGTATTTTCAATCTTACCCCATCCCACCCTCCCCATTTCCACCAAATACTGAGACGAGGAGAAGGCAACTAGGATCAGTAAAGATTACCAAAAGAAACAATACGGGGAAAGTAAGGGCAACCTACCATAGAAATAACTCAAATTGTCCCACTAAGAGAGACAGGCAGGGTCAGGCATTTAATAATGAGCACTCACACTTGACTCCACTTGACTTTTTTTTTCGCTATAGAAGGTGTGGTTTCTTTTTTTTGTATTTTCTTTTGGTTATTTTCAAACCTTTGACAAGTTTTTTTATAAAGTTTAATACTAAATCAACATTTATCATATAAAAATCAATACAACAACATACAATTATTTCATTAACAGCAATTAGTTAATACATTTATTAAAATCTATAGTAAAAAATACAAAGATAACTCAAAATTAATTCAAGCTTTAGTGACACTAAAACCCCCACAATTGCTAATACAGTACAGGTAACCCGACCTGGTAAACACAGATGCCAAAAAGGACGTCCATTGTCAGTTTTCATAAATGTCATATAGTTCTTAAAATATACTTCCCGCTTTCCATTCAGCTCCGAGCAATGTATAATCAGATGTTCTAAGGTTTCCACACTGGGAGGATGATTACAAAACAGAAACAGTAGACAGTTGAGTGCTCATCAAAACGTGCCAGAATTCTCAATTTGGAAGCAAATTCCATCTAAATCTGATGAATAGGCGCCTAACCGATGGATGGAGATAAATTGATAAAAAAGGGGCAATAATGTTGACCTTCTTGTAATCAAATTGTAGCTGGGACAAAGATTGATAGGAATGTACAGCATCCAATGTAGAAGCCCAAACCTGTTTGTATAGAAAGCATTTGACTCTTTCAGGATTTTCAAATAGATCAACTATTGTCAGGTCCAGACCCAAGAGAATGGCAACACAGGCCATAGTAACGGAAGAGAAAAATGCATCTTTGGCATTAGCTATAATCATCTTCAAATCCAAATAGAAGCATAGCACTGCGTTGGAGGAGAGGATTTTAAAAGCCTTCACTGAGCTCTTCATTTCAGAGACAGAAGCCCAATATCATAACGGATGATCATAATTGGAAGGCCTTTTGTACACCTCATCTCCACAGATTTCCTTCAACAACAGAGAAGGTATCACATACCCAATCAGTAAGAAGCTCAATGCCATACAATAGTTTAGGGATTAGTTTCCCCTCATAGAATTTGATAGCTGGGAGAATGGAAAACTTGCCATATTTTAGGTCTATATGTATTAACTGATTACCTAAGGACCCAAGACTGGAAAGCCCAAACAGGTGATTTGTACCGCAAGGCCAACTTAACAGCGCAAGTAAGAACTTTTGTTTTAGAAGCATGGATATGCAGATTATGGTCACAGGGCAAACATTAAATGCATTTAGGAGACACTGAAGGCCTCTGGAGGCCGTGTCAAATAATAAAAAATCATCTGCGTAAGTGAGCCTGTGTACATTCAGCATGCCTAAAAGAGGGGAAGCCAGGGCCACCTTAGACAAAGGAACACCAATATGAGAAAGATACAAACTGAATAAACAAGCAGCAAGTACACATCCCTGGCCACCCCCCCCCCCCCATTTGTTGTCATGACATTACGTGATAGAGAGTTCTCCGCATCCAATTGAATTTTGATATCCGTTTTGGTGAGAAGAGCAATTAGTAACCGAAGGAGCTCCACCGGAATGCCCCATCCCTTTCATTTAGACCACAATACGTTACAGTCTCCATGTCAAAAGCGGCAGACAGATCTAAATTGGCTAGGTAGACCAAGTCCAACTTTTCACACCAAACATTAGTCAGGATAGCTTTAAGAATCACTCTGTTGAGGATAGTGTTACGATTCTTATAAAAACCTATTTGCCCAATGGAGCTCTGCCAAGCTTCTCGGTGCTCCAAAAGAATAATTGAGAACACCTTACTGTCTGCATCTAAGATTGCAATAGATCGATAATTTGCTGGCTCTGAGCAACAGCCGTTCTTGTATATAGGAACTATATGGGCTGTGGACCAAGAAGCAGGCCTAAGTTCAGAGTCTGCAATGCTAGTGAAGAGGACAGTTAGGATCGTGGTCCACACAGCCGGGTCCTCTTTAAAGAGGACATTAGACAATTTATTTGTCCAAGGCACTCTAGAGCAGCTGATTGTTATGTATAGTCCTCAAGACTGTTGAATAATCAACTTTCAAGGACCAACCATCCGGTCTATTGGAACGAAGTACAGGACTTAGTGCGCTATGAAAGAAGCATTGCTTCAGCATCCTGTTGGAGTATTGAGGATCAATTGGTCTTTATCCCTCTTCCATGGGCTAATTCGACTGGTTTTATGGCCAGATGTTTTTCATCACTAGAGCCGTAATGTCATAACGCGGCCCTGGACACTGTGTAAAAGATGGAGGCTCTCATAGGCCAACCGGAGGATCTCTTACCGCACTAGTCTTTTGTTTCCTGCTCCTTTTTAAGGAGGCCACGCCCCCAACACCTTGCGTTGCAACTCGCTTTGTTTGCCTTTCGCTTTCACCGCGTAGCAGTGCCTCCTCCTCGAATTCCCTTTGGACCCTTATTTCGCTACTTTTCTGTCCGTAATTATTTCCTGCTTCCCGGTCCATTCTTCGCTTCCCCGTCTTCTCTTGCTCCTCCCCCGGTTTCTCGTAACCGGCTTCACTGTCTTTCTCTTACTCCCCCTGTGCTTATTATAATTTTTTCAGGCTTTTGATAGTGCTTCCCTTTAGCTTTGGCGACTATCCTTGTCGCGGCTTCTGTCCGTGGATCGTTTTCCTTTTCCTCGTCAGTTTACTACCTTTCTCTCGCTCTCCTGCACTTTCGCTCTCTCTCTCTCTCAGTACCTTTCCTCTCTCTCTCTATCCCGCTCGCCCGTGCTTTCACCGTCTATCTCATGCTCGCATGCTCTCACACTCTCTCTCTTGCTCCATCCTCTCTCTCTCATTAGCTTCTTCTTTTGCACCTTACTTACCTCCTTTTCATTCAGCTCTTTTTTATTCCAGTATAACCCTTTCTGTACGGTCCTGGTGTGACTGGATTTTCAACACATCTCATATTCCTCTGATCCAAGGATATAATACATCCCTCCACAGGCATCTTCCGAGGATTTCTCCACGTATCTCAGATCCACAGAGTGTATTGGACTTGATTCTTTTGGACTAGTGACCTGGCCTCCAGAACCACCAATCGATCAGCCTCCTCCACACCTGGCTTGTTTCAGCCTTCAATCCTACCAGGGTGTTTTTCTGCCTCAATAGGCTTTTTCCCTGTGAAAAGGGACTGGCTCCCCTGGGTTCCCCTGACTGCCTGTTCACACCACAGTCAAGGTGGCCTCAAGTGGAGACCGTCCTTATCTCTACGAGCGTGAGAAGGGGAAAAAGTGCTCCAAGACAGACGAAGAGTCAGAAGAGAACAAGAAAGACAGAAGGAGAAGACGGAAGACTTCACCCCAGGAAGATTCTTCTAAGGATTCAGGTGAGGAGACGCAGGGGATGGTAATTCCCGATTCTGACACGTAAGCACCTTTCTTAATACTCCCAGTACTGGCCTGCATTAGCTCCCCCCCCCCCCAACTACCTCTGAATTATAGACATGCCTGTGCTTCTGAGATATTTTATTCTGCATGGTCCTTAACAGAAGGGCCATATCCAACAGATCAGTGACAAACCCTCCAAATTCCAAAGCTCCAAAAGCTTTGAATTGCCATTCAAGAGGAGAGGAGGCCAACAGGGTAACCCTTGTTATTCTCTTAGGATTCCAAGTCATCTGATTACCAGTCAGATTAATAATATTACGGCTGAAGGAATCAGGAAGAAGAATTGACATCGTAGGAAACAGAAAGGATGCAGAGGGATAACTATGATCACTTAGCAAATTGTCACAAATTGACAGCTGTTAGCATCTTTCAAAGAGGGCAGTAGAGACATAAATATAATTTAAATTGGAGCACACCAAGCCGTTCGACCAGGTGAGCATGCTCGGATCATCATCTGGTAGTGAACCATTGAGCATTATCAAGCCCAACCCAGTTAAATTTGGGGTGCACATTTCCCCATACTGTACTTTAAGTGCCAAAACTGACTTAGCTGTTTGGTCGAAATCAGGTATACAACTTGCATTCAAATCACCCAAAAGAATTAGCTGGCCATTCTCATGGTCAGCCAACCAGTGATTATTCTAATCAGCAATCTGAGCAACAAACAAAGCAAGCGGGCATACACTGTTATGCCAATATACATTGAATAGTAGAATTTCCCAAACTATGTTCAGTCGAAGTAGAATATGAGTAGCCAAAACGTGTGGCTGTAGAACACACAATAGATACAGGGCTCGATGTTTTAACCATAGTCACCAAGCCACCAAAAGGCCTACCCATTGAACCCTTCCCAGCTGGTTGATGCGTAATTTGGTAACCATCTAGGGTGGGGCTTTGGGTAAGCCAGGTCTCTTGTAGAGCAACAACAGTATGAGCCAAAAGCAAGAAGCCTACTCCACTATCTGAAAGAAGATCCTTGTGGTCCCTAGTATTTCAGGACAACAAAAGCAGTTGGAAATCAATAGGTCCAGTGTCATTGATGAGAGGGGAGATTTTGAAGGGTGCTAGGCCTGTTTCCATCGTATAACGGAAACGCAGAGACTGATCTGCCCAAGTCCAGCACACTCCTTAAGTGCTCACTTTCTTTACATATGGCTTCAACCATATCTGACAAAGACTTCTCACCTGCCGGGGGATAAGAAGCCAAGAGAGTAGGGGGAGAATATAT
Source organism: Ambystoma mexicanum (assembly GCF_040938575.1). Lineage (NCBI taxonomy): Eukaryota > Metazoa > Chordata > Amphibia > Caudata > Ambystomatidae > Ambystoma > Ambystoma mexicanum. Next base: position 150,008,252 of record NC_090930.1, on the reverse strand, counting down.
AGTGAGATCGAAGCCCCTCAATCTAATGGCATCCAACTCCTTGAGTAATAGATTGCCTACCAACTTCAATTTTAAAGTTAGGACAACGTGAACTGTGCGTTGTCGATCACAGAAAAGACTCTCAATATCCGTTGAACAAATTAAGTACAAGGCTAGAAGGGTACATAACCTCAATAAATTGGAACGATTCAATAAAACGCGCCCATTTTCAGGTATGACACTCTAGTATAACTGACTAGATGGAATCCCTTTGAGTATAGTTGCCAGCATAGTATCCAGCCCCAGGGCTAAACCTCCATTTAATCCATCCAAGGCATATGGACCAAGAGGTTTCCTCAATGGGTTAACTGTGCCAAAGTTCAACCCCAATTGAGCACATTTTGGATCTTCTAAGTTGTTATTAGGTCTATCAAAGTAGCCAAAATAATATTTCCCAGGGGGATGATGGTCACTGAGGGGTTTAAAAACGAAAGTGTACTCCCTCTGACACACTGAGGAGATAACCGTAGGGACACTGTTGTTAAGATTAGAAACTATAGGAAGTGCCTGCGACTGACCTCCAGTTTGCGGGAGGGCATTCCAGGCCCTTAATACTTCTGCTGCAGTAGAAGAATAGGATTGCAAAGAAGACTGAGTTTTTACATTTTGAGACAGAGTTTAATGCTCAGTGTCCAACACACGCTGGGGGATGGATCGGTTAGAGGGCAGAGCCTGACAAGAAGATGGACAGTCAGGCCTAGTCAATGCTCCACATAATGGTTGGGACAGAGTTTGCACTGAACCAGCAAGAGACAACCCAATAGGCACATCATACCTAGGGACTAAGCCAGAGCGAGGGTTGTTGGAAACTAGGGAAACAGATGCCGAGGGATTAGAGTTGGTGCCGCCCACCCCTGTTCTCAAACCCTTCCCCACTTCTGAGCTACTTTGAGTCGTACAAGACACCAACACTGCAGGGTCCAGAACAGAAGACGTTGATTTCCCCCTGACCTCAGCCTTTTTTAGCATAATGGATTTTGATCAAGGTATTGTGCCCCTCCCCAATTAAGGTCAACCTCTGTAGGTAGGCATTACTCGGGAAGTCACGAACCCTGAGAGCCATTCAAATCCATAACATGCTTGGCAACTGATGTCAAAATTACAGATTGGGGGGGTGTGGCCAGCGGGCATAAGAGGAGGATGTGCCAGCCTAATCCTACACTCATCCTACCTTTAAAAACTATGTGAGAAGCCTGAAAAATACTGCAGCGACGTCGAAACACTGCCGCACCGAGTCGGGACATTGCGGACTAGAATCGGTGCGGGATTCGGAAGAGCTCGGAGTCCGGTGGCCTGATAGGCGGGAGGGCCAGCAAGGAGCCACACCGTCACTCCTGCGGTGCTGTCGGCGTGAGCAGAACCATTGCTGCCCCCCCTGGGAAACCCAACGCGGTGCTGGGACCGGCCTGGACTGCCGCCTGATCCTACAACATGTCTGCGGGCGCTCCGCGCCACATAGAGCGCCCGAGCGACTTCCCCCACTGCAGCGCCGAGACACGCACCCGCCTCCCTGCCTGACACGTAAGCACAGCCACAAAGACCCTGTGGGCCCCCGTGGCGCAGAGCCCCCCAGACCAGCACGGCTGAGAGCGGGCCCGGGATAATACGGAGAAAGGCTGCCCAAGAACTCCTCCGGCCCGGGCGACATGGCGTGGAGGTGGAGGGAATATTACTGACAATGGGTGGCAAGGGGGAGCACCCCCCCCAAACTTTGAACCCATAACACTAGGGCAGAACGCACGGGCACCTGGGAGAGCCCCAGAGGAACGAACACAACCCGCAACAGGGGCAAGAAATAGTAAAAGAAGTGGGGCCCCCCACGGAGCCGGCGTCCCGATATGGCCAGTCTCTCCATGGGAATAATCAGAGTCATACCACGGCAAAGAGGGAGAGAACACCTGCTCAAAACGGGTGCGGCAAATATAGGTGCATAAACACAATAAGTACGGCGGCATATGGAGACCTGCCTCTTGTGGGCACCCTTGTCAACTGGAGGGTACAGTGGGGCGGAGGCTCGCGCCGGGTGGTCTCACAGCACCGGCCCCCACCAGCCTCTACGTCAAGCCTAAGTTTCCTGGAATGCCATCATGGGCTAGAGTGATCGAGGGACCCTCCCCCCAGAACTGAGGTGATCTCCCACGATACCACGACAGGCAGACAATATGGGGAAAGACAAGCCCAGGAAAACCTCCACACAAAGTAGGATAGAAGAATACGCAACCACACCAATGTCTCGCTCACCGGAGCGATCGACATCAACGGAGTGGAGGATGACATCTCCCTCAGGGACGTGATGAGTGCCATTGCCAGCTCCAGAACGTCAATGGAGAAGAAAATGGACAGTATTGGCGCCGATGTATCACTATTGAGGCACGACCTCCAAAGGCAGACTTCACGCACCGGGGATGCTGAGGCACGCATCTCGGAGACTGAGGACAGCCTACGGGGGGATCAACCGATTCATGGCTGGCATGCTGGACCGTATTAAGACCCTGGAAGCAAGGGTGGACGACAGTGAGGGCAGATCCAGATGCAATAATATTAGCATACTCGGCATCCCGGAAAAAGCAGAAAGGGGGAGTATGGAGCTGTTCCTTGAACAATGGCTCACGGACATATATGAGGCGTAATCCTTCTCCAAGTTCTTTTCCATCGAGCGGACCCACTGCATCCCAACGGGTACAGTCATACCAGGGGCCCCACCGCACACAGTTATCGTAAGATTTTTAAACTACAGGGATAGGGACGCTGTGCTGAAGATGGCTAGATTGAAAGAGCGCATTACCTTCAACAGATCTAAAATCGCCTTTTTTCCCCCCCGACTTCACTAGAGAGGTGCAAAAAGCGCACCAATCATTTGACCCACTCAAGAAAAAGCTACACTCAATGGGAGCTAAATACGGCCTAATCTTCCCTGCCCAACTCAAGATATTCCACAATGGCACGACAGTGCATTTCATAGACCCCAAAGAAGCGTGGAACTGGGCAGAAAGACACAGAGGGAGACTGGAACGCAAAAAAGATACCAGGGGCGGACGCAATAGACCGCATCCAGAGCAACCACCAGACATCAGGCCCCAACAACAACAAGAAGAGAGGCCGCAACAGGAAATTGAATAATAAAGAACGGCGACGCCCGAAACCACCGTAATAGCTGTATGCATAAACGCAATGGAGGCCCCGCTCCGACAAAAGCAACGTAAACCACAAAGCACTCATTGGCTGGCGGCCACACCGGAGCCACCCCCCCCCCCCCCGCTGAAGAAGAAACGACCACACAGCATCAGACAAGAGCACTAGACTGCTTAGCTTCAATGCCAACACACTACTGCAAAGCTCTACTGGTGCAGAACCGATACATGCGATTTGAAGTTTAATTGTTTAACAAGTTAGGATGGGATGACAGATGCTTCAGTTGGGGTTGGAGTATGGGGAGGGGGGAGTTGGGGGAAAAAGTTTTTATTCACCGATTAGTGTACAGTGGCACCCATGCAATTGCCACGGGTCTCTAAGGTCTCTTGTTAGTTGGGGTTACAGCATGTCCAGACAACATTCCAAACATCACCCTTGGCACGACCCACATCACAGCACCAGGGGCGGGGCTCTTGACCCCGCAGGTTCTCTGGCCAATCCCCCACTAATCACGCTAAATGGCACTGACTCAAACCCAGTCTCCATCGACTGAACGCCCCAGATCCCTCAAGGTGTTCACCTGGAACGTAAATGGGATGGGATCCGCAATTTAAAGGTGCCCGATTAAGCAACTACTGGGCAGACACTCCCCCCGATGTGGCCCTGCTGACCAAAACACACTTAGCAGGAACACAATGTACCCTCTTCCAGAGAACAAACTACAGGGCTGACTTCCACACGGGATACACTATGGGATCCAGGGGTACCCTCATCCTCATACATAAACGCATCCCATTCGCTCTGCAGACTCTAGAACAAGACCCTCGGGGTCGCTACACCCTAATCCTGGGAACACTTTTGGGTGAAACATTAGCCTTTGTCTCAATATTCTCCCCACCCGGACTCGGACAGGAACTATTGGACAAACTCACTACCTTCATGGGCAAACATCAGCCAGATAAGTGGTTCTTGGGCAGGGACTTTAACAACGTCATGTCCAACACCCTGGACCGTACCCACCTCAGACAACGCAACCCGAATACATCCACGAAGCTATTCGATTTTGTATCTGCCTTCGGCCTCTGTGACGTGTGGCGGGAACTTCACCCGGGCACCAAGGGTTACTCATTCCACTCCGGGGCCCATGGCTCCCTCTCCAGGCTCGACTACCTCCTCCTTCCGAACACTGACCTTTATAGGGTACAATCTGAGGATTTGCTCCCCCGCGGCTTCTCAGACCACTCACCCCTCCTGGTCGAACTCCGAATGCATGGCATAACTCCCCCTAAAACATGGAGATTAAATAACTACTATCTTGGTTTCCCGGAGCTGGTGGACCGCCTCACTGAAGCATCCACTGAATACTTTGAGATTAACGATATTGGGGTTAACGACCCGGTAATAGTATGGGAGGCCTACAAAACTGTGCTGTGAGGAGAGATAATCTCCTGGATAGCGAACAAAAGGAGGGAAAGGCTCCAAGAGATAACAGAGGCAGAAGGGGAGGTGACCCAGTGGGAGAACAAATATATCCTAAACCCCCAGACCCAGGGATCCCTCAAACGCACCACTGAGCGCCTCCGCAACTTAACGCTTGACAAAGCCAAACAAGCTCACTGGGACTCCAGGGCGAGAATATATGAGCTTGGGCATAAAGCCGGCAAAATGCTGGCCTGGCTGGAGAGGAGAGACGAGGGCCAGCGCTGTGTTCGGGAGATCATTACCCAATGGGGGGGAGGAGTGGCACCAGTCGGATGCGGACATTGTGGAAGCCTTTGCCCAGTTCTATGCCACACAAGTCAACGCAAATGAATCTACCTCAGCTTCACCTGGCATTGGAACGTGGCCCCATTATTGACACACCGCTTGTCCTTTTGCCAGTTGACTTTGAGAAGGATTTCGACTCGATCAGATGGGACAGCCTTTGGGAAATCATGAGGCGTATGGGCGTTGGGAAGGAATTCCTGGGATAGGTCAAACTACTCTACACCAATATTCAGGCACAGGTCAGGGTGAACGGGTGGACCTCCGGACCCTTCCCTCTCGACAGGGGTACGCGGCAGGAATGCCCCTTGTCTCCCCTTCTCTTCTCCCTCGCGATTGAGCCGCTAGCACTGTGGCTTCGTCAGAGCACAACCTGGGTGGGATTCAAATGGCCGGAGGGGCACGAAGACCGAACCTCCCTATATGCGGATGACCTCCCGATATATCTAGGGGACCCAGCCCGCTCCTGTCCCATAGTGACACAGATGCTCGTCCGCTATGGTAAGTTCAGTGGGCTTAAAATTAATTGGGGAAAATCTGTCCTCTTTCCGGTGAAGAGTGGAGAGCTGGCTGACCCGCGGGACTGTCCGTACCGAACGGAGCGGCAGGGCTTCCGGTACCTGGGAATTTGGATCACAGCAGACCTCACTAAATATGCAAAACATAACCTCCAACCGATCATAGACCACCTCGTCAGGGATGTCCACCATTGGAAGCTTCTCCCCCTGACACTCATGGGAAGAGCTGCACTCTTTAAAATGCTGGCACTCCCACGATTCCTCTATGTGCTGCAGGATTCCCCACTTAAAATTGCAAACTCAGAATTCGCCCGGATCGAGACCATCCTCAGGGAACTCATATGGGGTGGTGGCCAATCATGCATAGCACTGACCACACTTCAGAGATCGATCTGGGAGGGCGGGGTAGGGGTGCCCCGCCTCCAAACCTACTACTGGGCCTCACAGCTTGCAGTAGTCAACAACCTCCTTTCACGGGGATCGAGAGTTACCCCATATGAGGGCCGAGCTGACTGCCTTGCATGACACGGACCCGCTACATATACTATACTAAAACCCATGGAGACTCCCCCCATCCAACGACCGCGACCCACATCACCACGGTTTGGTGACAGGCACATGCTTTTGTGGGTTGGGGAAATAAAATAACCACGGCGCAACCCCTATGGCACAACAGTAACTTAATGGAAACTGAAAGGCTCGAGCCATGGCCACGCTGGGAGAGGGCGGGGATCCTGAGAGTAGAACACATCCTGAAGGAGGGTAACATAGCCTCTTTTGAAGATCTGCAATCAAAATTTCGACTTCCAGGTACCGAACGGTACCACTATATGCAACTGACCCACGCCCTGAAGGCCCACTTACCAACGGACGCCAATATCCCGGACTTCACACCGATAGAACGCAACATGCTACCGGCGTTCATTCCCACCAAATGCACTTCCATCCTATACAATGCCATTACGTCCTTCGCCACTCCTGAACTCACGAGACTGAAAACCAAATGGGAGAGGGATGTAGGGCAGATAGATCCAGAACACTGGATCCAAGTCTTAATGCACCCACGGGAAGTAGCTAATTCCTCCAGGATCCGGTTGGTGCAACTCAAAATTTTGCATAGAGTGTACTACCCTATAACATTGCTACACGGCTGGAAGAGAGCAACTAACTCAAACTGTCTCCGGTGTGGCAAGGAGGAAGGAACGTTCTTCCATATCCTCTGGGCATGCCCCCGAATTCGCACCTTCTGGAGCGCTTGCTGTGGTGAACTGACTAGGATACTCACTCGCACTATACAACCAGACCCAAGAGTGTTGATCCTGGGCATACCAGAGGAAAGTGATCTCAATAAGTGGGAAAAGCTGCTACTGAATATGTCAGCGGGTCTGATGAAGCGCAATATTGCCCAAAAGTGGGGAGTTCCAGAACCCCCAATGCTGGAACAATGGGCAATAGACATGGACATTTGCGCTATGATAGAACGTCAAATATACAATACAAGAGGCTGCCCGGCTAAAGCCTCTAAAATATGAGGGAGGTGGGAAGAAGGTGGACCCTAGCCATCCATGGACGTAGATGATGTGGGTCTGAACACTTGCATAGACAGTTATGTGTAGTCTTGATTTAGAGGGGTGATAATGGTATTGATGTCAACTCAAAATGGGACATGCTTGTCCTCGATTGTTGGTTGTTGTGAATTGGTTATAAAACAATAAAAAATGTTTTATCAAAATAAATTACAGATTGGGACAATTTGTCTTCTGAAATAGGATGCAAAAGGCAAGAAGGAGAGGGGAAGGTCAACCTCTTGTTAGGTAAGTCAGAGCTCGACTGAGTCCTCTTGAGGCAAACCCAGATTAGTTTGATGGGACTTTACTTATTTTATTACATTTACCAAGTCGATTGGTTTAGGTGCTGTTCCCGAACGAACCACTGTTTGAGTCACATAATCACGCTTGCAGTCTTTTACATTTTGGTGCAATTATACATTTTCAAATTTAAATAGAAAAGATTCTAGCAAAATCGAATGGGACTTAGATTCTACTTTCAGAACAACAAGTATTGCTCCGACTCGATTAATCTTGCCCGGTGCTTCCGAGACAGAAAATTCAGCCGGACCAGTTGTATGTTCAAAGGCTGCAGATGGTAAAAATGTAGAAGCCGAACAAAAAGAGGATTGAAGGTCAGCTGAGTTCTGCTGACGGGCTTGGTCTTCTAGTGTTGTTTCAGGTGCAACACGTTGCAGTATTTCAGTATGTAATCCCGATTTCCCTTTAGTTGGAAAAAAAGTGTTAATTTTTGATTGCGTGATTGCTTGATCACTTGAACAAGACAATACCCTTTAATTCGCTTTCAGACAGTGAAATTGGTGACTGCGGAAGGAGTGAAACAGCAAGCAGCATGTTCTCATCGGAAATTGCGTGGGTAGAGACAACAGACGGAACAAGTTACTTACCTGTAACTGTTGTTCACCAGCATGGGTCTGGCATGGATTCACATGCTCATGAATATTCCCCGTCGTCAGGCCGGGAATCCTCGGTATAGAAAGAAATCAGTATCAGTTTTGTTTCTGATCGGTCTTTCTTAGTAGTAACCAATCACTGGTCTCTGGGTCATACTGCCCCCAGCCAATGACTGCCCTCTCCCTAAGCCCCGCCTCCGGCAGCCATCCTCAGATTTAGTAGCACGTAAAGTGGCAGTATGACCAAGTGAAGAGCCGCAGAGGGGTAGGCGGGAGGGTTCGCATGTGAATCCATGCCAGACCCATGCTGGAGAACAACAGTTACAGGTAAGTAACTTGTTCCTTCTCCAGCATGGGGTCTGGCATGGATTCACATGCTCATGAATAAGAGAATACATAGCAGTACACACATGCACAACCACGGGAGGTGACAACAGGCTCAACATTAAGCAATACAACAACTCAACATTAAGCAACTCTTACCTCCTCACCAGGCTCACCTTAGGCGAACAGGTTGCGCAGCACTGCTTGGCCGACCCTGGACTCCTCCCTGGAGTCCCGATCGACGCGGTAGAATCTTGTGAAGGTGTGCGTCGACCTCCACGTCGCAGCCCTGCAGATGTCCAGCAGGGGCACACCAGACAGGAATGCCGTGGTAGCAGCGATCGCTCTGGTCGAATGGGCTCTCGGACGGCCGGGCAGCTGTCGGTTTGCCAACCGGTGACAGTGCATGATGCAGCCGGAGAGCCATCTGGAAATGGAAGTCTTCGAGAGAGCCTTCCCTTGATTCACAGTTCCAAAGTTCACAAACAGCTGTGACGTCTTCCGAAAACTCTTCGTGCGGTCCACGAAGAACTTCAGCACTCTAGCTACATCCAGCGAGTGCAAAGTCCTCTCGACCGGCGACAAAGGCAACGGGAAGAAAACTGGCAACATCAAGGGCTCGTTGAGGTGGAAGTCCGACGGCACCTTGGGCATAAAGGAGGGGTGCATCCTCAGCACCATCCTCGTGTCATGAAAAGTCAAGTATGGAGACTTGCAAGATAGGGCCTGGATCTCTCCCACTCGTCGTGCGGAGGTGATGGCCACGAGGAAAGCTGTCTTCCATGACAGGAACTTCAAAGGCGCCGAATGTATAGGCTCGAATGGGGCCCCCATGAGCTTGGTCAGCACCACATTAAGTTCCCACGCCGGGGCAGGAGCCTTCACCGGCGGGAATGATCGGAACAGTCCCTTCATGAATTCTTTCACCAGGCGATGAGACCACAAGGACGCCCGACCCGTCGTCCTGGTATATCGGGAGATTGCAGCCAGATGTATTTTGATGGAGCCGTGAGCCAGTCCAGATTTGGCCAGCGACAGTAGGTACGGCAGTACTTGAGGGGCTGTAATCCGCAGAGGGTTCATCTTCTGTGCACGGCACCAGACAGAGAACCTCTTCCATTTATGTCCGTAGCACTTGAGAGTTGAGGACGCCCTGGCCTTTGCAAGAACCTCTCTGCAGTCGGCCGGGATGTTGTACCCTCCAAACTCTAGTGCTGCAGGAGCCAGGCCTGCAAGTTCAGCGACTCCGGGTTGTGGTGAAGAATGGCGCCTCCTTCTTTGGAGAGAAGGTCTGCGTCCGTCGGCAGCTTGACTGGTGGGGACGTTGACAAGTCCAGAAGGTCCGGGAACCAGATCTGTCTCGGCCACGCCGGTGCAACGAGGATCATCCTGCACCGGGACCTCTTGAGCTGGTTGATGAGCCGGAGCAGCAACGGCAGCGGAGGGAACGCATAAAGAAATAGGCGGTCCCAGGGGAACGAGAAAGCATTGCCCATGCTCCTCGGCTGGGGGAACCTGCTGGGGAACCTCCGGCACTTGGAATTCGTCGCCGTCGCGAAGAGATCGATTTGGGGTTCGCCCCATCGTCGGAAGAGTCGATCCACTTGATCCTGGCGTAGTTTCCACTCGTGGCACGATCGCAGCTCCCTGCTGAGTGAGTCAGCGATCGTGTTTTTTATTCCTGCCAGATGAAGAGGCACCAGAAACATCCCTTTGGTGACGGCCCAATGCCACAGATCCTGGGCTTCCTTGGATAGGGCCGGGGACCTGGTTCCGCCCTGCTTCCGGATGTAGAACATTGTGGTGGTGTTGTCGGTGAAGATCCTCACCACCTTGCCTTGAGGGACGGAAGAAAGGACCTGAGGGCCCAGAACACCGCGCGGAGCTCCAAGATGTTGATGTGGAGAGACTTCTCCTCCGGGAGCCAAAGGCCTCTCGCGTGAAGATCTCCGGAGTGTGCTCCCCAACCTTCCAGGGAGGCGTCCGTCATCACCGTCACCTGGTGAGCTAGAGTCTGAAAGTCTGCCCGCCGACAGATGAGAGCGGGTACCCCACCACCGGATCGCCTGACGGAACGTCTCGTTGAGAGGGATCCTGTCCTCGAAGCTGCCCGTCGACTGGATCCAGCAGGCGCCAAGGAACTCCTGTAAGGGTCTCATCCGAAGCCTGCAAAGGCGCACCAGATAAATGCAGGCGGACATCATCCCGAGGAGGGACTTGATGGATCTTACCCTGGCCATGTCCGTGGCCAGCAGACGCTGCACCTTGCCCAGAATGGTCCTGGTCCTTTCCTCCGACGGCGAGGCCAGCCGCGCCACTGTGTCGAGCTTGACTCCCAGAAACAGGGCGACTTGCGACGGAACCAGGTGGGATTTTGGAAAGTTGATGGAGAATCCCAGGTCCGTGAGCAGCTGGACCGTCTTCGCAGTGTGCTCCACGGCGAGCTCCCTTGTCCTTGCACGGATGAGCCAGTCGTCCAGGTAGGGGTAGACGTGGATCCCCTGTAGGCGCAGCCGCGCCGCCACCGGTGCGAGGCACTTGGTGCACACCCTGGGTGCCGACTTCAATCCGAACGGGAGGGCCTTGAACTGGTAGTGCCGCCCTTGGACCACGAACCTGAGGAACTTTCGTTGTCTTTTTAGAATGGGGATGTGGAAGTACGCATCCTCCAAGTCCAACGACGACAGGAAATCGCCCTCCTCCAGCTGTCCCACCACATGCTGGAGGGTGACCATACGGAACTTCTGTGCCTTGATGTACTTGTTCAGTCGTCGTAGGTCCAGGATGGGGAGCCATCCTCCTGTTTTCTTTTTTACGAGGAAGTACCTTGAGTAAACTCAGGATCCCCAGAGCCTCTTTGGGACGAGCTCGATGGCACCCTTCTTGAGCATCGCCCTTACTTCCAACAGTAGTTGAGGGACGTGATTTTCCTTCCTGGCCACGGGTGGAACGCGAGGGCACTTCTTATGAAACTTGAGGGCGTGCCCTTGGGCCAGGGCGTCCAGCACCCAACAGTCGGTGGAGATGGACTCCCACACACTGACAAACCTCGCCAGCCGGCCTCCCACCGGGTGCTTCGGCGGGGGCCCGACCCCACGGTCGGTTCAATCTTGTTTGCTGGCTGCCTTTCCCCCTTGACATCCTTGTCGACGACGACGGGCACCACCTGACTTGCCGCGTCCCCTGTAGGCTTCCTGGGACGAAGATCTTGCCGCTTGGCGGTAAGAGGAGGAGCCACTGCCGGATCCCTTGGAGGCACCTGGTCTGCCTCCGGAGCTCCGAAAGGACGGCCGTCGCTGTTCGAGCACTCCCAGTGCCCGGGCAGTCTCTGTGTCTGTCTTGATGGCCTGAAGGGACTCATCAACCGCCTTCCCAAACAGGTTGTTCCCGTCGTAGGGCATGTCCAAGACCTTGGTTTGTACGTCCTGGCGGAAATCTGTGGCCTTGAGCCATCCTCGTCGTCTCAGGCAAACGCTGTTGCCCAACTGACGGAAACCGGTGTCGGCGATGTCCGTTGCCACCGTGATGGCGTGGTCCGAAGCGATCTCCCCCTCCTGTAGGATTTCAGCCCTTTTGGCGTCCGGAAGGAAGTCTAACAGAGGGGCGATTTTGAACCACAACTCCCTGTCGTAGCGGGTTACGATAGCCAGGGCGTTGGCCGCCTTGATAGTCGTCGCTGCGGATGAGATTATCCGTCGCCCCATCGTGTCCAACTTCCTGACCTCGCCGTCCGGCGGGGAAGTTTATGTTGAGGCCGATGCCCCCCCAGCTTTCTTCTTTGCCGCCGCCGAGACGACCGAATCCGGGGTAGGTTGTGCCCGAAGGCACAAGGGGGCAGCGTCGTGGACCCGGTACTTCTTCTCATACCGGTCCCTCTTTGCCGGCGCCGTGGCAGGGTTCTTGAGGAGGGCGAGTCCCTCATCTCAGATGTCATCAAGAAGCGGTACGGCGAGGACCGTCTTCCTTTTAGCCTCGCGTCGCTGGTAAAGGAACCCTTCTTTCTTCCTTTCTTCTGGGCAGAGCTGAAAAAGCTCGGATGCCCTGGAAATCATGGCATGAAAGGATCCAATCTCGTCGGGCGGGGACGCCCGAGCAGGGGGTGACGGGGGACACGTCCCGTCGTCGCCTCCGTCGTCATCTGTACCTGTCGTAGCCGTGTCCGTGCCTATATCATCCCCGTGGGTAGTAGACCGGGGAGAAGGCAGAGCAGGCCGCAGAGGTGGGAGAGGTGGCATAGGATGCGTCCTCCTCCTCTTATGCGGTGGACTCCCCGAAGGTCCTGGCTCCGGTCCCCCCGTCGGGTCTGGCTCAGGTACCTCTGTCGGGGGAAGGGGCAACCTTGTCCTTATCGCCGAGCATAAGGACTGAATCGCTGACAAAAAGGCCGCCGAGGTGTCCTGCGGCGCCGGAAACAACGGGCGCGAGGGCTCTGGAGAATCCTTGTCGGCGACACTGTGGCTCACGTCGTCGCCCTCGTCGGGATCCCTCCCGATGGGCTGGGCCTTTTCCACGACTTCGATGAGCTCTTCTTCAGAGGTCGTGTCCGTATCCACGATGGCCATCAGTCCCTCCCCCACCTTCTCCAACGAGGACTTCGTGGGGGTCTTCTCAATGGGCCTGAAAGACGACTCCCTCCGCGGTGGCAGGGAAACTCTTGGTCCTGAGGGCGCCTCCACTGGTGTAGCCTCCACAGGCTGAGCCAGGGCCGCAGCGACATCCTCAATCGAGGTCTTAGCAGGGTGAATTAAGGCCATCGCCACCTTCTGGACGCCTGGGGCCTTCACCTTGGGTTGAGAGCCTTACAGGTGCCACTTTTGAGCTCTTCTGCAATAATAGCGTAGATTGGCAAAGAGTCTGCCATTACAATCTTTCTGTAGAGTCTCATCTTGCTTTGTTCTACCAGCGATGCAAGGGAGACCAGGCCCAGCTCCCGTCTGATTGCTGCCATGGATGTCGACTTTGGGAGGCCCAAAACTGATTTCCACACATGTCCTTCAGGTTTCTGCCATATCACACTCGGCATGTTTAGCGATGCTTCCATACCATAAATAATGGACGGTACGACTTTGGCCTTGTAAAAATTTATCGCCGGCAGGATGGAGACTTTCCCAAATTTCTTGTCTACCAGTCTTGTTTGCGCTGTTAGTCTTTTTACTTTGTCCCATAGCTGATCTTGCATTGCTTTTTCAACTGAAGATCCGTCCATGGTCACCCCTAGATATTTAAACTGAGTGACTACTTCAAGCTTGGTTTCCTCCAGATACCACTTATGCTGCTTAGACAACCTCTCCGTAGTTTTGTCTAAAACAAGAACTTTTGTTTTTGCTGTATTGATTTCCATATTATTATTTTTTGTATATCTTGCCAAATTTGTCAGTTTCCGTTGCAAGCCAATTTGGGTTTGATCAGTGATGATGGCGTTGTCTGCGTAGAGAAGTCGCGAGATGGTAGACTTCCCAATTTTTTGGTGGGAAAGCTCTTATTTTCTCCTCGTCGTTCTGGTAGTCCCCAAGAAAAGTGATAAACAGGGCTGGGGCTAAAGGGTACCCTTGTTTGACGCCCCGCTTAACTAGAATCTCCTCCGACAGTACCCCTTGTTTACTCAATTTCACCCTGATCTTCGTTTGGGCGTGTAGTGCTTTTATCGGGCCCATGATTGACGTTGGGCATTTCCAATTGCTTAGTTTGTGCCACAGTTTCGCTCGGTCTATTTTAACGAATGCTTTCAATAGATCTACAAACACCAAATAGACTGGGTGCTCCTTCTCTTACTTTCGCTTTGAGGATATTTATCATCAATATGTTTATTGCCGTGGTTCCGTTTTTCTGAAAACCTGTCTGAAAGATGTCAAAACATGGGGCGTTTTTTGCCCAAATTCTAATGTGGTTCAACAGCTGCGATGCGTATATTTTTCCCACAATGTCCAAGAGGGCAATCGGCCTGTAACTTTCTGAATCTTCTCTTCCGCCTTTTTTGTACACCGGCACAATTATGGCGTTTAACCATGTTTCGGGAACCATTTTTGTTTGGCCACAATGGGTGAAAATTTTACAGATAATTTCGGCCCATGCTTTCGATGACTGCTTCAAATCCACATTAGTCAGGCCATCTGGTCCTGGGGCCCTCGATTTCAATTTGTTGATGGCTATTTCAGTATCATCCACGTTGGCAACGTCCACCCAAGATGTTGTAGTTTCAGGTTTTTCTTTGGTCGCTTGTGTTTTTGGAAGCTCAAATTGTGCCGTTAAATATGTTTTCCATTTTGTCTCAGAGACCGCATTTACCATTTCTATTGGTCTAGGCGGGTTTGCTGTTTTTATTGTTGCCCAAAAGTCGCTAGATTTTTTTGAGCTAAGACTTCTTAACATTTTTTCAGCGTCTTGTTGGTACAACTGTAGCCTATGTTGTTTTAGCCACTGATTATATGCCTTCGATTCCCTGCGCCATTTTTCCCACGCTTCCTTGTTACTTGTTTTGTTTGCGATTTTCCTCCATCTCCTGACAACTTTTCTTTTTTCCACAACCAGACTATCGTAAACATATTTAGGACCCGCGATTTTCAGGGGCTGGCCTCCCACAGGTTTTCTGTACGGGATAAGTAGCGGTAGGTAATTTGGTCGCTTTGCGGGAGCTTGAGACGTTGTTGCGTCTGGAAATATGTATTTTTCCGTTATCCTTAGTACATCATCTTCCGACAGACGTAGCCTTGATTGTTGGTTGTTCGACTCAACATTGTATTTGTATTCCTGTCTCTGTATTTGTATTTGTCTTCCTTGCCATGCGCATGTCAGGAGATCCTGATCGCTGTGCATGGTTCTTTGCACTTTATACTCTTGGATCCTGGATAAAAGACTGGTTGACACATAGATGTAATCTAAAGTCGCTTTGGAATTCAAATGCTCACATGTCGGGATGTTCCTTTGTTGTGGGAATACTGTCGCGATATTGTGCAGATTTCTTGGTTTAGTCATTGCGCCCCATGCTTTTCCTCGTTTCCCTGTTGCTCCATGTGGCCCACTCTCCTTCGTTTCCTCGTTCCATTCGTTGCAATCTGCATTCAAGTCTCCACACACTATGACATCCGCATTCTCATACTCCGCATCGATCGAGTCTAATATATCCGCCATTTTTGTGCAATATGCTTTGATTGTCGTTCTTTGCGGATTCCAGTAAGTATTTATTATGATGACTTGTTTGCTCTCCACCTTCCTCGTCAGGTCCGATTGATCTGTCCATGCCGTCAGGGTGACCAGCATCTCATATGATTCGTGTAACTTTGTAGGTGTTGTCAAGCCTACGCCCATTTTTATTGCTGTCAAGAGACCTGACGACGGACGGCCTAATAGGCCCTTGCATGCCGGCGATGTTTCTACTACAAACCCGTCTATACTCTGTTTTTCTTGAAGCCAGGTCTCTTGTAGGCATATGATGTCCAGTACACCTAAATCGACATCGCCAGGTCTGGTAAGGTGGACGTGACCCCTAGTGTTCCACGATCCCATGACAAAACTTTGCTTACATCCTTTGTGTCCTAAGTTGGTATGTTCACTGTTTGTGGATCTCTGGGTTGTTATTAATTGCTAGTTTTCTGTGTTGAGATTCAATGTTGATTTTAACCATGCCCATGGGCCCCTGCCTGCTGGCATATTCATTTTTTGCATTGGAACTGGGTTCAGACCCCTCTCGATTTGGTGCCTGCTTGCGTTACGCTCTGGAGTGTACTGCCGATGTTTATGACAGTCTTCCCCTACTGGACTCGACTTGTGTTTCTCTGTGACTGTTTCCTTTCGTTCACTCCTTACTTGCCTATTGTTGCTTTTCTTCTCATAGCTTGAGTAATTTTGGCGAGGGTTTTTGTCATCTGGTCGAGCATACTCCCTTTCTCGCCCATATGTTTTTTCACTCTGCCCTTTACCGATCCTGTTGTTTCGATATCGTTCTTCTGTTCTCGATGTATAATGATATTGCCTTTCAACCTGCTCGTTGTGGGAGTATCCTTTTTTCTCCCTTAGAGTTTCTCGTTTTATTTCAGTCAACCAAAACCCCTTTTTCTCCATTTCTCTCACTGCGCTGTCGTCCGTAGGCTGCAGTCTTAAGGGCTTAACGTGAACATAAGCCTTTGCAATCTTTCCTCTGTGGTAAGGTTCCACTAGCTTAATGTCTGTTGTTTTTATGCTTTTCAACTAATTCGTTTTACTCATTATCTTCAAGATCGTCTTCCTATTAAGGATCATATACCCTGCTTTTGAGTCTATTTGTTCCACTTTGAATATGCGTTCCACATGTTCTGCGCTTATAGTTTTTTTGCTTCGGTGCTCATCTGCAATTTTGGGGACGTCTGTTCGCTGAGGCGTAACCTGCCCATTTGCTCCTTTCCCACTTGGATTCGTGTCCGCCTCACTCCTTAGTCTCATCTTTTTATGATCCTTGGGCGATACGATCTCTAGGATCTCATTTCCGTCTTGATTTTCTGGTCTTTTTTGCACTTTTTGCTTTTCTATGGGATTTGATTCTGGATCTTGTGATTTTTTTTCATTTGTTTGTTGCTCCATGCACTCCTCGTTCTCTGAGTTAATGGAGACCGTCTCCCAATGTTGGGAGAGATTCATCAAGTTTGTGTCACTCATGAAGTCTTCTACAGATCTCGGAGAACTCCTCCTCTCCTCCCTGTTTGTAGGTCTTGGTGTATTTTCTTGCATATCCTTATTTTTCTTTACTTTTTTTTTCCTTTGACCTAGTTGGTTCCTGCTGACACCCCTTCACCCCTGATGTAGACTTCTGCGGCAAATCTTTCTTATATATTTTTAGTACCACTGAGGGTTTACTCGTTGGCTGGTTTAGCAAGCCCGACTTGATTGGGTATAGTTGGGCAGGTTTCACTCGATCTCCACTCGTTTCCTTTATCTCTTGACTTGCCTCCGATTTTTCCAGACCTTCTCCTGTCAGGCTTCCTGCCTGGCTGTTTTTATGTCTCCCTGGCTCCTTCGCTTTCTCCGTTTGTAGAAGCACACCTTGCTTTTTCAGCTCCTCTACTTCTTTTTCCCACCCTTTCTAGTGTTGGTTGTTCCTATCTTCTAATGCTGTAATGTAACCTTCTATGTGTGTCATTTTTGAGGACATAGTTGCCAAGATCGATGTATTGTCTTGTATGCCGTCTTTTAATGCCTCGTACAATTTGCAGAATGGGGCTAGTGCAATCGTAATGGCAGACATGATGGTTAACAGATCAGATTTTTTCCCTGGTGACTGTTTTTGTGATAGTGTGGCTATGTCGCTTAACCTTCTGTTTTTTGGTGATTTCGGCGTGCTCCCTGCTTTGCCCGGAGTTGGCAATGCTTTTATGAACAAACTGTTGCTCGACCGGGTGCCTTGTAGTTTCCCTTCTGACATTGTTCGCATGGGCAGTTCTTTGTGGCCATCAATCCGTTGGTTCATATCGTACTGCTCTCTCTCTTTCACCGGGGTACTTCGAGGGGCGTTTTGGCAGGTGTCTTGTGATTGCCTCATCTGTTTTGGCTGGCCAATTCCTTCTTGTGATGTTTTCTCTTGGGGGATTAGTGACACGTTCTGCAGCTTTGGGAGACACTTTGCCCTTGCCTGCTCTTGCCTTTGTAAGACTTCATACCTCTGTGGGCGCCTTAGCCCTTGTGTGGCCACGTCATGTTGTTCTTTCAAGGAGCTCAGCCTCCGACTTTCTTCTCTTTCCTCTCTTTGCAGTCGGATCGCTTTTGCCGCATTTCTTTTTTCCAATCGGATCTGTGCAAGATCCGCTTCCTGGGGGCCTTTGTTACCTTCTTGGTCCCCTTCCGTGTTCGTTCTCCGGTGTTTGTTCACTGGGATGCTCTCATGAACAGCTTCTAGGATTTCTGCATCCAATAGTTCATTATCCGAGTCTACTTTTCGTTTCTAATGGTTTAAAAATAATGCTTTTAATGTTCCTGACAGCGTTGGAGGTGGCAGTCCTTTCGGCAGTAATTTGTTTCTTTTCTCTGATTTCAAGCTCCTATTCACTGCTGCCACTTTCCCTTTTACTGGTTTTGAGCCACCATTCTCTTGTTTGTTTTTTACTGATTTCAGTTGACTAATCTTTTCTTGGTTTTTCCTTTAGTTCGTTATTTTGCTGATGTCTTTTCTTTCTTTTGTTTTTGGCGAAGACGCCATTTTCTCCGAGTACGAATCAGTATCTGATATTAAATTTTCACTTTCCCTCATATCATTTTCGTTTCCACTCTCTTCACTGTCCTGTATGGTAACCATCTTCTTCGTGACCTGGTTCGGGTTACTGCCTTTTGGGTTTAGTTCATGCTGTTCGGCGCATGCTTTTCTACCCGACTCCTCTACTGGCTCTGTCTCCCTGTGTACCATCGCCTGAACCGACGTAGTTTCTTTCCCTCGGACACCCTCCATCCGGTTTCTGCCGTCTTTTTCTTGGGCTGCTTTCTCCCCGTCCACGGCTGCGCTTTCGCGTCCTGTTTTCGGGCTCTTTGATGTTTTTGTTGCCGAGTCTGCTCCTTCACGTCCTTTGGGGCTGCTCGACACACTTCGGCTTCTCTCGTGGTCGGGCCGCTCTTCGCTCTCCTTCCGCGTCTCCTTCTGCATCGGGCTACCTCCGTTTGTATCCAGTTCAGACGAGCCCGGAGTGCCGGCGAGGAGTTTCGTTGCTGACACCACGTCGCTTCTTGACTCCCGCGCCTCAGCCCTGCAGCGCTTCCGCAG
Organism: Ambystoma mexicanum; assembly: GCF_040938575.1. Classification (NCBI taxonomy): domain Eukaryota; kingdom Metazoa; phylum Chordata; class Amphibia; order Caudata; family Ambystomatidae; genus Ambystoma; species Ambystoma mexicanum. Next base: position 149,989,297 of record NC_090930.1, on the reverse strand, counting down.
AGGTTCCGTCAGTGGCCGCTCTTCGACTGCCCCTGCCGGAGACCCACTCGCCAAACCGGCGGTATACTGGCGCTGCATGCCTCGTGATTGGGTAAGTAATTTTCCATGGCGCTTAGTTCCATTTGCGTGTCTTGTGTATCTTCGCCTTGAGTTTGATCTAACAGGGCTGAAGCATTTAACGCGTCCTCCGTGCTCATCATGTTGTTTTGCTGCAACATGAGAGCTTGGGATTCTTCGCACATTTCATAAACTGCTTCTTCACTGGCGAAAATCTTTGCCTTCAGCCTCTTAACTGGTGTTTTATCGCTCCTTAGACGACGCCGGCCTTGGACCGCGTCTGATTCTGCAACTGTTTCTTCAAGTCGCTCATTTCTGGCGCCTTTTTCGATCTTGGTGGCATGAGAGCCTCGAGGATTTCTGAGTCGGGTCCATTTCACCCGCTTACTCCCGCAGACTCCTGCAGACTCAACTCTCCTCACCAATTCCGCTCACCACTCCGCTTTGAGTGGGGGTTTTTGAGTCCTCCCACAGTAGTAGACAGAGGAGAGAGACGGCGACTCCTGCAGACTCAACTCTCCTCACCAACCCCGCTCACCGCTCCGCTCTGAGTGTGGGTTTTTGAGTCCTCCCACAGTAGTAGACAGAGGAGAGAGACTGCGACTCCTGCAGACTCAACTCTCCTCACCAACTCCGCTCTGAGCAGATATTGTAAGCAGGTCGTGGCATAGCAATTGGTCATCAATCGGTGATGTATGACCCCTGTCTGCTGCTGTAACATCTGGGGCATCACTGATAGTGACATCTGGGTCATTCTGATCATCCAAGTACAAATCATCAGGGTCTTGACTGGGGCAGTCTTGGTCGATAGACCAGATTTCCTTATCTGTCTAGTCAGGCTGAATGGCCCAGTGCCGAGAGCCTTGGGAAGCACCCACGGATGCTCACATGCCAAAAAACACAATGTAGATCACAGTACCTGTAGATTGAGATAACATTCATGAGAGCAATCGTAAGCCGGTCCACATCGTTTTTTAAAGAGGCTTTCATGAGCAAAGAAACCCTGAATGCTTGCTGACAAGTAACTGGGTTCGGTTTCCTTCAGGGGAGATGAAAACATTTCTTGGGCAGAACGATATCCAGCACACGAAATTCACATTCTATCACCCGCAAGGAAATGGTCCAGTTGAAAGAATGAACAAATGCACCAACGCCATAATATGAGCCACACATAGAAGTGGACTAGTCTGCAAAGAAGTTTAGAAGGGCAGCAGGCCATGGGACCACTCCCAACATTGTGATGGGATTATCACCTCTGTTTGATGTGGAAAAGACGAGCAAACCCTTGTCTATCGCCATCATGGATGGGAATGAAGACTAAAGCGGCGATACCGGATCGTGAAGATGCAAAACCAAGTGTCGCGATAATGCAAGAAGACAGGAAGTGCGTAATACCAGAAGGGTCATCCAAGTACATGATCTACAGCAAGGTGACTGTATAAAAGTGAGACTTCCTCATAAAGACAAACCTTCTCTCGCTGCAGTGCGTGCTAGCGCAAATACGCAAAATGAAACCGCACTACCTATCAACCGGGGATGCTAAGAAATAGAATCTGGAAAGAATACTGATTCTTATTGTATAAAAAGAGGATAATTTAGTCATGTGCGAGGTCACACTCCATGGAGCAACGCCCCCGAACGTCGCACATGAGCATGCTAAAGCGGGGGACACCGTCCAGGCCTTCAGAGCAAGGGGATAAGGGTGTGCTCTGTGCATCGTGCTGGATATTTATGCTGGTGCATTATGTAGACGTGCACTTCTTACAGATGTATTTATTTTGTATGGCTCCAGTATCTACTTCTTATGTTGATTGGCATCTATGTAGAGACCCTCGCAGCACTGTGGCATCCCTGCAGAGCTGTAGGGGGCGCCCAGCTTGCGTCCTTGGATGGAAGGGTGCGTGGCTGTAGTTGGGTTCTGTGCATGGGGGCCGGGCAGTGGCTCTAATTGTCTCCTGTTTCCTTGTGCTTGCTCACTCGTATCAGTGAAAGATGGAGACGTGTAGAAATGTGCGCAGTCGTTCCGCCCGCCACGTGTTCCTGCAGGGCGAGGGTTGGTGCAAGGCGTTGTGTAGATGTGTGTCGGTGTGGCAGTGGTTCTCCTGATTGCTCTGCTCTGCTCGTGGTGCTGCAGGGTGCGGTGGACTTGCAGAGGTGCTTTATGGCGTCCAGCTGTAATATTATTATTATTATTGTGTACTTGGTTTAACATTACACCTTCAATCAGTTTCTTCTATAGCGCACTGTCACTGAAGGCGTCATGGCGCTGTCGAGGGAGCGCACACACACACACACACACACACATTTCAAATCTCTCATCACAAAACATGTAAACTATTTAAAACCGCACAACACACAGTACACAATTGAAAAACCTCACCACATAAAGTCTAATGCAATTAAAACCTCCCATCATATAATAAATATTGCATATTTACACAAAATCAACTAACACACTATCATACAAAGTTGCTGGACCCAGGTAGGGATTTCATTGCTGCTACTCATAAAGAGAAAGATTAATCTCTCTAAATTAATTTAATTTTGCTTAAAAATTGCAGTAGTGCTTTTCACAATGCACCAGAGTGGTGAAGTTGGACGTCTGTTCCCACAAAGATTCGCCAGGAGAAAGTCTCCAATCCTTTACGCATTTCTTACGCAGTTTCTACGCTGGTCACCCAGTACAATGTCCAATCAGCGACTCTCTCACAATAACCACATAACATATTATCACACTCTGACCTTTTCCAAAGATGGCCGTTCTCCCTCATGGCGGGTAAGAGATTCAGGCGAAACCTCAGCACTGCGCTCCCAAATGTCCATTCAGGAGCTCTGATGAGATGAGATGCCAAGCCCTGAGCTCTTTTGCACCTCCCCAGATCATGGTAGGGTTTGCAGCAGTTTCCAGTGATTGTGTGTTGTGTGGGCTTCCAGCAGGTGGCTGCACTCATTCTAGCTTCTATGTCATTTCATGGAATCCTAATCCATCCCTTATTTATTTATTTTTTTAAAAAGCTATTTTGCCACAAATATATGTAGGACGTGGAGACCACCGCATCCCCCTCCTTATCCACCGTAATTTTTACCCTTCGGCCAAACAAATTCGATAGAATTTGGCTTTGACTGAATCTCCTGCGATGAAGCCTCCCTATCCGGCCTGTAGAGAGTGGCCTTCATATCCGGCCTGTAGAAAGTGGCCTCCCTATCAGGCCTGTAGACAGTGGCCTCCCTATCCGGCCGGTACAGTGGTCTCCCTATCCGGCCGGTAAAGTGGCCTCCCTATTCCTATCCGGCCGGTAGAGTGGCCTCCCTATCCCTATCCGGCCGGTAGAGTGGCCTCCCTATCCCTATCTGGCCGGTAGAGTAGAGTGGCCTCCCTATCCGGCCAGTAGAGTAGAGTGGCCTCCCTATTCTGGCCGGTAGAGTAGAGTGGCCTCCCTATTCCGGCCGGTAGAGTAGAGTGGCCTCCCTATTCCGGCCGGTAGAGTAGGTAGAGTGGCCTCCCTATTCCGGCCGGTAGAGTAGAGTGGCCTCCCTATTCCGGCCGGTAGAGTAGAGTGGCCTCCCTATTCTGGGCGGTAGAGTAGAGTGGCCTTCCTATTGCGGCCAGTAGAGTAGAGTGGCCTCCCTATTCTGGCCGGTAGAGTAGAGTGGCCTCCCTATTCTGGCCGGTAGAGTAGAGTGGCCTCCCTATTCCGGCCGGTAGAGTGGCCTCCCTATTCCGGCCGGTAGAGTAGAGTGGCCTCCCTATCCGGCCGGTAGAGTAGAGTGGCCTCCCTATCCCTATCCGGCCAGTAGAGTGGCCTCCCTAGTGGCCTCCCTATCCGGCCGGTGGAGTGGCCTCCCTATCCCACCCGTAGAGTGGCCTCCCTATCCCACCCGTAGAGTGCTCCGGCTTTTTTCTGAGAAGATTGTCTCGCGCGATGATGGATAGGTGTCCACCCCGTGTACACTGATGCGGACCTCCCATCCCAGAGTGGAGGGAAAGGCTAGCGTTTAAGAGTTTTCCTGAAGGTGAGGAGGTCCTGGGGCATGGCGATGTGGCAGGGAACTGGAGAAAGACGCGCTGCCCGGCGAGACTTTGAGAAGTGCGGCATTTCAATGCAAGCTTCTCGGTTAGTAGCTGCCAAGATGAGTTTATAGAAACTTGCGGCCAGTGCCATGAATGGGCAGTGGCCGATGGGTGGGAGCCGCTGGCCAACATCCAGTGCCAGTGAAAGATGTGGTTGGCTCCAAGCGTCCTGCTGGTGCAGTGGTCCAGCTGCAGAGTTCTGGGGTCACTGCAGTGTAGGACCTTGGTGGAGCGGCATATTGGTCACTGCACACGTCGCAACCAGCCACTATTCATGTGCCCAATAGCCTCTCTGTGAAAATAAAATTTAGATATGTGCCCAATAGCCTCCCTGTGAAAGCTGCATTTAGTGTTGTGCCCAATAGCCTCTCTGTGAAAGCTGCATTTAGTGTTGTGCCCAATAGCCTCTATGTGAAAGTTGCAATTAGTGTTGTGACCAATAGCCTCTCTGTGAAAGTTGCATAGAAGTGTGCCCAATAGCCTCTGTGAATAGAAGTGTGCCCAATAGCCTCTGTGAATAGAGGTGTGCCCATTAGCCTCTGTGAATAGAAGTGTGCCCGATAGCCTCTGTGAATTGAAGTGTGCCCAATAGCCTCTCTGAGTAAGTTGATTCTAGAAGTGTGCCCAATAGCCTCTCCGAGTAAGTTGATTCTAGAAGTGTGCCCAATAGCCTCTGTGAATAGATGTGTGCCCAATAGCCTCTGTGAATAGAAATGTACCCAATAGCCTCTTCGTGAAAGGTGCATTTAGAAGTGTGCCCAATAGCCTCACTATACAAAGTTGAATCTAGTAGTGTCCCATTTGCCCCTCTGAGAGTTGAATTTAGTAGTTGAACTAAGTGTGCCCAATAGTCTCTATGTGAAAATTTAAATTTGAAATGTGACCAAAAGCCTCACTGTGAAAACTGAATCTAGAAGTGTGACCAATAGCCTCACTGTGAAACTTGCATTTAGAATTGTGCCCAATATCCCGTGTGAAAGTTGCACCTAGAAGTGTGCCCAGTAGACACTCTGTGAAAACTGCATTCAGAAATGTGCCCAATAGACTCTCTGTGAAAGCTGAATTTAATAGTTGAATTTAAAGTGTGACCAATAGCCTCACTGTGAAAATTGAATTTAGAAGTATGACCAATAGCCGCACTGTGAAACTTGCAGTTAGAAGTGTGCCCAACAGACTATCTGTGAAAACTGCATTTAGAATATGCCCAATAGCCTCTTTTGAAAGTTGATTATAGAAGTGTGCCCAATAGCCTCACTATGAAAATTGAATTTAGAAGTGTGCCCAATAGCCCCGCTGTGAAAAAGTTGCATTTAGAAAGTGTGCCCAATATCCTCTGTTTATTTTTATTTTATTTATTTATTTATAACGCGCCGAAGCTCGCAAGCATCAGGGCGCGAAAAAAGACACAAGGACGAAGATTAACGGGACGACACAAAAAGAGAGTAGAGAGAGAAGGAGCAGAAAAGATGGCAACATGATGCGGTGTAGTAGTTGCCTAATTATTTGAAGATAAAGGTCTTCAATTGCTTCCTAAAGAGTTGGATGTTGCTTTCCAGTCTAAGGCTGCAAGGCAGTTTGTTCCAGTGGGAAGTCGCCAGGCTCGGAAAAGCTCGACCGAGACCAGTGGCTTTACCTGGAAGGCTGGGATTGATCAGTCCTTGTTTGGCGGATCTCAAACTACGGCTGTAGTTGAGATCTGTGAAAGTTGACTATAGAAATGTGAATCTAGAACTACAATTAAAAACCTGCCTAAACTCCTCCTAAAAGTCCAACTAAAACGATACCTGTAACCAGAAGTCTGGAGTCACAAACAAAGTACCTGTGCGCTATTTATCACTACTAAATCTATAAAGCGCAATATCAGTGAAAAAGGTGTGAGCAGCAATCCAGTACCCACCAATCAATCCACACAGGCTGGCACTAAATTAACAGTTGTATGTTGAAAGGGGTAGGATTGCGCTTGACACCATTATAGTACAGAAACCAACAATCAAGGTACAGTATTTTAATGAAATATGTGACACGTGTTTGGACACTTAGGTCGTCTTCAAGGATAAATCACAAACATCATTAGCATATAGTAATCAACATATTCAATAAATAACAATAAAGAAATTGTTGTTGAGATAAATGCGGAAAAGTATTTTGAAGATATTTCAGAATAAAAGGCATACCAAGAATCAGGTAAGGGGTGTGGTACAGCAGTTGCGGATCAATGTAGGCACACAATGTAAATAAAAGAAGAGATGGACAAAAATCAAAAAAGATTCATCAACAAAAGTTAAGGTTAAAACCTTATTGCCATCTCTAGACTAATTATGACCAGCACCCTGTGGCACAACCGCATGCAAGTCCAAACACCAAAAAAGTACGAGTGGTAACCAAAAATCAGAAAACACCAGCAATAATTGTGATATTTGAAGGACGAATGCGGGAATAAACACAATAACCAATGATTGGTGACAAAAAGCAAATCGAAACACCAATTAGGTGAAACCACACGAGTCTGACATCATATAGTGAGGAGTCCGTCAGAGAATAGTGGGACACAATAAATCGCTTACCACACAAAGTTACAAATAATCAGTTCAATAGCGATATCCTATTAAGGAGAAAAGTTAAATTAAATTCATATCTTGAATCAAAATCAGTATAACGCCAATATCGTTACATGGCGACGCTTTATTGACGATATTTTTCTGATTTGGAAGGGTACTGAAGACACCTTTAATGACTTTCTAACCTTTGCCAAAACTAATACATTTGGGATCAAATACATTTGGGATCAATTTCACCAGTAAATGTGATTGTAAACAAATTGATTTTTTGGATTTACACATATTTGTTGAGGATCAACAACTCTTTGCGCGTACTTATAGGAAACCCACTGAGGTGAATTCCATATTAGCAGCACAAAGTAATCATCGGAGAACATCTATCAACAATATCCCTGCGGGAGAATTCCACAGGGCCAGGCGAAATTGTACACGCCCTATTGACTTTGATATGGAATGTAATATCATCAATCAACGCTTTCTAAACAGATAATATCAAGCCTCTGCAATCAATGCAGCTCATGCTGAGTTTACCAATGTCACTCAACTGGACCTCTTGAACAAGGCGCCTAAATCCAAAGACTCTTCACCACATATTTCTTTGGTCACCCCATTTACGGCTGATTCTTCTATGTTGTATAAAATGGTTGCCATCCTGAGACTCGACAAGAATCTAGAACCATATTTGACACTTAAACACAAATTTACTTATTTGAGACCACCTACTATCAAGTCACAGGTGAGTCCCTCATTTTTTGATAACAAAATGGCTAATTCTTTATGGTTAAACAACCTACGGGTTTTCACAAATGTGGGAACTGCAATCAGTGTCCTTGGGATTTTCCCAAATGTCAAACCTTCACTGATAAGTTTGGATCCACAGTGACTATTAAGGACTTCATCAATTGTAGGACAACCCATGTGGTGTATGCCATTATATATGTGTCTGTGGCAGACTCTACATGGGCAGTACTATTCGCCAATTTAGAATTCGTATTAGAGAACACGTGGCCAGTCTCCGGATGTGTGAACCAAAATCTCCTCTACCAATTCATTGGCAATTAGAACACCAACTGGATTCAACCTCTGATTTGCGTTATATTGGACTGATGAAAGCACATAAGGGGAAAAGGGGCGGGAATCTCCAGCTTAAACTGCGGCAGATGGAAGCAAAATTAATATGTCTCCTGAGATGCACCACGCGTGGATTAAATTCTGACCACGAGATGCACGTTTTTCTGTGTATCTAGTTCACTTATTAATGTCAAATTCTGCGTGTTTAAAATGTGTTCTCAGGTGGCTGTATCATGGATTAAGCCATCTGTCCGATTGTGGCCAGTCATCACTGTGGCGCACCACTAATGCGCGTTCAATCGCCAGCATTCACTATATTTTGTATCAGTGCCATTGGGATATTCTATGTCTATTGTTTAGACGGAGTTCATATTCTATTGTTTCGTTTACATTATGGAGTATGTACAGCAGTCTAATGATTATTCACTCTCCACTCGAGTCCCGTTTAACAACCAATTTTCACATGCTTCTTATCCCGCTTAAGCGGATGAATAGGTTGATCTATTTGAACCCCACCGTAACTTTTTATTGTGTTCCGGCAATCGCCGGTATTTGGATCTTTCTTCGGTGCTGTGTTGACACGAAGCGTCATTGCATGCGACTGCGGTTACTCATTTTTCTGCAACCGTCACCCTGTTGACATAATACGTCGCTACAGCGAGTCGCTACAGCGACGTAACGTGCCAACGTTTCCGTCGGCGTCACTCATGTGACGCTTCTGGCGGCATCTATTATTTCGGAGCATTCACAGTAAGCGAAGGTTGGATTTGTCCTGTTATACCTGAATCTCACTCTATTTGTCAAGCAAGTAATTATTTCTTTGCGAGTGTCTGCTTCCTGCTCACACTAATATCGCAGTTCCTCACTAATTCTGGTTATCTTTTAGGTAATATATTGTTGCCGGCCATTGTGGCATTTGCCTTCTGTTTTCTTTACTCGTAATATGTCCTGATTGATGGGAACCACTCAACGTATACAATAGGTGAGTGGCTTTATTCAAACCTCTATTATCTGATTCATGACACATTGAAGCCTCCGAATTGAGTTTAATTTAACTTTTCTCCTTAATAGGATATCGCTATTGAACTGATTATTTGTAACTTTGTGTGGTAAGCGATTTATTGTGTCCCATTATTCTCTGACGGACTCCTCACTATATGATGTCGGACTCGTGTGGTTTCACCTAATTGGCGTTTCGATTTGCTTTTTGTCACCAATTATTGGTTATTGTGTTTATTCCCGCATTCATCCTTCAAATATCACAATTATTGTTGGCGTTTTCTGATTTTTGGTTACCACTCGTACTTTTTTTGTGTTTGGACTTGCATGCGGTTGTGCCACGGGGTGCTGGTCATAATTAGTCTAGAGATGGCAATAAGCTTTTAACCTTAACTTTTGTTGATGAATCTTTTTTTATTTTTGTCCATCTCTTCTTTTATTTACATTGTGTACCTACATTGATCCGCAACTGCTGCACCACACCCCTTACCTGATTCTTGGTATGTCTTTTATTCTGAAATATCTTCAAAATACTTTTCCGCATTTAACTCAACAACAATTTCTTTATTGTTATTTATTGAATATGTTGATTACTATATGCTAATGATGTTTGTGATTTAGCCTTGAAGACGACCTAAGTGTCGAAACACGTGTCACATATTTAATTAAAATACTGTACCTTGATTGTTGGTTTCTGTACTATAATGGTGTCAAGCGCAATCCTACCCCTTTCAACATAAAACCATACCTGGGGTGTTGCTACATCCAATTCCTCCTTAATAGTTTACCTGTACTCCAGCTTACTAGAAAGCCTACCCAACAGCGTAACTGTGCTGTAGCGACAACTAAATAGACCGCCTAATTAGCATTTCCTAACGGCTAGCTACACTTCAAAACGGCCTAATATCTGCAAGCTAGTACAAATAGTTCACCAAAACCTAGAATACGTGAATAATATCACCCGGCTTCATGGAACCCTGAAATCAAGCTCACTCTCTGCCAGTGATATCACCAAATTTATATAGTCCAATAAACTATAAGTCGCACTTGAAACTACACCTAACAGCTACTAAGCATGAGTGCACTCGCACCACCAAAGTTTGTTGGAAACGAGCACAATAGACCGCCCCCACTGCACGATCCGCCTTCCCTCCCGTCCCGGCCCCCGTCTTCCCCAATCAACCCACCCTCCTTCGCTTTCCCTACCATTCCGCTCTCCAAACACCAAGCCAGAGGGGCACGATGGTGAGCCAACCACCCTAAGACCACTCCCCCCACAAACCCCACCACCGACCAACCAACCAAGGATAACCATGCCCGTTGCCCTCACTATCATACCGAGGACATCCCGCCCTGCAAACATCCACCCTAAGACCACTCCTACCCTGAACCCCACCACCGACCAGCCAAGGATAACCATCCCCGGTCCTCTCACTATCATACCAGGGACATCCCGCGCTACAACCTCCCACCCCCCGCTTTGCCCACAAACCCCCGCCACCTTCCACCACCGACCACACCCTTTCCCCTCCCGAAAAACTGCACGCCTGGCCCTAGCAAGAACCGAAGCCGCATCCCTCTTCCCCTCCGACCCCCCCTACCCTCTCTCACACTCCAATCGCAACAAAGAAACTAAAGAGGAAACGTACCTGTCCGCCTCAATCTCTCAACACTCTTCACCTCCCCTGTCTCGACCCACCTCCTCTTTTACCCAATCACCTCCTTCTCCCGTGGCTTCACCCTTCCTGAAACCCCTCTCCCTCGACTTCTCATCTGCAACTGAAACGCCTAACCGCCCACAACCCACCTTCAAATCCCCCGAGCCAAACCCCATCATCCTAACACACGCAATCACCCAATCCGGCCCGAAGCGCACCATTTTGTCAGCGCGCCCACTATTCCCAACAATCATCACCCACACTACCCCTCCCCCTCTTCAGCTTCCACTCTCTCCGCCAACACCCCCTTCCGCTCCAGCCCCGAGACCATCCCCGCCTGCCAATGTGAGCATCCTCTTTAATGCCCGATCTGCAACAAAAAACAGACACTGCATCTTTGACCTCCTCACCTCTGACAAACCAGACCTGGTCTTCATCACCGAAACCTGGTTCTCGGACGACTTCGCCGCAATCGCCAATGAAGCCTTCCCCCCCTGACTACTCCCTCATCCCACTGAACCGTCCCTCTAGAGGAGGGGGAGTAGGATTCGTCTTCAAGACTCTCTTCCACGCCTCAATCATCGACAACCAACCTTCCATTCCTTCCTGCAAATCTCTCCTCGTTAAACTATCCTTCTCCCCGTTGCTCTCACACAGCTTCCTAATAATCTACAGACCCCTGGCTACGATAGACAATTCGCAAACAACCTCTGTGACTCTATTGCCACCCTTCAACTAAACCATCCCAATCTCACCCTTCTTGGAGACTTCAACATATGGCTCGACATCCCTACCAACCCTATGACACACTCTCTGGTTGACGGTTTAGACGCGATGAACCTCCAACCCCACATAAATGGCCCAACTCACTTTAAAGGACACACTCTTGATGCCATCTTTAGCTCCAACATCCAGATTTATTTAAACCCACCCACCCCTATCATCTGGTCCGATCACTTCATTCTCTCTTTCACCATTCGCTCACCTGACCCCTTTTGCGTACTCAAATCCGAACCTCCGAATCTACGCAAATGCTGGAAAAAACTAATAATCGTGCCGGACCTAGCCGACGCCCTCCTCCAGTCTCCACCACCTACCTGCCAACTCAATAAACAACTAACCCCTGACGCCTTGGACTCGTGGCTCAATGCATCTCTGATGCGGCTCACTCCCTCTTGCAAACCATCAACACGCCTTGGCCTTTTCCCCAGATGGTTCATTCCGGAGTTGAAGACCACTAAACAACTATATAAATACCTAGAAGGCAAATGGCAGAATAACAAAACCCAGGAGAGCAAAGCCACTTTGGCCAGACACCTATCAGTACAAGGCCGAAATCCGGAAAGCAGAAAAAGCCCACTACAACTCCTGAATCCTAAACTGCAAAAATCCAAGCAAAGAACTCCACAAAATCATCTCCGAATTCACCAAACCCGCTTGAACCACCACCGTCCCGATCCCCTCCCAATCACTGTGCGACTCACTCTCCCTCCACTTTTACACCACAGCTCTCGAAAGAACAAATACTCTAGACACCAAGCTAGCTCTCTTACATCCACCAGACAATACTTCCCCCATACCGCCCAGTCCATCGGCTGAGACCACTACCCGACCAAAGTTCGAATCTTTTAGTCCAATATCTCCAGAGCAATTTCTCAAACTTCTATCTGCCCACAAACCATCCGGCTCTCCGCTGGAACCTTGCCCAGCCACAACCCTCAAAAAATTTTCACTTCCACCTGCGCAGGAGAACATGCAAGATCCATCATAAATGCCTCCTTATCCTCTGGTATCTTTCCCGACGCATTCAAAACGGTTCATGTCAAACCTCTAATTAAAAAACCTTTGCTCGACCCTCTCGAGCCCAAAAACTACTGCCCCATCTCAAACACTAGGTTCCTAGCCAAACTCATTGACCAAACCGCCTACTCCCAACTAAATGCCTTTGTCGAAGCCAACAACCTCCTTGATCCCGCATAATCAGGTTTCAGAGTCTGTCACGGAACTGAAACCACCCTAACCTCAATCTGGGACGACCTTAAAATGACAGCAGACTCTGCGGGATGCCGCACTAATCCTTCCTGACCTATCCGCCGCCTTTGACACAATCAACCACTCAATCCTCCTAGACCGCCTCCACTCCCTAGGAATCTGCAGAACCGCTGTTAAATGGATAGCTTCATTTCTCAAAGATAGGTACCAAATAACGATACTCTCCACCTATACCTCCCAAGCCAGACTAGTCGACACAGGAGTCCCACAAGGAGCATGCCTATCCGCCCTCCTATTCAATCTCTACTTGAGCACCCTCCCACCGATAATTCGTTCACACAACATCCTGTGCTACAACTATGCCGACGACACTCAACTAATTCTAAAACTCCTGAACTCAAAACCCAACTCCCGACCTGACCTGGCCGCCTGCCTCCTTGACATAGAACTCTGGATGTCCCAAAGCCACCTCTTGTTAAACCCCTCCAAAACGGAAATCATGGTATGTGGCAACTCAGAACTTCATCCGCACCCGCTACCCTGGCCATCCGCCATTGGCAACTCACCGACCCCCTCCAACTCAGTGAAAAATCTTGGATGCACCCTTGACTGTAATCTAACACTCTTGCGCCAAAGTCAACAACGTCTCAAAGTCCTGCCACTACCACCTTAAAACCCTTAAGCGCATCTTTCCAGATCTCTCCTTTCCCAACAGACTCTCCGCAGTCTAATCAATCGTTATATCAAGACCGGACTACGCAAACCCCCTATACCTCGGAGTCCACGCGTACCAACTGAATAAACTCCAAAGGGCACAAAATGCGGCTGCCAAATTGCTACTTGCGCTCGCCCAAGAGACCACATCTCCCCAGCCCTTAAGACGCTGCACTGGCTCCCAGTAGCCCGAAGGGTGACCTTCAAAACCTGATGCATCTCCCATCGAGCACTGCATAAAACCGGACCTCAATATCTTAAAGACAAGCTAAAACCCTATCACCCCCCTCGTACCCTGAGATCAAGCTGTGCCGGCCCGCTAGTCATACCAAAGACAAACTCAGTCAGTTTAGGTGGATCATCATTCTCAGCCTTGGCGCCCTCGCTATGGAACTCACTCCCACCCCACATCCGCCTAAACGAGGATTTACCGTCTTTCCGCAAACTGCTGAAAACCTGGCTCTTCCCCTAAAAACCAACCTGTACCAAATAACCCAAACAGACTAACAGCAACTCAATGACACCAATCCAACAAACTACCTGATGTTAGAAATTGACAGGCAATAATCCCCAATGTAAACTAGAAGGACAACCAGAATTAAACGAACAAAGTAGATCAAAGCAGAGAAAAGGTTAATAAGAGTAAATCTTACGGAATCAGTAACGAGATTTAAACTCCTGAAATAGACAGAATGCATCGATGAGTATGTAGAGTGCAGGAGTGTGGATAGCGGATGAATACGGAAGCGCGGAGAGTGTGTAGATAGCCGGAGCAGATGAATGTATAGAACGGTTAGGTCTATAGAGCGAAATTAGTGTATAGGGCGGAATGAGTGTATAGGGCGGAATGAGTGTATAGGGCGGAATGAGTGTATAGGGCGGAATGAGTGTATAGGGCGGAATGAGTGTATATGACGCGTGGGTGTATGCAGCGCGTGGGTGTATGCAGCGCGTGGGTGTATGCAGCGCGTGGGTGTATGCAGCGCGTGGGTGTATGCAGCGCGTGGGTGTATGCAGCGTATGGGTGTATTGACCAGGTGAGTATATGGAGAAGATGAGTGTGCAGAGCAGATGAAGGTATAGAACAGATGAGTGTAGGAGATGAATATACAGAACAGGATATTGCTGCTGGATGCGTGAAAAACACGAGTACTTAAAACGGATGAGTGCAGAGAGGAGATAAGTGCATGGAGCGGATGAGTGCGTGAAGCGGATGAGTGCGCAGAGGGGATGGGTGCGCAGAGGGGGTGGGTGCGCAGAGGGGGTGGGTGCGCAGAGGGGGTGGGTGCGCAGAGGGGGTGGGTGCGTAGAAAAAGTGAATGTGTACAGAGGGGGTAGAGAGGGGGAGTGCATAGCGCGGATGAGTGCGTAAATCTCAGAGAAGCAAGTAGAATGCAGGAATACATGAATGCGCAAACCAGACGAATATGCAGAACGGATGAGCGTAAACCGGATGAATGTGTAGAACAGATGAATTTGTGGAGCGAACGAGTAAGAGTAAATCTTAGGGAATCAGTAACGAGATTTAAACTCCTGAAATAGACAGAATGCATCGATGAGTATGTGGAGTGCACGAGTGTGGATAGCGGATGAATACGGAAGCGCGGAGAGTGTGTAGATAGCCGGAGCAGATGAATGTATAGAACGGTTAGGTCTATAGAGCGAAATTAGTGTATAGGGTGGAATGAGTGTATAGGGCGGAATGAGTGTTTAGGGCGGAATGAGTGTATAGGGCGGAATGAGTGTATATGACGCGTGGGTGTATGCAGCGCGTGGCTATATGCAGCGTGTGGGTGTATGCAGCGTATGGGTGTATGGACCAGGTGAGTATATGGAGAAGATGAGTGTGCAGAGCAGATGAAGGTATAGAACAGATGAGTGTAGGAGATGAATATACAGAACAGGATATTGCTGCTGGATGCGTGAAAAACACGAGTACTTAAAACGGATGAGTGCAGAGAGGAGATAAGTGCATGGAGCGGATGAGTGCGTGAAGGGGATGAGTGCGCAGAGGGGATGGGTGCGCAGAGGGGGTGGGTGCGCAGAGGGGGTGGGTGCGCAGAGGGGGTGGGTGCGCAGAGGGGGTGGGTGCGTAGAAAAAGTGAATGTGTACAGAGGGGGTAGAGAGGGGGAGTGCATAGTGCACTAAATCTCAGAGAAGCAAGTAGAATGCAGGAATACATGAATGCGCAAACCAGACGAATATGCAGAACGGATGAGCGTAAACCGGATGAATGTGTAGAACAGATGAATTTGTGGAGCGAACTAGTATGTAGATCCCACGAGTGTGGATAGTTGATGAATGCGAAATGCGGAGAGTGTGTAGATCGCCGGAGCAGATAAATGTACAGACATGACGAATGTATAGAGCACATGAGCGTATGGAGCGGATGAGCGTATGGAGTGGATGAGCGTATGGAGTGGATGAGCGTAGGGAGCGGATGAGCGTAGGGAGCAGATATGTTGATGGAGTGGATGAGTGTATGGAGCGGATGAGTGTATGGAGCGGATGAGTGGATATGTTGAGGGAGCGGATATGCTGATGGAGCGGATATGCTGATGGAGCGGATGAGTGTATGGAGCGGATGAGTGTATGGAGCGGATGAGTGTATGGAGCGGATGGATGTGCACAAGAGTACATGCGGGACGGACAAGAGGGCATGCGTGGGGCGGACAAGAGGGCATGCGTGGGGCGGACAAGAAGGCATGCGTGGGGCGGACAAGAAGGCATGGGTGGGGCGGACAAGAGGGCATGCGTGGGACGGACAAGAGTGCATGTGCGGGACAGACTAGAGCACGCGGGGCAGACCAGAGTATTGGATGGACTGGAGCGCATAGAATTGCATGACATATATAGTATGGCTTAGAATGCAGAGCGTGTTTAAAAGAGCATATAACCCATCTTATCACACCACCACGCTTACTCTCTCCTTTACATCACCACTCACCTAGAACACAGAGATACTATGACACCATTCGGTATAACGGTTCTTATACCAACATCCGCCGCTCACTGCACATCATCCTAAGTAAACACTGCTGGTTTCACAACCCCCAGCCAGGCGTTCTCCTCAGGCCTAACGCAGCCACAGCCGTTCTGGATAAAACCAGCCAAAACGAACACATTCTCCTGATCTCTCAACCACCACATCTACTGCTAAGATGCAGCTATTACACGAATACCGCACGAGCTACACACATACCCAGTGCTCACATGCACCTTTGACTCTCTCTACTCTCTCTACGGATCTGAACTTCGGTTCCCAAGGGCGTTCAACCTACCAGGGCCTTCAGACCATAGCAATGGTATATAAGGCGCTATATAAGTGCAAAATAACATAACATAGGAGTAAGTGATGGTATACACCGTGGTTGACCAGACTGAAGGGGCTGAGACACTTCATGTTCTAAAGTCTTTTGCCGAATAGGGTACTTATTCATAAAGTCGACAAAAGGAGAAAACCTTGTCCATTGTCCCTTCAAAATGCTCCTTTGTCCAGGTACCGGTCTTGGGTGTGTCAGCTAAATGAAACGCAACTGCTTCGGGGTCTCTCCTTGGCGCAGTCTTCTCTTGACCATTTCTTTTGAAGAGAAAGAAAGGGGAGAGTGGGCCTCTTCATATTATTCTGTGGCAGGAGGAGTGTGTGTCTTATGGCTATGGGCCTTTTTATGGTGCTTTTCTGTCGAAAAGTGGGTTTTGTGTTTTTTCGCCGGATGTTTGTGTCTCTGATTCAGCCCTTGAATGGGATTTATGTACGCATATTGCCGGCATGGTCGTTTCTAGTCCATTTGGTGCCCAGGGCGAAACACTAAATTGCACCCCCCAACACCAACCTCCGGCACACTCGCCACTCCCATTCTACACCCTCCAGTTAAGTAACTCCTACCCAACCAATGTGTTTTTGTACGATGAATGTGCTACACACTGTTTTGCCCAATGTGGGCCAGCTTGATGGGTTACTTAACTATGTAGGCATGTAGCCCACTATGTAGGCTTTGATTTCAACATGGGGCTCCAATATGTTTCAACAAGTGCAGGACACCATGTAGTAAACAGGGTAGATGTACAGCGCTTCAAATCATCATCATGGAGGCCTGTCACTTATATCAAGGCTGAGTACATGGTCTTTTGGCTCTAATGATGAAAATCTGCTTCCTAGATTTCAATTTCTATATGATATGTTCAGTTGAGTGTTTATTTTGCATGGGAAAGAACCATAACGGTGGTATAAGAAAACATTTGTGAAAGTGCAAATGCTGTTTGCACATGCGGAAAAAGGTGTACATATGTATGTTCAAATACACAAACAGTGTTTTCAAATGATCACAACGTATACTAACAATGCCTGAAAAGTAACGCATCATTAATATTGATGACCACAAATGATCCATTAGCACACAGCAATGTGATTTTTACATCCATGGGTATATTTTTATTTAATTAGCTGTTTTATAAAGTGCCACATTGCAACTGGCAGCTTCAGTGTAGAAAAGGTTGACAATAGGTAACTGTACATATGGTATCTAGGGAACGATTGCAGAGTAAAATACACCCCTCTGGTGGGGGTGTGGCTTGATGGCTACGTGAGAGGACGTTCCTTCGAGGAGCTCCCGATGATCCGATCCTGGAAAAAAGTGATGGTTTTTGGCGGACTTTCGAGCCCACGGTGCATCTAAAGGCGTATGAAAGTGGGGGGCACACGGTGCGTGCCCTCCCCAACAGCGAGACTGCATATTCACGGAACCAGACCCCGAAGAAGGTGGCGGTTGTGCAAAGGAAGGGGAGCACCCAAGATGGCCGCCTGTGGACAAAGGGCCATAAAAGGTCCGACGAGCTGAGGAAGACAAGGTTGGTCGGAAGGTGGGCGAGCCCAACCGGATAGAGGGGTCGCATGCGCCTAGGGTTGAAGGCAAGAACATAAGGGCGAGCCCCCACTGCAGAGGCCATGGGTCGTGGCGAGCCAGCAGAGTGAATCCAGGTTCAGCGAAACCTCGCTGTGAAGGGGCCGAAGAGCGAACCCCGCGAGGATACAGCTGGGCGCGTGGGCCCAATCGACACAACAGGATGTCTTCCAAGGCGGTGCAGCCCCGGATCAAACAGCCTACGATGGAGACCTATGCTAGGTCGCCCTCCGGCGCGGAAGGGGGCAAGCGCAAAGAAACCCCTGCGGCAGCGACGGACCCACCGGGTACTATCCAGGAGGTGCTGGCAGCAATTGCCGACTTGAAGGTGGCCTGGGAGACGAAGCTGGGCCTGGCCATGAAAGAGTTGCAAGAGGGCCTAAACCTCAAGATAAGAGCGGTCCGAGAAGAAGTGAACCTGTTGCGCCAGGATGTGCGAACGATCGCAGAGCGCACTGGGGAACTGGAGAAGGAGTTGGCCCCGACCGTGGAGGCGTGCAGTACACACGCCAAGGAACTTCATGCCCTTGTGCAACGAGTGGGCAATTTGGAGGACAGAGCAGAGCAGGCGGAGGGGCGCGCCAGGCGCAATAACATTCGCATAGTGGGGGTACCGGAGGGAATGGAAGGATTGAACCCCAAGGATTTCGTTGAAACCATGCTTTTGCAGGAGATTACAGGCGGAGAGCTGACTCAGGGGTTCGCGGTTGAAAGGGCGCACAGGGCCCTGATCAGGAGACCGGCCCCAGGAGCCCCCCCCCGGCCGTTGATTGCAAAGATCTTGAACTATCGTGACCGCAAGAAGATTCTCGAATTTTTCCGGAAAGGGGGCACGATAAAAAGGGGGTCAGCGGATATAACAGCGTATCCGGATTACACGCTGCTTGTACAACAGAGTCGAATGAACTTTGGAACGGTGAAGAGGAGGCTCAGAGAGGCAGGCCACTGCTACATGTTGCTTTACCCCGCTAGGTTAAAGGTGATTCATAAGAACAGATCCCTCTTCTTTGAGACGCCGAGCGACACGATGGAATGGTTGGATATGCAAGGTCGACCACAGGAATCGGATGCCCAGACAGAAGCGGATGGAGATAAGTAGCACGCTGCAGAGGCACCCGTGAGGCCATAGCTATGACATTGGGACTAGAATATAGTTTGATATTGTGCTTGTGTGGGGGAAGTCACGGCATCTGCCGGCGGGTCCCTTTGAATTCACTTCTCCTAAATAGATGACTGGGAGCTCCTGGGGAGCAACCTCTGCACCCGATAGTAGTACACTTAGTTAGGTCACTGTTAGATTGGCGACACCCCGCGGGGTCCTTGATCTTGGTCACGAGACGGGTCCAGACGTGGGTAGGCCTGAGATCCAGGGATGGAGCTGGGCTATTGTTGGGGGTTGGTGGGGAGGGTGGGGGTGTGAGTTGTGTGCAGTGGTGTGAGGTTGGGGAAGAGGGGAGGGGGGCACGGTTCGTTAACAGAAGGGAAAGAGCCAGGAAGCGACCCTACATGGGGAACATTATGGGGAGGGATGGGACGGAGATAGACCGACTAGATGGCATCGGGTAATCTCAGAATTGTGACCTGGAATGTACGGGGCCTCAACAGCTACCTTAAACGTAACAAAGTGATGATGTATTTGAAGAGGATGCGCGTAGACATAGCCCTGTTGCAAGAGACCCACCTCACTAGGGAAAGGCTGTAGGTGGTCGGGAGGAAATGGAAGGGCACCGTTGTGGGGGAGGCGTACTCAGCGTATGCCAGAGGGTCACCTGGGTGGCGCCCCACGTGCCGTTTCGAGTGCTTGATTCTACGGTGGACCCGGAGGGTAGAATGGTGGTGGTTACGGGTCTCTTGGAAAACAGAGAAGTACACATCATAAATTTGTACGCCCCCAATAACGATACAGAGGCTTACTTTAGGACCCTCTACGGTAAACTGGGCCCCCTGGCGGGGGGTACGGTAGTGTGGGGGGGATTTTAACTGTACCGTAGACCCCAGTATGGATAGGTCCAAGGACAGGGCAGGAAAAATGGCACCGGCGGCTAAAGCACTGAGTACCCTACTGAAAGACCTAGGCATAGAGGATGCGTGGAGAAGGCTGCATCCCACGGACAGACAGTACTCACTCTACACAGCGCCACATGATTTGTACACAAGGTTAGACTACATGTTTGTAACAGCCGGGATAGTGAGATAAATAGAAGGAGCAGAAAACAAAGCCCGAGTGCTGTCGGACCACTCGCCCTTGGTGGTAGACTGGAGACACCAGCCCCCACGACCGCAGATCCCTACATGGAGATTTAGGACCGAGGCTCTGCAGGATGAGGGGTTTCGGGAGGGCCTGAGGGACGCCATTGAAGAATATTTTGATACAAACACGCGAAGCGTAATCTCTGTGGGCACATTGTGGGAAGCGTTTAAGGTGGTGGTGCGCGGGGTAGCTATCTCCCAAGTTAAGGGGCTACGGGGGGGGGTCGAAAGGGAGCTCCGAGAGGCGGAAAGGGAGCTAGAGGAGCTCACGCGTTGCGTGAGCACCGCCCATGATAACAGAACCAAAGTAGAGGAGCTACAGTTGTCCTGCAGTGCACTCTGGGATAGACTGTGCAGACTCAGCTACAGGAAATATACCGAGAGGATACACGCAGGGGGCGACAAGCCGGGCAGATTGCTGGCTTGGCTGTACAAGAGTGAGACCCCCCGCTCGTGATTAGTGAGATTCAGGGCGAAGGAGGTAGCATATGCAACACCCAGAAAGAGGTAAATGAGGAATTCCTTAAGTTTTACAGACACTTGTATGAGGACACGGGGGAGGACATGGGCCAAGACATAATAGACACATTGGGGGACATTGAGCTGCCCACCTTAGATGATCTGGAACGTTCTGAGTTGGACGCACCCGTCACCTCGGATGAGCTGGAGGTAGTGATTCGGAACTTGCCCACTTGTAAGGCGCCGGGTTCGGATGGGCTGCCCAGCGAGTTCTACAAAACATACCAGCAAGAGTTGCTCCAGCCACTGCTTGCCACTTTCAACGAGGCCTATGAGAAGGGAGAACCATTGTCCCTCCGCGAGGCTGTAATCATCCCACTCCTGAAACCAGGCAAGCCGGCCGTGGAGCGCGGGTCTTACAGACCGTTGTCCATGCTCAACCAGGACAGCAAAATACTCACGGTGCTGGCTAATAGACTGAAGAGGGTGATTAATAAACTGATACACCCAGATCAGACGGGATATGTTCCGGGTAGGAACATCACCGATAATCACCGGAGGCTACACCATGTCATAGACCAAACTGAGGAGGACACGGGCGAGCTGGCTATAGTGTCGTTAGACGCGGTCAAGGTCTTCGACTCGGTACGATGGCCCTGGCTGAAAGCGGTCCTGAAGGGGTACGGTGTGGGACCTGGATACCTCAGATGGGTACAGTTGTTTTACAGCACCCCGATGGCGAGGGTCAGGACAGGGTCCACGGTCTCAGATTCTTGGCAACTGGGCAGGGGGACCAGACAGGGATGTCCCTGGTCACCTATGCTATATATACTGGCATTGGAGCCGCTGGCACTATGCCTGCGTCAACAATATGGGGAGGTGGGCATAAACACGGCCAGTGGAGAGCATCTGATATCATTATATGCGGATGATATGCTCCTTTATTTGCGCTACCCAGAAGAAAACCTACAGTACGTCCTAGAGGTGATAGAACGGTACGCCGTCCTCTCCGGTATATCAGTGAACCCTGGGAAGTCCAGCCTGTTCCCTTTGGGTAGATATAGGAATGTCCCAGTGCAGAGGCTGCCTGTTCTGCCAATACCATGGCAGCCTGTAACATTTAGGTATTTGGGAATAAACATTTATCACAAGATCGAGACAGAACACAAGCACAACACGGAAAAGGCGATAGAGGGGATTAAGAACAGTATGGTATTCTGGTCCAGATTGCCCCAGACCATGATGGGGAGGGCGGCCTTGCTCAAGATGGTGGTCCTGCCTAGACTCTTGCACTTCTTTATAAACGTCCCATTTCTGATACCCAGGAGCAGCTCTAGGAATAGGGTGGCTCTGTGGAAGCTCCAGAACCCATGTGACAGGGGGGGGGGGGGGGGTGATAGGCCTGCCTAACTTCGGACTATTACCTGGCGGGGCAGCTGCAGTACGTGGCCAGGTGGCTCTCGACTGAAGATTCAGCAGAAGCCAGGCTCCTGCGCAAAGATACAGCCCCATACTTCCTGATGGAAGTGGTGTGGTTGGGCAGAGATAAACTGGTGGGCAAGGGGCGGCTACTGAGGTTGGGCTGGGAGATCTGGCACAGTACATGGAAGATTGGGGGGGACTCGGAACCATACTCCCAGCAGGCCCCTTTGGAGGCTCTGTGTGGGAGCGACTCAACTACTTGAATCGGTCCGCCGATACTGGGAACAGGTAGGCCTAGCCACCCTCGGGGACATATGGCAGGAAGGGGAGGCGGTGGACTTTCAGCGGCTGCAGGAAGAGACGGGAGTACATGGTGGCCAATATATAACCTACACTAGGCTGGTGAAAAAGACTAGAGAAAGATGGCCAGAGACAGTGCTCGTGGGGGATCCAGATGCCTCCCTGGAAACCATGTATGATGTATCGGAGGGCGGGCACGAAATATCGAGGATATATGAGCTCCTGCGAGCAAGGGCAGGGAAGGAGTTGCTCCAATTGCGACCAGATTGGGAGGAGGAGGTGGGGGGACCCATGACGGATGGGCAGTGGGAACGGGCCCAGAGGTACCATAAAAAGGTGTCCCGTAACGCGAGATTCCAACAGCTTCAATTGTATGTTACCCACAGGGTTTATTTAACCCCCGGGAAGATTGCAAATTTTGGGGGATCGGCTATGCAGCAATGCCCCAGGTGTGGGGAGGTGAACGCGGGACTGCTACACATGTTTTGGGCTTGCCCGGAGGTGCATAGATTTTGGAACGAGGTCAAGACGAGACTGGCTGGCAGGGGGGTGGTGCTGGATGTGGAATCGGCTTGGTCATGCATGCTTGGACTATTCCCTAGACCCCGGCATTTGAAACACATAAGCAAGATGAAGGACCTGGCCTATGTCTTGGCCAAACGTAGGATCGCCATGGGCTGGAAGGCGGGCCACAGACCTAGGGTGGAGTTATGGTGGACAGACCTCTTGAGGTGGGCGGAAGCTGAATCCGTAGTCTGGTTTGAAGCGGTTACCAGGGGGGGGGGCGAAGAAGAAGCAGGGCCCTTGCTGGCCTGGCGGCAATTGGTGGCCTCGTTACCAAACCCTCACCAGGGTGACAACGAAACAGAGGACCCGATTGATGGCTGTCTGGTAGTGTGCGACCCAATGATGTTCCCGTAAACAATATGTGAGAACCGGCTCTAGTTTAAAGGGAGAGGGGGGAGTTGGGGAGTTTGAAAATGTGTTGGAATATGATGCTTTCTATGTTTTGAAACAGTTGTAGTGTGTTTGTTTGACCTGAAAAATAAAATAAAAATATATTTTAAAATAAAGAAAAAAAAAATACACCCCTCTGGTCCGCTGCTCATCTGGCCCGTCACCTCTCTGGTCTGCTGCTCACCTGGTCATCTGGCCTGTCACCTCTCTGGTCCGCTGCTCATCTGGTCCTCTGACCCGTT
This sequence comes from Ambystoma mexicanum, assembly GCF_040938575.1. NCBI lineage: Eukaryota > Metazoa > Chordata > Amphibia > Caudata > Ambystomatidae > Ambystoma > Ambystoma mexicanum. The sequence goes on along the minus strand of NC_090930.1, from coordinate 149,965,644 downwards.
ATCTCTATGGTCTGCTGCTCATCTGGTCCTCTAGCATGTCACCTCTCTAGTCCGCCGCTCATCTGGTCCTCTGGCATGTCACCTCTCTGGTCCACCGCTCATCTGGCCGGTCACCTCTCTGGTCCGCTGCTCATCTGGTCATCTAGGCAGTCACCTCTGTGGTCTGCTGCTCATCTGGTCTGTCACCTCTGGGTCCGCTGCTCATCTGGCCCCACAAGCTCTCCGGGTACAACAAGAGGATTAGCATGCAAACCAGTCTTTTAAAAAAAATACATACACCAAGGGTAAGAAAAGAAAACATTGTGATAGGGCATTCAAACGTGTGTGAAATGAATGTTGTTGTCTAAATCACTTAACGGATCTCTAAAAGTATGTAGCATGCATGGCTCGTTTGATCAGTTACTTCAGCATGCGGATAGTAGTTTTGATCAGCCTTACTGATTAATATTCTTTAAAATGCAGAATTTGCATCACATTTTATCAGCCCCCCACCCCCATTTGGTACAATTCATACAGTCTGTCACACAAGGAATGAATTGCCATTTGCAACGGTGGGCTACTTTTTAATTGGTGCCCAAGACACTTTTATGCCCCAGTTCCACTTAGGCTGCAGACAATGAGGACTGGGCACACCAAGAAGCCATGAATATGGCAGAGGATGCAGTATATACAACCAACGAAGGACACAAGATATCCACTAGCGCATGTATGGCTAGGGAAAACAATGGCACGGGCCATAGGGGCTGCATTATATGCTTACTGGGCATATGAGGGCTGGCTGTACCCCTTAATAGGCATTGTGGGGACTAGAGATCTGGTGACAGAACAAGAGGACATGCCATGTCTGTGATCCCCAAATATCTCATTATCAGGCACATAGTTCAGTATCTGGGCCCTACGTCGTCTGAGTCACTCTCAGCTCAGTCTTTCAGAGCCGCTTGCCCACTTGCCTCCCCGGGCTGTTGGGGCTGAGAGCCACCTTAATCACAGCTTTGCCTTGCAGGCTGCAGCCACGCTGCATCACCCTCTCCGCAATTAGTTTAGTTTAGTTTAGGTTATTATTTTGTAATGCGCACCAGACCCTGGGGCATCAGGGCGCAGGATACAAGGAGATGTTCAGCTTGGTTACATAGGTACATGAAATGCAAGGACAACAGTAGGTACATGAAATACATTGGCATATATACAATAAGATTACAATGGCATGAGAAGCATAGGCAGCAATAGGCGCAAGCGCTATATCCGCATATATATAGTGTACATTTACATGCGCCAGTAGAATTGAAGTGATCGGAGTACTTCAGAGGGGTGTCCCCTGGGGCTAACAAATGGTGAGCGAGACAGTATGCAGACGGGAGTATGTGATGGGGGGGGGGGTATAGTACGTCAAGAGAATGATTATCAGACGTTTATTTATCATTTAGTTTTAGCCAGTTAGTTAGATTTAGTCTGAATTTCGAGAAGGACTGAGGTTCTCTAATTAAAGGCAGAAGATTCATAAACCACGCCACACCTCCTCTTTCTAAAACAAAAACTCATCCATATACAGGATCACACTGGCCTATAGGGCAATAGGCCCAAGGCCGAACCAAAAACACAAAATGTTGGCATGGGACCATTTTTTGGTCAGTTGGCCACTTTTTTTACCCATGTGGGCCAGTTTGATGAGTTACTTCACTATGCGGATAATAGTTTTGACCAGTGTTCGTGAGTAAATATTCTTTAAAATGTACAATTTGCATCCCATTTTATTAAAAAAAAACTCCCCCTTGGGTACTATTCAAACAGGGTCAGAAAAGGAACTGTGATGCTGGAAATGCTGGAGGGACAGGGCCTCCGTATCCTTGTCCTTTACTGATTTATGTGTTATTTGTGTGTTCTGTTGTGTTTTCCGCGCAGGAGTTCATGTGGGACTGCTGGCGGTGCAGCTCTCCCTTTTGGTATGGTGAACAGACCCATGGGATAGCCTTATGGCACCTATGGTTAGGGGTGCAACCCTGTGCCCCTAGTGTATGTTTTTGGGCACCTGTGTGTGACCCACGTAGCAGTGTACGGGCTGGTGGCAGCTCTGTGCTGAAATGACTGGTGCCCTGAGCGTCTCCATTTTGGGATGCCCAGGCCCTGTCATTGGAATCGGTAGATTCCTGATGGAGACAAAATGGCCCCCATGGCCTCTTGCCTTCCATCACCTGTTACCTTGATCTTCCCGAAGTCCCGGGAAGCCCTGCCTTTGTCCCTTCCCCCCGACTGGCTGTTGGGTGGAAGTTCCATATATGGTAGTGTGGGGAAGTGCCGACCAGACTAGCTGGAGCCTTCTCAATGACCGTATGTTGTGGGTACGCCTGTGGGTGGGACCTGGGTGAATAGAGTGTGTGACGAATACGCATTCTATGTTGTGGGTGTCTAGTATCTGGTGGTTGACACAATGCCTGAGACAGCCCTGCCCGAAACCGGTATGAATGCAGTATAGAGTGTTGAATGGCTTGGTACTTGTCCCAATACACATATCTTATTGTGAGTGTCTGGAAAGAAGTGAATGGCCTGAATGCACCGTGTGCCTGATTGGCTGCCGCCTGCATGAATGCCCTTATTCGTGATTGGATGCTTGAGTGTGACCCAGCGGAATGAATGGGAGATCAACAGTATATCTGGGGACATCTCACTGCTAGGAGTAGTGTTCAGAAGCTGAAGTCCACTACGACGAGTAACTGGAGTAAATGAAGCTTGACCTTGAAGCCCTGCTGGATGAGAAGAATTGCTGTTGCTCTCCTTCACAATCAGAAAGCTGCTGTGCCTCCAAGGACTGACCCAGAGAGGACCTGGTAAGGCGTCCTCTTCCTGAGCTACGAGGGACCATCGTGCACCAGCTGATCTTTGCCTAAGCTCCCTGGTAGACAGACCTTCGACAGGCTGCCGATACGGGGGCTGCTGCGGAATCCCAAGGAGAAGCGCCCGGACTGTTGTCCGCCACTGTTGACGACCGCCGTCGCCGACTGGAGCTGCTGTGCTCCCGTTTGCCTAAGAACTTTCGAATCCAAGGACACTCTGGTCTGCATCGTCACCGCTGTATCCTGCTGGAGAAGGCCTGACCGTCGCCGCGCCGAGGAGCATCCACCGGTGGGTTTCCCGCCACCCAAAGATCACAGAGACGCTGACGGCTTGACGCCCTTGCTGGGCCACAGTTCTTCAAACTCTTTGTGGTCCAGAACTATCGACACCGAGGTGCCCCGCACGCCTCTTCCTTGCAGGGTGTTTACGCTTCCCCGTCAACGAGCACCGCTAGGAACAACGCGGTCACTTCACCGTCGTAGCTCGACCTGTTCTCCGTCAGACGTTCGATGACCCATGACTCCTGCCTGAAAGGGAGGACACTCAAGAAGGGTCGTCGATTCCCCGACGAGGTACGCTACAACGCCAGGTACTCTGGGGTTGCAGAACTATTGGGAAGTCTAGTATGAACAATATATGGACTGGGCTTGTATCTTTCTTCTACAGGTTGCCCAGGCGGGGGATCTCCACACAGAGCTGTGTTTTACGGTAGTGACCAGTATTCTGCCAATTGTTCAACCATATTGCTTTCCTTCCTCTCTCTACTGTTGGTTTCCTCTTTATTTTGATCTGTGTGTCATTCTGACCGTATGCATTTTAATGAGATCTGATAACGTTAGTGGTACCACTTTAGAACTGTATATATTTACCATTCTTGATTTCTGAGTACAAAGTGAGTTATTGTGATAGTGTACATCACCTCGAATATTAGTTATATAAAGTCTGTGTTTTAACCAATACAGTGTGCAGACATTTGTTTGTGGGTGCTTGGGGACTACACTGTACTTAAGAACCAGCCCGCATCACCTCTTGAGAAGCTAGACCTTGATTGCTCGACTACGTTACCAATAATAGAAAATCTTGGCAGGGGTCCTCTGTGCATCTCCTCTACCAAATAGAGAGCGGAATTACAAAACCCCCCTCCGGTCTTTACAGGTACTATTCAAACAGGGTCAGAAAAGGAATGCCATCTGTGCACCTGAACTAGCAACAGCAATGTTAGTCTGCACTGCGATCTCAGCTCATGCAGAAGAGGACTGTGCAACAATCATTAAGAAGAGCAATGCCTCTAGCTAATGGTGAAATAGCAGATCATCTGTGGGGAAAGCCTGGGTTAAACCGAGGGATTGGCCTGAACCTCATTCTTAAAACCTGCTGATTTCTGTTTGCTATAAGCAATGTTTTCTTTTACTGGTGACCCCTTGAATGGGGACACCAGAGGAAGTTACAGTTTGCTTTTTCTGCACAAGTGCTAGCCACAGCGTTGCACTGGCGCTTTTTTCAGTCACAGCTGCTCGGTCCTATCTTCATTACGTCGGTGGGCAAATGTCCCGTCGAGGTTGCGGCCATGGTCGAGGCCGGGCATCCTGCCTGAGCTCCACTTTTTGGAGACAAGCCACTGCCCCCCTACTATGAGACTGCAGATGCCACGCACAAAGACTCATCTCTCGGTATTCCCCAGGACTCTTCTGTTATTCCTCGAATCCTCTGACACACGCACACCTGCAGAGAGGCAAAGCTGCCTATAATGCACGCCCACACCCCAGTGCACCTCCCCACCCATCAGAATGCAGGCACGAAAGCATTCAGTGACTAATGGCCCATCATTAGTAGTTTTGTGTGCTCCATTCTGATTGTGGTGGGGGCGCTGGTTTTAGCTGCAAGGGCAACTGAACTGTTTATTGTTCTTATGAGAAAACAAGCACAACAATAAGCAGTCAATTAACATGTAACCTGAGCACATCAGAGGCAGCGCCAGTACCTGCTGCCTCTACCCTACTCGAGCAATCGCGCACAGCCCAAGGCAAAGGTGCCTGGCCCAAGGTAAATGTGCCCCCATCGCAACTCGAGCCCTCAACAGGGTGGCCAATTGCGCCCCCGAACGATTGCACCCCGGGCAGTCGCCCGCTTCACCCGGGCTAAGAAACTGGCCCGATTGCCAGTACTTTGTCTTTATCGCCTTGCAGTAATTGCTGACGCAGAACTGCAGCAGGCTTTTTCGGCTGTGGTTCGGTAGGCCGCGATCTGCCTGTCACCGGCGTGCGTCCTTCCTTGATGGTTCAGCCAAGGAGCGGCCTTGGGTTATGTGTTTAGGTGTGGGTGTGTGTGTGTGTCACTGTCGCCAGAGGCCTTCCCCATAGCAGCACGATGTCACTGCCTTTCGAGGCTGGGGACTAACACATGGGAGCCTGATGGTTCCCTCGTAGTGTCTTCGGGCTCCGTAACAGAGCTTTCGCTGCTCTGGCCTTTCTGATCAGACTCAAAGAGACCAGCGACGGTTTTCATCATGGCATGTGACGTCCACCGTTGTTTGACGTTCTTTAAGTGTGTTGGGTGTAAAGAGCTTCCAGGATGCACAACAGGTCTACTGGCGATTGCAGAGAAGACAGTGGTTGCACTCTATGGGTGTCCTTCCACGGGAACTTTGTTACATTTAGGACATAATTTAAATGGATTTCTCTCCATGTTGGAAAGAGAAATTAAGGGTAGCAAGAAAAGAGCAGTAGAAGCAAGGAACGGAGGTAGGCATTCTCTATATGAAAAGGAAGGATCAGTCCCCCCCACTCTCCCTACTGCTAGGCTAAAGCATAGTGTAGGCCGAAGCCCATTGCCAGAACGATTGTCTGTTTCGGTCTTCAGAGATGTGGTGTCGAGCGGTAACAGTTAAAGTAACAATCAAGAGATATTAACTATACAGTAGCATTGCTACAGGACTCCGCGTGAAACACAACCACAATGGAGGGAACAAATCTGAGGGACCTCGACGAGTGAGGGTTCAATGAGTACAGTCCAAGTCAACTAGGGATAAAATTACAAACACGCCCAGTCAATGTCCCTTTTGTTTTTTTTACTTTGAAAACTTCATATGCAATACTCAGCTACCACTAGATGTCGGCCTATTCAAAGCATGTGATTATATATGGGTGACTTTTAAAGTATGTTTTCTTCAGTATACTGTGTGGTGGGTAATGCCCCGGGATCTTTGTTAAGTGGGACCCGGGGGCATTACCTTAGGCGGTAATGGCCCGCCGTCTCTGGGCTTACTACCACATTAGTACCCGGCGCATCCATGCCACCGGATACACTTAATGTGGATTGGCCGAATTCCGATGTAACCCAGTGTATGCATTTGCGTGCATAGCGCCAGGTCGAGAAGCTTCTGGACACACCGCCGTACGCCACCATTTCCCTCAATTCACTTGCAGAACCTGCAACTCTGCCGCAAAGTGATGCGGCTTCAATAATAGCTGGAGCTTTCAAGAAAAAAAGCTTTCTCCTCCCGTTTCACCCATTTGGAACCTGTGCAGCTACCCGGAAAATGTCTGTTGACAACGCTGTCATAAACTTCGCCATTACCGGCAATCTTTCCGTCGAGGAGTGGCTTAATGAAAAATCCATGGAAAGTGAAGAAGGAACAACCACTACTAGAAACTTTCAAAGTAACATGAATACAGTGGCCACACGTACCATTGCAAGCAGACATATTTCAGTGCCAAAGGAAGACCTTGATTTGTTGGAAATGAATAGATGTGAGCAAAATAGACAATGTGCAACAAAATGGGCAATTGACACATTGAAAGGCTGGCTCACACAAAAAGGCTATTCAACTTCTTTTGAGGTGCAACCACTCCATACTCTGGCCTTCTATCTACACGCATTTTTTGCTGAGGTCCGCACAGTACATGGTAAAGAATACCAACCGCAAAGTCATCTCTCTACGATCCGGTATGAACCGTCACCTGAACAATCCACCAATCAGCGGAAAAATAAACATCATACAAACTGCATAATTTACTGCTAACAATGTATTAATCGCCATAGTTAAAAGACTGCGCCAAAATGGAAAAGACCAAGCTCAACATAAATCACCAATTACCTCCACCAACCTTTCCAGGCTACGCTCATGTTGCATTTTCAATAAAAGCCTTTCCACAAACATTACAATACAAAGTATGGTTTGACATACAAATACATTTCGCAAGAAGAGGACGTGAAGGTCTTCGTTTACTGCCACCTAATGTTTTCCAGGTAGAAACCTATAAAAATGGCAAACAATATGCCTCACATACAACGAGTTAACAAAGAAACACTTCAAACTATTGGACCAACAACGAAATAACCTTAGAGGAAGAATGTACGCTATTGCTACTGATCCCAAATGTCCAGTCCAATCTCTCCTCCTCTACATCTGAGAATTACCATCAGACGCAGAAGGTTTTTTTGTAATGCCTCGTCGCTTCATCCACAAAGAATGTGAAGATGAACGCATATGGTACACCAATAGCCCACTGTGTAAAAACACTTTTGGGCGCTACAATGCAACGCATTAGTTAACGTGCGCATCTAAGTAAAGTATACACCAATCACTGCATTCGTGCCACCGCAATCCAACTTCTTTCTAATGCTGGGCTGGCATCCGGAGAAATAATGTCTTTGACTGGACACAAAAGTGCTTCATCAATTTCCAATTATTATTAATTTTTTTTCAAATACGGCAGGAGCGCCTCACTAGTCCTATATTATTTGCATCATACTCAGGTTGCAATAATGTGCCATCCTACTGAGCCGCCATTATATCAAGGACTATGTTATTAATACTTAGTTACAATGGGTTTACAAGCTTTTCACAGGCTGTGCAAGCTGGTCCAGCAATTTCAAGATTATATGGTTATAACACAAATAAGCAACAAAAATGACTAACACCTAAATAGTACCTTAATAGCACCTGAATTTTCAGTAAAAGGTAACATTTTAAAAACAAGTTATATCTTTATGCCCTTTTACCGGATATGACACTCAGCTAAACAACAGTGGCAATGTATTCACAACTTTACAACTTTACAGGAGCCTACGATAAAACAGATAAAATAAATGCATCACCACCGAAACCATTAAAGGTGCACTCATCAATGCGAGATCTGTAGTCGCCCATGCCTTAGACATTGCCGACATTATTACCGTCAATGATCTCGACTTCATAGCTATTACAGAGACCTGGCTCCACCCAGCATCTGGCCCCTCTCTATCACTTGCTATACCCAATGACTATACCATCTACCGTGCAGACAGACAAACAGCTAAAGGTGGTGGAGTAGCCGTTATTGCAAAAAGCTCCATCAACATTAGACACATACAAAACCAATCACTGACATCAGCGGAATTACTCACCCTCAAACTATCCACAACGCACACAAGCACTATCACCATCCACCTCATCTACAGACCACCAGGCCCCATACTATCCTTCAATGACGACATAGCCCTTCTACTCTCTAACAATATCAAACCTAACTCTCGACTACTTATCCTAGGAGACTTTAATCTAGGTCTCAATGATGAGAAAGATGACAAAGCTCACACTATCGCCAACACTATTTCAGAATTAGGACTCACCCACCATATCGCACAACCCACACATAACAAAGGCCGCATCCTTGACTGGATAGCTGACCTCAATTGCAACACTACCATCCTCTCCAACACTCCATGCGCCTGGACCGATCACCACCTTATTACCTTCACCATCAACAAAGGCTCTCAAACACCAGGGCCCTCCTCCAATGCCCCACCCACACTCACAAGAAACAACAAAAATATCACACTAGAGAAACTCCTCCCGCTACTCCGACCCATCATCGACTTCTCACCCACCATGACCAACCCTACTGAATTAGTAGATTTATACAACACAACTATCCTTAAGGCCATAAATACCATAGCACCACTCAAGCTTCGGAAAGCCAAACCACGAGCACACCTCAATTCCTGGTTCACCCCCAAACTAAAAACACTCCGCAAAGCCAAAAGACAAGCTGAATTAGCATGGAAACAGTCACCATCCACTATTAATAAGACATCCTACGCACTAGCATCGAACATCTATAAATCAGCCATCATCCAGTCTAAAAAAAACATGTACAATGAAAGAATCAGCAACGCCAAATCTAATACCAAAGAGCTCTTCAATATCCTGAGAGAACTCGAATCACCCTCCCCCATTCCAGACACTTGCAACAAAGACATCCACTGGTGCACGAACATCCAGGAAGCACTGCTAGGCAAAATTGCCACGCTACAAGCCAAAATCCTGACAAAGAAAGAAAGCCTCACCCTCTCCGATAACATCACCCCCTCTACATACACCCACACCACCCCCCAAAATGATGACAATAACCTCTTTGAGTTTTCCACCATAACCATTAAAGAGGTTGAAGAAATAATCTACTCTCTTAAACCGTCCAAATGCCAAGGCGACACTTGCCCAGCCCCTATCATTAAAGATGCTGCCAAACAACTTGCTCCCTTCATCACCTCCCTCATCAACGCATCCTTCACCTCCAACATAGTGCCCAACAACCTCAAGGACTCCTGGGTTCTTCCGTTACTTAAGAAGCCCACCCTTGACCCTAATGTCCCCACCAACTACAGACCCATAACGACTGTACCCTTCCTACTAAAAATCCTCGACAGAGCTGCCTATCTCCAGATACAGAACCACCTCGAGAAAAATAACTTACTAGGACTCAGACAATCAGGATTCCGCCCCAAACACGGCACTGAGACCGCCCTGATTGACCTTAAGACACAGATGGACAACATTAAAGACAATGGTAAACTAGCCCTCCTTCTCCTCCTCGACTTATCGGCCGCCTTCGACCTGGTCAACCACGACATCCTCTGCAAACATCTATCCTCAGCAGCCAAATTTTCAGATAACGCCAACGCATGGATCCATTCCTTCCTTAACAACAGATCCATGAGAGTCTTCGCACCCACAGCCTCTGCCATCCCATCCCCAGTCACTTGCGGTGTCCCCCAGGGCTCCTGCGTCTCCCCCACTCTATACAATGTATTCACGAAACCCCTCTTTGACATACTGGACCGCTTGGGTGTCATCTACACCAACTACGCAGATGACACCCAAATACTGATCCCTTTAACAGGCGACTACTCCACTGACCTCACTGCTCTCAACAACATTTATTCCATTATCCAAGAATGGATGGCCAAGCATGGCCTATGCCTTAATGACGACAAGACCGAGCTTCTTCTCCTAGGTTCCCAACCCAGACTTAATAAACTCGACAAACTCTATCAAGCATTCACTATAGACGGCAATAACATCACCGTCTCTAACAGCGTCAAAACCCTAGGAATCTACCTCGACTCCTCCCTCACACTGACAAGACAGATCAATTCCATCTCATCAGCCACTGCTTACACTTGTAAACTTATCAACGCCAGCAGACCTTACCTCTCACCATCCAACTGCATCACCTTAGCCAGAGCGCTAGTCCTTTCCAAAGTTGACTACTGCAATGCGCTATACTTGGGAACCAGTCAGAAAAACATCAACAAACTACAAGTCATACAAAACAACGCCTTGCGAGCAGCCCTGAACATACCCAAACAAGAACACATCTCGGACGCCAGACGCACCTGCCATTGGCTATCCATACCACAAAGAATTGAATACAAAACCATCTCACTCACACACAAATGCCTAGCTAACCAAGCACCCAGATACCATCCGACAACCTCAAGCACCACACCCCAGCGCGCCCTACCAGATCAGCTCAAACACACTGCTTAAATATCCCAAGATTTAAGCTCCAAAATGCAGGTGGCTCCAGCTTCCCCGTGCTTGCCTCCAAACTTTGGAACTCACTTCCACTCGAGCTGAGATCAGAACCGTCCTTTCACAGATTTAGACACAACACCAAAACTTGGCTTCTATCCAAAGAAACTGCCTAGCCCTACCGCACTAGCATGCACCAAGACTGTAAATTTGTAAATATGTAATCGATTTGTACATTTCTGCTGCATTATTCTTGTTGTATTCATTATTCTTGTTGTATTCATCGCAAGCGCCCGGATGCCCTAGGGCCAGGCGGCGCTATACAAATAATAAACTAAACTAAACTAAATGCAATCCGCCCTGAACCGCACGCATACATGCATACTTCACTAAGCTTCAGTATGCTGAAGACATCGAAGACGCCGGGGCACAAAGGCGGCACACCAGTTCTACGTCCAAATAGCACGTAAGCGAATCAGCTCAACCAATATATGATATGTAATAGAATACATCAACAGGCTTACGAATCACGTTATTGAGCAAATCACATCAATAATTTGAATCAAGTTGATTTAAAACATCAGTAAAGTACTTGCTTACCTAGGTGGCTCTTAAATACAGCACTTCAATAGGAGTATAGAAGTAGGTTATGGGCTGAACGGTGTACGCGCCACGCGATCAGCACTTTCCTAATGCACTTCTTTGAATGCGCGCGCAAGAATGCGCACATGTCCAAACTATAAGGAAGTTGCCGTGAGAAGGGGGTGGAGCCACAGGCTTAAAGGAGCCTAGAGGAAACAAGGACATAATTTAAATAAAAAATTAACGTAAAGTCCTTAAAAGTCCTTGGGCCTCATTCCGAGGCTGGAGGTAAGGGTTAACGGTCACCGTTAATGGCAACGGTGACCGTTAACACTTACCTCCGTATTCCGAGTTCCCTTTGCGGGTCCCTCTTTACCTCCTGCTTTTAGCAGGAGTAAATAACGGGACCCGCAAAGTGACCTTGGAGTAAATTACGGCACTGTAATTTACGGTGCCGTAATTTACTCCTTCCCCATTCCCATTGAGCCCTATGGGGGCAGGAATGGGGATGGGGAACCGGTATGGTGAATGGGGACTTACCGGTCCCTCCAACCTTGGAATGGACCGGTAATTACTCCATTCACCATGCCGGATTTCCATGGAGTAAATAGCTCCATGGTTGCTTACCATGGAGCTATTTACTCCATGGTTACCTCCAACCTCGGAATGAGGCCCCTTAAGTCCAAAGGCTCTGGCAGTCAAAATGAAGAGCATCTACCAGAAGCTTTTTTCATCCATGTTATGTCCGCATTGTGTCACGGTGCTTCACAGGTATCCACGGCAGCAGGACCAAAGCTCAAGAAGTCGGCTCCAGCGATCAGCACTTTCCTAATGCACTTCTTTGAATGCGCGCGCAAGAATGTGCACGTGTCCAAACGATAAGGTAGTTGCCATGAAATGGAGGGTGGAGCCACAGGCTTAAAGGAGCCAGAAGCTTTTTTCATCCACGTTTCCGCATTGTGTCACAGTGCTTCACAGGTATCCACAGCAGCAGGACCAAAGCTCAAGCAGTCTGCGCCAGCGATCAGCACTTTCCTAATGCGCTTGCTCGAATGCCCGCCATTTCCAATTACTGGCAACAACAAGCCACACAACGAAATGCTTGGTCTTCCATTCTCCACAAGGGCTAATCTGCACAACAAATACACACTAAATCTCATACCACTCTTCCACTTCACAATGCAACAGATGCTGCCACAGTGAGTCAAGTGACAGTTGGCAGGGACAAGTGCTGCCGGATTTTCTTTTACTTGGATTGCCATTGGATTGCTATTCTGTGAACCATTCTTAACTGAACATTACAGCCTGCTTTTGGACACTGTGAACATTGCTTCTAAAGAGTGTGGTTCACTTTAACTCCTCTAAGCACACTGGGGACACTGTGAGCCCCTCCAGCCACCCTGCTGCCACTGACTCATAAGCTCCCATTCAAGCGAAGCGGAGCAAAGTGAGTCAAGTGACAGTTGGCAGTTAGCAGGCGGCAGGTGCAGCATGGCGTGAGCTAGTCCGTGCCGCTGCTATATTATGTTAAGTAAATTGCTAGAGCGCACGTTCTTCCGGAGGTATCTTGGCACTAGGGTAGGCAGAAGGGTGCAGAAGCAAAGGACTAGAACTGCTGGGTCTTAAGGTTACGGCGAAAAACAGAATGGTTTTCACTGGCACGAAGATGGACAGGAAGGCCGTTCCAGGTTATAGCGGCCATGTCGGAAAAAGCGCGACCGCCCATCCGAGCCAGTCTAACTTGAACATCGATCAGTAGAGCCAACTGAGAGCACAAGGGCCGGGATAGCAATAAACAGGAGAAATGTTCCTGTATGTATTCAGCGCCTTGATTGTAAAAAGCGCGGTGTACCAGGCACAAGTATTTCAAAAAGGGTGGGATTCTCAATCGGCAGCCAGTGTAATTGTCTGAGCAACAGGGACATGAGAGCACAGGGAGGAGGGCGAATCAACGTCCGGGCGGCATAGTTTTGGAGCAGTTGAAGGCGTTTAATGAGGTAGCTGGGCTGACCAAAGTAAAGAGACTGTTGCAGTAGTCTGTAGTGCTCAGAACCAAGGCAGCCACCACGGGAGCCCGATGTTTAGTTGGAATGAAAGGGAGTACCTTACGTAAAATCAGTAATTTAAAATGCCCAGATTTACATACAGACGCCACCTGGGGTGCCATGGAAAAAGGATGATAGCAGGACACCCAGATTTTTGACTGAGGTCGCTGGTGTAGGGCACGTGCCTAGTGAAGTAGGCCAGAACTCCGGGTCCAGAAAGAGTGGGGGCTAGAGGTGCCCACCACCAGTACCTCAGTTTTAGAGCCATTGAGCTTTAGCCAGTTTGTCGCCATCCATGCGCCAAGATGTTCTAGGCAGCTTCGTAGCCGGGACGCAGTATCAGCCCTGGTAAGGTCAAGCCGAACCAGGATCTGCATGTCATCGGCATACGAATAGTATCTGAACCCATGCGTCAGTATGAGAAGTAGAGCGGGGCGAATGTACATATTAAAAAGAATGGGGGAGAGTGCTGATCCCTGGGGGACGCCACAAAAGAGCAGTCCCGGGGGGGGGGGGGAGCAAAAAGGAGGCAGAGACACTGACTGGGTCGATCAGTCAGAAAAGCTTGGAACCAGTCAAAGACCTGACCCGAAATGCCTGCATCCGACAGCTACGCCAAAATAGTTGAATGATCTACCGTATCAAAGGCGGCAGATAGGTCCAATAATAATACCGCTCCCACCCCACCCTTGACAACTAACCGGGCAAGGTCATCCATGACAGAGTTGAGTACAGACTCTGTTCCCCAGGGTGAAAGCCAGACTGGAAGGGATAAAAAAAAAAAACAGATGATTCCAAGAAGGAGGAGAGAAGAGGAGAGACCAGAGTCTCAAGCAACTTCATATTGAACGGAAGCAGGGAAATAGGCCTAAAATTAGCCATTACCTTAGGATTGATAGGCTTCTTCAGCAGAGGAAGCACCAGCGCATGTTTAAGTTGGCTAGGGATTGTGCCAGTTTGAAATGAGTTGTTGATAGCGACCGTAATATAGGGGAGTAGCTCAAAGTAGTATCTTTAATCAGTGTAAGAGGAATGACATCTGCTGGGGAGGCAGATTTGAGGCCGTGAATGGCTTGGAGTATCTCAGATTCAGAAAACACAGAGAAGGACGACCAAGGGGCGGTAGGTACCGCAAGCCGAGGAAGGCTCCGACAGTCAGTAGTAGCGGAGGCAGCTTTAGAAATATCTGCACGTATACCTTCTATTTTAGAAGAGAAAAATGCTGCAAAGGAGTCGCACAGGGCTTGAGATGGAGTAATTGCAGAGTCTGTTTTCGTAGTTAACAGTCTGCCGCCTGCTCGCCTTTTCAACTCTACCGTGGCCGCAGGCGAGCTCTGACTTGCTCATCAAGTAAGTGAAGTAAACTGTAAGTAACCCAAACCACACTATCGCAGCCTAAGATCAGCACTGAATAGACTGTTTGTGTGTGTTTGTTTGTATTCCCTGGAGCCGTCACAGCGACGGAGAGACTGTGGGGCTATGCTCTTTGAGCTCCAGAGCTGCGAAGAAGACATATTGGCCTTTGGATTTATTGTGCACATTGTTGCGCGTATTTGATATCCCGTTCAGGATTCTGCCACAATGAAGACGTGCCAGGTTAAAAGAACTTTAAACCCTCAACTTACTAAGGACTTGAATGTCAGCTCACATTCAGAGATGGAGAAACACTTGCAGAACATGTCAGTGGATTTAAACCTAACATCTAACCCATGGTGAAAGAGAGTGCTAAGTGCTGAAGCTCCTTCCAAGCCAGTAAATGCTAATAATATCACTAACCACCAGCTACAAAATGTAGACCCACGGAAATCGAACGAGACAACTAGTGCCATCAAGGGAGCTGATGCTGTAGCCGAATTAAAGTCCCCACAACGAAATCCTGCAATTGAAATTGCATGGACAGCGATTTAGATGAAGTCTTCGCAGTTCCTGCGAATTTTGAACAAGCGGGGTCTCATGGAATTCCTCCCATTCAGATTATTTGTGATGAGAATCCTAATTCTGCACCATATAGAAATAGGACATCTTCAAGGTTGGAATCGGATCATCTCGTTAATCTGACTATCGGAACCGATCCGAGTTTTATAGATCCAGCCAAAAAGCTGAAAAATTCTGACCTTGCTGCACAATTGGTAAAAGATTTATCAATTCTCGCAGAAAAGAATTCTACTCAAAAGCAAAAGAGCCTGGCCTCAATTCAACTTAAGTTGTCAGAGTTAGAATGTAATGTGTCAATGGAAAGGGGTTCAACATTAGGTTTAGTTAATGAATCACAATTGATAACTGATGTAAAATCAGCTCATTCACAGCACACGGATGATATATGCCCAGAAAGGGAAAATACTTTGTTACTGCCCCTCTACCAACCTGCAGATGCGAGTCAGGTTTTGAGGGATTTCATCTCCCAAACCTGCTCAAATTCAATTGATTTGAGCAGTTTCTCCATCTCAAGTCAAGAGGATGCAAATTGGGTCCCACATAAAGAGACTCCAAAGTCAACGCCCCTGAACTTAGAAAGAGCGGATCTGCAGAGAATGATCTTAGCTTCCATTTCCCTCTCGCTCTCCCCCTTTTTAAAGTTACATGAAGCATTACACAAATCTATGAGAGATCAGACCACCTTAACGGCCATGCTCCAAACCAAACTAACAACTATGGAGTCATTTGCAACACAAGTTGAGTCCCGCTTGGATAAAGAAGCTAAAGTATCTTTAACGTGGCAAAACCGTTTGTCTGACTTAGCGAGAAGAGAAACTAATGATAATTCTACATTAATGGAAGCAATATTAGAAGATTGTCGCTGGATACGCTCTATGTGGAAAAGTATTAAATCTAATGAATTACCACAACAACCAGTTGATCCAGTGATACCTCCAGAGAAGCTTCCGCCTTCAATAACCGTTGATCTAACAATACCATCTCAAGTAAAAAATGTTGATAGCAATATATTCTCAATCTTTACAGAAAAAGACCTGGCAAAAGCCAAACTGGATCATGGATCTGTTAGTAAGAAATCCACAAATAAGAATCAAAAGAAAAAGAAAAATAAGACACCATTGAATAAAAAATGTAAAGAGACAGGCTCTCGTGCATTTTTAAGAAATGTACATACTCCACCCAAAACCACAGATGAACAACCTGCCAAGAGAGTGCGGAAAGAGTTAGCGCTATCTGATAAGCCCTTACCGATCCCTAAGAGCAAAGTAACCATGTTCCCAGAATAACCACACATAAACGATCTAACCGTAGATGACTTGGATGACTCAACTGCCCTTAGTGTTCTAGTAGAGTGGATAGAGCGAGCAGCTGAAGATGCTCACTGGAATGCTCCCTCAGAAACCAATGGGCAGAAATCGAAAGCCTACCTGCCAAAATTTCACAAGATCCCCAAAAAAAGGATGAAAACACCAATTCCTCCAATGATAATCCATGCGACGAAGAACTAACAATGTCTGGTGTATTTCTCACCATGGAGGAAAAGAGGGAAAATCTATTGTCACTCAAAGTCCAACAAGCCCCCCTTAAGCGCCCGACAATGAATACAAGGTTACGGGTCTCCGGCCAGGATCAAAATAAAGAAAATCTAAGAATACGTCTTGAACGTATTGATAAAGGAAGGAAAGCTCCAATTTTGAATAGGTTAACCGTGATGAAGCTTTTCCATCATATACCTTGCTTATGATCAATATCCACTGATGATTTAAAGATAATAGAATTTGTTTCTGAAGAATTGATGAAGTAATTATACACTTGAACTCTTGGAAAATTAAGAAGTTAATCCTAGAGCAGACCGAGAATCTACTACAACTAGGTTATGACCTCCAAGACCTTCGACAATCTATCTCTCAGAGACCAACATTAGACCAAAGACATCATACAGTCAAAGAATCACGCAAATTTAAAATTAAAGTTCGCCCGCAGACTAATCGACATGGGCATTCTCTGACCCATAATTGCAACAGTAAGGTTTTCGTGAATATATCGAGTAAAGAAAGAACTCAAACTCACCAATTAAAAAATCTATTTTGGCAATCCGATAAAGAGACTTTTAAATCAAAAGTTCTAAATCATCATCTCACAAACCAATGGCTAAGACCCGCTTTCCACCAGGTAATCCAATAAATCAGATTATCATGGATAAACAAGATCTACGCAAAATTAATTTCACTGTGAGAAACAATGAATACAAAACTTCAAGGAACATAATTTCCAATGAAAATCAGTGGACCAATGAAAATCAGTGGAATTGGCTAGCGGGAGCATTAGCCGACCAGAAGCACCAATATACTATTAATGTTGATTCACCCTTATGGGTGTGGAGGCAAGTTGGAACACAAGAGGTTTTAAATCTCTATTTCTGGATACGAAGCAGGACCTACTAAAATATGAGGTATATGCATGCAAGAAACCTGGTTACGATCTGTTCCGGCATGCAATGGTTACAAAGCCCTGCTAAATCCAGCTGGTAAGGGCGTGATGGGGTGACCCTACTCTGGTCTTTTAACTCTGATAAAAACAGATTCTGATTACCATGTTATACATCACAGAAATCCACATCCTTATATCCAGATTCTACATCTTCAAAGACGAAATCAAAACTCTCTGGACAAACTAATATTAATGAAAGTCTATTGGAGAGCTAATCTAAGAGACAAACGTAAATTCCTTCACATGCTATGCGATTAAATAGATCAAGTTATTATGAGTTTGAACGGCGCCCAAGTGATCATCTGTGGCGATTTCGACATGCATTTACTAGATAATAAGGGCTACCCAAACAAAGAGAAAGATATAATTGGGACCATGATTTAATTGCGATAGCCCTTAATTACGAAGGAATCAAACATCATTGTGAAAAACATGGGCCCGGTTGAAGTTTCTTGGGGACAAAAGAGACTGAGAATAGGCAAAAGAGAAATAACAAAGATAGGGCAAATTTTTAAATAAATCCTAAGTGATGAGATCAATCATGTGGATTACACTTGGATATTAAAAGATTTCTCTAAACCCTGCAAAAAATATGAAGGACATCACAAGAATTATTTGATTCAAAAGTACAAATTTTGAGAAAAAAAACGCGAGCAGACATTCGAAGTATAAAAAGGATCAAAGTGAGCGAGTGGAAAGAATTAATCCGACTGAAGAAACAGACCTATAAAAACAGCCTAATTGCTACAAAATCGGAACATCTTCAATCCGAAGCCGAGATTATGTTACAGGCGCTAGCCCAGAAAAATACATGTGATCTCTGAGAACTGTTAAATAATGGTGGCTCATTCAGATCTAATAAAACGCTCGCACAAATTAGTGAGATGACATTGTGTGATCATTATAAAAACCTATTCTCAGCGCCTCAAGAAACTTTCCCAAAGGTACCCGCAACCTCAACACGTGTGTGGAACATCGAAATTGATGTAGCTGATGTAGAAGGCAGAAACAAGAAACTTAGCGCCTCGAGAGCAGCTGGCCCAGCTGGAATATCTAACCATCTCCTTAAAAATAAAACCAGAGGCATGGAGTAAGATCCTAATGCAAATGTATTATCAAGTCTTAAAAACAAAGCAGGTTCCAACATCCTGGTGCAAAGCCATAATTATTCCAATTTACAAAAACCGGGACAGGCAAAATCTGCATAACTATCGCCCTATAACGTTGTTGGACTCTATGGGGAAGCTGTTCGACACAATACTTTTGAGAGATCTGTCCAAACGAGCGAAGAACGCAGGAATCCTCGATCAACAACAAACAGGATTCATTAAAGGGATCGGAACCTCGTTAAACATCTTTACACTAGGCATTCTTAAAGCCGAAGCTTTAGAAAACAAAGCAAAAATCTATATGGCTTTTCTAGACATAGCAAAAGCATTCGATTGTGTAAACCGCACTAAATCAATCGCACTGATCAATAAAAACAGCAATGAGGATGTTCACTATAAGGCACTTCTATTGAAAGTGAAATGTTTAGCTGCCCAAGGGTCTAAAATCCTTCTAAGATATGGAAGGTTTCCCTTGATACCTCACAAAGTTGCCACTATTCTGACATACAGTGCCGAAGGGATGCTCTATTTACCATGGTTAATCTGGACACTTTTGGAAGGCCTTTTCTGGCGATCATGCTTACGACTACCCAATGACCTTAGGGTGGCAGTAATTCGTCAAGAACTTAAACTTCAATCACTTGGGAGTATGCTATTATGGAAATCTATTTCATTATATAGAAAGACTAAGCTGGCAGAAACAAATTCTCCTCTGGAAATCTTCTGTAATCCAGATAAATCCAATGATACCCTTCTTCAACACTGGTGGGCTAAGATCGCGTTAACAATGAAACAGCGAGAACCATGTGAATATGAACTACTCTCTAATCCAACGAAAACAAAAAAGAAACTCATCATACAAGACTGGATCTAAACAGTACGGCTGAGAAATCAAGACCCCAGAAGAACATCTCAGGAAAAAGATAAGGACTAAACAACTTACCTTTATGTCTTAAAAGATTTCCATCTCCTATTTATCGAGACCTACCATTACGAGTGAGACTTAATATTCTTCACACCAACGAGATTGCCCTGGAAAGGAAACAAATCTCACAAAGATAAGCAATCTGTCGTTTCTGTAAAAAGGAAGGTCTGATTGAAACCTTGATGCATTGGGCGATTTCTTTGCCCAAATTTGATAGTTTTACGTTCACTCCATATACCTTGATCAATCTTAGTGGGACATTTGGATGCTTAGGGGAGAAAGTACCAGCCTCTGTATTGAAATGTTTAAGTTTATTGAGGCGATTCTACAAAAAATAAAAACTGAATTACATCCAGACGGATGATCATCAAATGTTGTGACCCAATTTAAAAGATACTGTGAGCCTTTGGTCAGCCTTCTTTTTGGTAAACCCGTAAACAGCCGTACCTTTGGACATCTCCCTAAGACAACTGTTTTCATTTTAACGATGGGAATATCAAGATGCGATGTAATGTAAATGGTTAATTTAATTCCAATTTGTAAAGCCAAATGATGGCTTGCTTATTTTGTTTTAAACCAATAAAATTTATATTAAAAAATAACACCAACCCTAAATTTTTAAATTGCTCTTTCACTTTTCATGGAAATGTAAACTGACATGTTATATTGTTCATCATTACCATTAATTCAACATGTTTGTTTGTTTTTTTATTTGGTATAGCGCAAAACCAAACCCAAAGGGTAGCTGGGCGCAGACAGTACAAGAATACTTGAGAATTTAGTTACAAGAAAATACAATTATACAGTTCATGTTAGATGCAAGTACATGTACAAGCTAAGTGCAGAGTACGAAAATACAGGTAAGGCTAGTTGACTAAAGACCAGTTAATCTCGTTACAATCATCAGAGTCTCTAAAGCAGGTAGGAGGTGGGGGAGTCAAACTAAGTGTCATTAGATCGTATCCAAGTGAGGACTTTCCGCCTGAAGCTGGTGTAAGGTTGGTCCATTCTGAGATCAAGGGGGAGTCTATTCCAAGTTTGAGCAGCTATGACTGGAAAGCTAGAGCCGCCAGCCGTACTCTTTTTGTAACTGGGCACCACTAGGTTATAGGCATTGGTTATTCTTGTGGGACGGTTAGAAATTCTCTTGTTGACTCTGTTTACCAAGTAGGGGGGAGCTATATTGTTAAGACATTTAGAGGTGAGAGAGAGGGTTTTGAGGGCAATCTGGTCTTTAATTTTTAGCCAGAGGATGTTTTTTCTGGAAGTGGAGATATGAGCTCTATTAGGAATGTTTAGAGCAGCTCTAATAGCGTTATTTTGTAGAGTTTGGAGTTTATCAAGAATGTACTTGTTAGATCCTGCATATAGAGCATTACAGTAATCCATCTTAGAGATGATAAGTGCATTTGCTAGTGTAATGCAGCTAGTTTCAGTTAGAAATGGTCTACATGCTCGGATCAATTTGCAAGTATATGCAATGGAGGAAGCTAAGGAATTGGTTTGTTTTTTTAAGGTGAGCGCTGAGTCGAGATAGACCCCAAGGGTTTTGACTGCAGGCATCACTTTGATAACATTATTATCAATGTTGAATGAGGCCTAGTTCGGGTCAAGTTTTTTGATGGCCAGCTCTGAGCCGAGGATCAGTAGCTCAGTTTTGTCGTCATTCAGGCAGAGGCCGTGAGATGCCATCCATGCCTGAATGAGGAGATCTATCTTGTTTACTAAAGCTGCGTCTTCCACAAAGTTGCCCGAAAGGGGAATGAGGATCTGAGTGTCATCTGCGTAGTTAGTGTAGATGACACCCAGTCTGTCCAACTTGTCAAACAGAGGTTTAGTAAAGATGTTATACATCGTGGGAGATACGCATGATCCTTGAGGGACGCCGCATGAAACTTGTGTGGGATCAGCGGCTGCTAGGGGGGGGGGGGGGGGAGACTCTCATTGTCCGGTTTGCAAGGAAGGATTGTACCCTGGTTATGGCATCACTTGAAAAATGAGCGGCAGATCTGAGGTGATTGCATAAGACTGCATGATCTACTAAGTCGAAAGCTGCATAAAGGTCAAGGAGGAGTAGCATAGCTGATTTGCCATTGTCCTTCAACTCGTCAATTTGGGTCTTGAGGTCAATCAGGGCCGTTTCAGTACCATGAAGGGGCCGGAAGCTGGATTGACGTAAGCCTAATAAGTTGTTGGTTTCTAAGTAGTCCTGAATTTGCAGGTAAGCTACTCTGTCAATGATTTTGAGCAGAAATGGGACGGTGGTGATGGATCTATAGTTTGTTGGGATTGCAGGGTCAAGTGTTTGTTTTTTTAGCAAGGGAAGCACCCAAGATTGTTTTAGGTTATTAGGCACTAGGATGGACTTAAAGGATGCATTGATGAGTTTAGAGATGAAGGGGGCTAGGTCTCTGGCTGCATCTTTTATAATTTGGGCAGGGCAATTATCACCTTTGCAGTTTGATGGCTTTAAGGATAGTATGATTTTTTCTGTCTCTAATATAGTTATTTGTTTGAAACTAAAGGGGAGAGGGGTGTTAGACTGGTTTAGTGGGAGCTGTGGTTGAGGTGTAGGCTCCGTTGGCAGGAGCAGGGAAGCTTTTTTGTTGGCAATTTTAGTCTGGAGCAAGCTAATTTTACCCGCCAGGGCATTTTGTATATTAGTGCACCCGAGTTTGTCTTTAGGAATGTTATCAGTCGGGGGTATGGGTGATTCCTTTTCCCAGAGGATGGAGAATAGTTCCTTGGTATCTGATTTAGCTTTAGATATTCTATCATTGAAGGTATTCCTTTTGGTGCTTATAATTTCCTTTTTGTACTGTTTGGCGAAGGTGGTTAATTTAATTTTGTTCTCCTCAGTAGGGGAGTGTCGCCAGATAGACTGCAACTTTCTTTTTTGAGTTCTGAGGTCTTTTAACTGTGGTGTGAACCAGTTGTTTAGGTGACAAAGTTGTTTACTTTTACGAACTTTGGTAAGGGCAATCAGGTCAAGTGCCTTGGGCATCGTATTATTGTAGGCTTCCACAAGAGATGTAGGGTCTGTAGTATTGTCTAGGTTGTCAAGAGTAGGTAGGAGATTGGGTAGGAGTTCTGCTGTAATATCTTTTTTACTTCTAGTGGGGAGTGGCGGGGCCATAATTATAGGTTTGGGTCGGATAAGGTCAAGTGCAGCAGTGAATACAATTAAGTAGTACAGTTTATTATTTTGTCTTTGTTAAATTGCACTTCCCGTCCCGCTTTTTTTATTTTTTTTATTGCCGTTTGGTTCTTTTCATTATTCCCCCCCCCCCCCCCCCCCAACTAGATTAACTGGCCCGGACAATAGGACTGGTCGTTTCTAACACCATTCATTTTACTTCATCCTAAATAAAAAGGTCCCTTGAAAAAGCATCCCTGCTGCTTGCTTCAACGGGACAATTTACTGCAGCAGTATAGCGCGCACTCGCTGCCGTCCATAATGCGATAAAACTACCGTTTACCATTTACATCATGATCGTCTTAAATGAAGGTGCCATGGGATGGAATTGCAGTTTAGATCCAAACTGCGCCTTCAGTTTGCATACGCCTTTGGTATTAAATCGTCTTAAGGTTACAGTTTATCTATGTTGTCTCAATACAAGAAAATAGAGAAGAAAACAAATAACAATCTGTTAACGACCCACATGGACCGTGTAGTAAACCCCAGCTTTCAACATGGACGAACCAGCATTAAGCATGGGATAGTACCATTAAAGCAGTGCCTGGCAAATGCCAAACTAGCCATTAATGGCAGCATCCACAAAATGTTGTGTGTACTGGTGATATAATAGCAGTGACTGCCAAATACCCATTTAACAGCTATAAACAAGCCAAAACTGTTGGCTTTGCCAATGCTCGTTTTTAACAGACTTCTGTCAGGGGCATACATACTTATAAACCCATTAGCTGAAGGCAGATCTGGTTAAGACATTTTTATTACACCAGCAGCACGTTTACAGCTCCAATTAAAGTCTTAACTCTCAGAAGACTACTTTGAAATAACACTGTCAGGCACTTCGAGTGCAAAGTTTAAGGTTACGGCTTGATAACGATCACTCACAGCGATCCAAGTAGAATGTGTTTTGGGCAAGAAGTGGGTGGGAATGGCCATGGGTAGTCAATTGGTGGGTGAATAACCAAACACTTCCAAGCTTTGTGTCCCTCCACATATGCCATCTCCTCCTATCTCTACTCCAATGGAATAGTTTCGACTTATAGACAAAACTAAATAGAAAAAAGGGAGACCAAAAAGGAGGTAGTGAAAAAGGGTAGAAATGCAGAAGGAGGAAGAGGATAACTCAAAAAGGTGGCCCGGGATTGCTATAGAAGCAACATAAAAACTTCCACCAGAAAAAAAGAACCCGACCTCAATCATGGATGTTTTTTCATTAAGCGCTCAAAGAAGAGTCACATGTATAGGCATCTGCATAACAGATCGTTAGAGAGAATGCCCTTAAGCCCGGCTAGTAAAAAAAACAACCAACATTCTCTAAAAATGCGACTCCCGCATCTTCCTAGACCTTCTTGGCCAGCACTGGCTGTCTACTTACCTAATGAACGCATGTCACGGGAGCCTTGGCCAGTTCACTGAACTTCGATCCAGCGATTTTAACATTCCTGTCTCCTCGCAACACATTTCGCTCACCTCCCGCTCCTGCAGATACCACCTTTACAATATTCGCAAACTCCATCCCTCCCTCACATTCCATGCTACCAAGCTCCTAATCTCCACACTCATCTTTTCCCGCCTCTTCTACTGTTCCTCTATAATTTCCGGTCTTCCCTCATCTCAGCTTGCCCCTCTTAGATCTATATACTACTCTGCCATTCAAACCCTCTGTTTCCTTACCTCCCGTGACTCCATTTCCTCTTCACTCTTTCGACTTGGCTGACTACCTTTCCACCTACAACTAAAATTCCACTTTCTCTGCCTTGTTTTCAAATCCCTTCATGGTCTTGCCCCTCCTCATCTCTCCTCCCTTCTCTCCTTCTACTCCCCCTCTTGCTCCCTTCGTTCTGCTGACCACTTCCTGCTCTCTGTACCTCCTTCCCCTTGCGCTTCCTCCCGGTTCCGCTCTTTCCAACTTCTTGCTCCTCTGCATTGGAACTCTCTCTCCCTCTCAATCCGCTCTTCCACTACCCTCATCTCATTTCGCACTTCCCTTAAAACCTTCCTCCTCCATTCCCCACCTTGAAGCCCCCCCAGCCGTCTCTACTCCCCCGTCTTTCCCCTCTTCTTATCCCTCCCCTCCCTTTCCACCTTCCCTTTTCTATCTTACACTCTCTCTCCCTTCCTTCTACTCTCACTCAATCCTTCCCTGCCCCTCCCTTCACTCTCCTGTTCGCACTCCACTTCTCCCCCTCTCAGTCAATTGCTCTTTGCAATGTTTTGTTGTTGAATGATTCAAGTTGCCACTTTGCTCACATTGTTATTTGTTGTTATTACTCTGTATTTTGTTGTTCCATTGTACAGCGCCTTGGTGTAAAGTGCTCTATAAATAAATCAATCAATTTATCCAGACAGAGCTCAGCTGCCGCAGGGTCTGTAAGGATCATCTTTTTCTTTATTGAAACACTACTTTTAGCTTAAGCGAAAACCACAGTGGGGAGGGAAAGAGGGGGGGGAGACAGAGGGACGAGAGTAATACTAAAACCTCTCACCTGCAATAATCTCGGTCTTCTGTACCAGCAATCACATCAGGAAATATCCGAATCCTATTCCCTGTCAAATCAATAGGTTTAACCTCCGCCACTCTCCCAGGCAATTTCTACCTGCTATCTGCATCTTAAAGTTCCATAATATCCTTTGATTCACCCCGACACCCATCCATAATTCTGTGAAAGTGAGGTGAAAGGTATATTTTATATGGAGATACTTTTCCTGAACAGTAATTTCCAAGTTCTCTGGCAGCCAGGTTTGGAGAATGACACAGAGATCCTTATCTTCACTAGACCCATCTATTCCCAGCACCTGAACAACAGGTGAACACTAATGGTAGGGAGATTTTCCCACAGCCCTCTGATGAAGGCAAAACAGGGTCCCAACCAAACGGTATACTAGACAAGTCTATAATAGGAGCTGTGGTAGAACAGTCAGGCTTAACTCGTGGGAGGGAGGAAGGCTTGTGGTGAAGTACAGTTAATCCCCAGTTACTTCAGCAAAAATACGCCATACTGTATGTTATACACTTAATAGAAAAATCACACATGAATTTCTATTAGGCAAAATAAGTACTTTGGAAGAAATATAACAAAGTGATAACATTATGTATAACGACAGTAATGGCTAGCTACATGTTTTGGCCACTATCTGGTGGTAGGTACAATGCAAGGCTAAGGAGCGGGGAGAAAAGGGAACCCTAGACAACAATAAAAACACATTTATGAAGTCAGAATCAGAACTCAAACTTCCACAAATAAGTCAAGGACATAATAACGTAAATGGCATAGGTGCACATCATAACGCTATACACACCAACTACAAGGAGAAAAAAGGTGTAATACCTCAGCCACCAAAAAGTAGGCTACACTTAGGCTGATGGCATCAGACCCATAAGGTCTCACGACACTCCTAGAATATAAGTAACCACAAGTGAAACACAAAAGCAAGACATTTCTATGAGCAGAAAAGATATTTGGGAAAAATGCAGGTTAGTCCACAGGTGCGGAGCAGGCAGTAACCTACCTCAGGGGGAGCCAGAGGAGACCCTAACGAAGAGATCTAGTTCAAGGCTCAAGACCCAGGATCCATAGGTAGAAAAGAAGCACTGCAAAATTCCTGGTAATGGAAGACTATGGTAAATCGTGGTAGAAGGGGAACAGGAGAAGTCTTAGGGACTGCAAGCACCCTGGAGGGTAGGCCCCAGCTGAAAACCCGAACATAAGTACTCACAGTGGCAGTTCCTGAAAAGATGGCTCAGGTACAGCAAAGCAATCCAGTGAGTAAAGGTCTTCTGTTTCACGTCGAGTTACGGGATACAGTCACCCATGGAATTGAACCCTGCATCAACAACAACCTAGGCGCCCCAAATGAAGAACAATTGGCCTTCCCAGGAGTGGAACCCAACAGTCACGATTTAAAACAATGGCAACGTGGACTCCAGGAAGATGGAAGAACCGGACCAAGTGACTCTGGAAGGCCCGAATGGCTTAGAGTAATAGTCAGCCAGCAGAAAACGGTTCCGTGAAGTGGAGGCGATCTAGGACAGCCCAGACAAACAGGAAAGATGAGGCACTGGTGTCCTACCACACTTCTGAATTGTTATTTATTTATAATATGTTCACAGCCAAAAGTGGCTTTACATATACAAACAGATTAAAACACAAAATCACACATTCCACAATTATTAAACATTTTCAGACAAAAATATCCTGATAGATCCGTTAAAATAGTTAAAACTAGTTCATAAAATTTCATCATGTGGTGTAACAAGTTATTATCGTTCCTTCCATCAGTCTTTTCCAAATAATTTCAATATCCTCAATTAGACTGGAATTCCTATAGCGTAAAAGATACTTTTCACGCAGGAATTCAAGACTCTCACAGTAACATAGCAAGTGTTTGGCAGTTTTAATTTGTAACATACCACAAAGTCTACAAAACCTTGTATTTCTCTCAAATCCAAATTTAGCTCCTAGGATTTCCATCGTGTCACAACGGTTAAATTTGAACATAAAATACTTTCTCACAGTTGCTGCGGTGGGAAAGGCATATAGATATTTGGGTTTCACAGATTCTAAAGATCAATGTTCTAAAAATAAACCGCTTGTAGATTTTGTGGCCAGGGTAATCATGTCACGCTCCTTTGCATAGATATATATTACTCCGTGTAGTAGTTTTTTAATCTTAACTTGCTTTAGGAGTAGCCAACTCTTTGCATTAACAGTCGCCCATTTCACATATACCGCATGTAATCTACTTAAAGATGAGAACTGTTTTTTGTGACCCTCCTTGATAAATATATTCACCAGTTCGACCACAAAAGTACTAGTAGATAACATGCTTAATTTTGAATATAACATTGCTGATTTGTATTCAAATATATCTTTCGCAGATCTAAAATTACCTTCTAATAAAATGTATTCACATGATGTTGCACTGGGTAACCTAAACAATGATTTTAACATTTTTCCTTCTAATTTACACATTTCATTCAAAAATGTACCTCCCCAAATCTCAGCACCATATAATAAACAGGATATTATCTTACTAGCATATAATAATAAGATGGTATTTACTGAGATACCTCCTTGTTTCCCTATAAATTTACTAATTGCACCAGTATTTAAGCATAAAAATTTAGTTGCCTCCCAATGATGTTTCCATAGCAGCTTAGAGTCAATTATGACTCCCAAATAACGATAACATTCAACTTTTTCAAGCCTTTCTGAGTGCACCATCCACTTAAAGTTATTGGACCAAGTTTGTTTCGTGTTACCCAGAAAGCCCATTACCTTTGTTTTTGCAATGTTAATCTTTAACCCATTCTTTTCAGAAAAAGACCAACAGGCAATTAAGCCTTGTATGAAGCCCTGCCGGAGTGTAGTCTAATAAGACCAGATCATCAGCATAACCTAGCCATGGTAGCTCTAATGTGCCCAACTTTACTGGATTAACCATGTTTTTGTCTACCTCATTCATACAATCGGCCAGGTAAAGATTAATCAATATCGCTGCTAGCCTGCAACCTTGTTTTACTCCACAAACTGTGGGGATTGATTGGGAGAGCCGCCCTTCACCATCTAAACGTACCCTAACTGAGGTATCAGAATAGAGTAACTGTATCATAAACAGAAGTCCTTCTGGAATCCCCCACAGCTTCAATTTGTTCCAAAGTTTATCGCTTATCACTGTATCAAATGCTGCAGAAAAATCTATGAACACCACATATACTGGCATTTTACGGACATTCCACGAGTACTCAACTGCTGATACTAAATTAATTATATTGTGGGTAGTGGAAGATTTCGCTCGAAACCCTGCTTGATAGATTGGTAAGATCGTGTTCCTCTCTATCCATGTATCTAGGTCGTCAAGTAATACTTTTGCAAATAATTTTGCCGGGATGTCCAGCATTGCCAACATACGATAGTTTTGAGGGTCTTTCCATCCTCCCTTTTTATATATCGGCAGAATGACACTTTCCTGCAATGTTTTTTGAATCACCCCATTCATACCAATCGACCTAAACAGCAGGTAAAGAACTTTTGCCCATACTTCTGGTGCTAAACGTAGGAGTGCATTACATGTCCTGTCAGGGCCAGTAGCTCTAGAAGTATGCAACTTCACAATCATGTTGGCCAGAGAAGATTCAGAGAAATTGCCTACCAATATTGCCTGACTTGGCTTCAACGTATCTTTTATAATCTGAGAGCCCAAAGTATGTTTTACATGCATAATCCACTCTTTCTCCCACGCTGTTAATTGGGAGGTTACGTTTTTTTGCATCATTTATTACTCTCCACATCCCTTGATGGTTATTACTTCTTGCATGGACAGCAATATTTAACCATATTTCGCATGCCTTATTTTTTTATGGTGACGCTTCCACTTCCTGTGTTGTTTTTTTAGCCATTTTATCAGTATGGTGGCATTGATACTCCCAGCTTCAGCAATTTGCTCAATAGCTTTCCTCAAAGCATTTTTAGCTTTATTAATTGCTGGATAATAGGAGTTGTATTTGCCGTGGGTAAGATTCCATTTTTCACCATTACTGGAATACTTCCGTTTTTTGGAGGCAGCTTCTTTGATCTTACTTATGACTTCTTCATATTTGCCAATACATTTGTTATAAGTAGCATTTTGTCCATCATCTATCACGTCCCACCACTTTTATAGCTCGTTAACGGCTACAGAATTTACTTTTTCTAGTTTAGGGGGATTCCAAGAGATCATATTAGCGGCATTATTTACTTTTATATTCCCAGCCATATGGTATTCTGCCTCCTCTTTAGGGTATTGCAGCATTACAATAAGTGGAAAATGATCACTTTCTTCACGGCTTCCTATTGCCATATCGATAATGAAGCTATTGGCCTTTTCATTAACAAAAATGTAGTCAATTGTGGATAGACTACCCTAGCCTACTCTTGTTATCCCTCGTTTAGCATCACCTTTAGTGTGTCCATTTAACATGATAAGCTGCTGGCTAAGTATCAGCTTACACCAAGCTTCACCACTCTTATTGCAGAATCCCATTGCAATAGGGCCAGAACTCTTATCCGCACACATGGGGTCTTCTGGTAAAATTATCTTAGCATTAAAATCTCCTGCAATAATAATGGGAAGCACAACATTGTATTCTGTTATAATTTTTGTTAACATCTCGACATTCTCTTTGTTCTTAATTCCATTTGGTGGGTTGTAAATATTTATAAGCAAGAAACTGGGGAATCGGGGCTATTAGTTTTAACAATCATTCCCCGAACCATCCGATTGGACCAGCTAGATTTGACACCGGTCCATGGGTGCTTAATAGCTGTTAGAAGTCCACCTTTTGGGCGACCTCTCGGACCTTTAGCTGCCAAACTTTGACTAGAACACACCCGTCTATTTCACATGCATCGCATAGCCATGTCTCTTGCAATGCGACCAAACAAAAGATATCTAAATTATTGAGGAGCCCATCTTTTTTCTCATAGTGCAAATTCCCTTTAGTGTTCCATGAGAGCATCATGTTGGTGTCATCAGGAACATTGTTCTAGTCTACATTTAAACTCTATTGGGAGCCATTGCCAGTAGCCAACCCTATCTAGATCACTGTTAGACACACCATGATCTTTTATATTGGCAACTTTTTCAGGTTGGCTAACCTTACTACCATAAATTTGTTTCACTGGTTCTTTTACACATTTAAATGATTTAAGTGGGTTGATATCAGTTGATGTCTCATTCATGTTTACAGTTCTTAGATTCTCACTTCTTTTTACTTCAATAGGAACCCTCTGATATTTCACTTTAGGCATAGAGGTTTCTGTGCAGGTATATCCTAGTTTAATAAAGTACTCATGGTGACTTAGTATAAATTCATGAGTAGTAGTTTCTAAACACCACACATTGGTCATGATTAGTTTTGGGGTTACTAATTGGTCTACAATCTTAAAGTCGCTAGATTTTACAGTCCGCAACGGGACTACCAATGAACAGAGTTCAACTATTCGCTGTCTATTTAATAACTCCATTGGTCCAAATGTATCAATTGCCTGAAACTGTAGTGCTTTAACAAAATCTACTGGGTCTCTCTTATAGGTAGTGTCATGCACTTTATCATTACTATTTCCACCAAAATGGACAGCCTTTCCAGCCTGTTTCCCCACAGCATTACCTTCCTGGAAGGATACTGGCTCCGGACAAGATACTGGACTTTGAACAGGTTCCATTTTTTTCTTCTAAGAAGAGAGTTTTAATAGCTTTTAATACCTTAGTAGAGATTTCTTTGCTATTATTCTTCTTTTTTCCCCTCATTTCTTTTTTCTTTAATGGGACTACCCACTCATTTAGTGTCGGCGCACTAGCTTGGTCAGTTTTAATATCTTATGCACTTTACTTGGACCCTTGTTCTTTTTGTAACTGTCCTTTCCGATCATGTCCACTGGAGCGTGGAATGTTACTATGTGTTTACCAGAGATGTTGGGTTCTTTGGTAATATGAATCGGTTTGGGTCTCATAGCTTCTAAAGTGACCTAACTAGCGCATGTAGATGTGCATTTTTCGACATTATTAGGCATAACTTCATCTCTTACAATGCATCCATTGGTGATCACTCTCTCACACACATCATATGGAAGTGGCCGTTGTGTTTTTTTCAATTTTCTTTGTTTCATTACTTTTTTCCCCATTTCTCCACTTTTTCTTATACCAACACACCGTAGCATTAGAATCAATAGAGTACCCCGCAACTTGGGGATACTGATCATTTATTGACTTAACTATGTCGGACTCAAGTCCCCCTTGGGGAATTGGCTTTATAGACATTTCTGTTTTAGTACCTACTTCTCTAAATGTCGTACGTTCCTTAGAGGAATTTGCATGCAGTATGACAGTGTGACTGTCTAACTTGCGTTCAATCATATCACATCTTTCAAAAATCTCATTTAACATCCGTTCTAGAGCTTCCCACAGTTCTTCATTTTTCATTAGAGTGAAGCTCTCATTTTCTTCTGATTGTCTGCTATTTATGGAGATCATACTAGAGTTCATTCTAGAATTGGGGACAAACGTTTTTGTGTTTGTCACCTTAGGTGAAGTGACAGTAAACATTATTAAGCCGGAGATGGGGTCAACAGTAATTCTCTCTTTTACTTCATCTAATTTACTCAATTGACCAGCATTGCGGCTACAATCCTCCTTAATAACGGCCGCATAGTGTGTGTCTTTATTTACTGTATCATGCATCGTGGGATCTAGTACCTGCCAGTTTTTTGGATCTCTAGGATAAGGCATATTAGGTCGATGTACTTCTGTGCTACTCCATATGGCCATATCGGTACAGATATTACAAGAATCCGTTATACTTATTCTCTTATGGGGACTCATCTCCTCTCTATTGTTTTGTGTTTCTAACAACTCAGAGAGTAATTTAGCGCAGATACATGGCAGATACAGTCTGTTGGAGAGATCAGCCACTAGTTCGGCACTTATCTCAGATCTTACATTCTCTGCCAGGTTAGTGTTAGCCGACTTTATGGACTCAATTCTGTCGTCATTTTAGCTAGTTTGGCTTCAGGTAAGAGACCCTGCTTGGTAATGATCTTTCTTTTACAAGCACGGTTAGGACGCTGGATCATATCAGTTATTTTTTTCACTTCAATATCTATACTACTGTTAGATCTTAGATTCATCCTCAATTGAAAGTTATTAAGTAACAACCAGATAGATGCTAAATTACAGTTCTAGTTCGACTCGCCTCTAACAGAGTTTCTCTAGTGGACACTATTTCGGCTATATTCTGCACAGCGCTGTTAATAATCAAACAAACTATGTAGTTCTCCTCACATGTATTGATACTTTATTCCCCTTATTGCACTGCAGCATAGTCCTCGCGCAATGCACCTCGCACCGCAAACAGCCAACAGCACACTTCCGTCCACTTACTGGTGCGTGCGCGTGGTGCGCTGCATGCTGGGACTATGTCTCTGCACAGGGGAAGTGGAGGGGAGGGGCCAACTAGAGCAGGCCAATCCTTGGATCTACAAATCTAAAAAAAAAATATAAAACTACAATTAGTATCATGGGTATACACACAGGGCGTGTCTAAACTGACAAGGATTGGGTAGGTTACACAAAAGGTGGGCGTATCCAATCAGACACGGGTCTAGTTACTTGCAAAAGGGGGCGGGCGTATCCAAACAGATACGAATCTAGAGAGACACAAGGGCAAATATACGTGTTCAATCCAACTGCTCATGTATATTTACAGGAAAGTCAGGCAATGTCCGGGTGTTGCCGCGTAAGACTTCCTCCGGGCGCTTGCAGTTTGCGAGCCGAGTCCTCGTAAATAACCGCTGCAGATGAAAGTCCAAGATCCACGTTAAAGTCAATTGCAGCCAACAGCACACTTCCGTGCACTTACTTACACTTCTGAATGAAGGGAGCTTCTTTTCCGAAGGTGCATGACTGTTAAGAAGTATTTCTGAACTCTGACCAGGAGGGGCAGAGGTTCAGAAGGCCAACCTAGTTTCCTGGAACAGGGTAACCTCTGGACAGGCCAGACCAATCAGGGTAGCTATGGCAGGCGGTCAAGACTAAGTCTCAAGAGGGGTGAGGGTGACTGAAAGACCTCAGTGAGCACACAAAGCAAGGACACTTACAAAATTACTCCAGACAGGTGTTATATTAAAAACATAGACACATTTATTACCAGGCCTTTGTAGCATAGACCATAGCAAAGAATCACAGTAATATCAAAGTAAACCAATACATCACAATCAAGACAATATATATGCAAGACCATAGGGGTCTCAAGGATTATAAGCACGAAATATGTAGACCTCCTAGATCGGGAGAAAAACAGGCAGTGCAGGTAATCTTTAGGCCCAGTTCGACATCAGAAATACACCCAACTAAGAGGCAGTCCAAACCCTATGAAGAGAGGAGCCTATTGCTCAATAGTACATGCACGCACGTGTGCCAATGGACAAAATAGGGTCTCTTCATGGGTCTCTAGCAGCTCCGGAAGGTGGATGAGGCAATGAAGAACAAGTTCCCACTATTCAAGCAGGACCTCCACTTGAGGGCAGAGGCAGTTTGAGAGTGCGGGATGGAGTCGCTATTTAGCAATAGCTGTGGAAAGGAAAGGGGCCCTCAGGGGGCCACTTCGTGCGTACAAATGGGCTCCTGTGCTAGGGGCCACTTGTTGGGGTAAGGATTACTCACCGGTCCCCGACGCAGGCAGACCCAAAGTTCGCCAGTACAGTCCAATTCGCTGGCAGGTTCGAATGCGACAATCAGGACGTCTTCACACCGTGTAGTCGCAGAGATACAGCAAGGCTTCCCAAACGGGACAGTGGCGATTTCTCCGCTCCGGGAGGAGGAATCGGCCGAATTCCACTGCAGCAGGCTTCAGGGGCGAGGGCGTCACAAATGCAGCGAACATGCACAGCTCGTTGCCCCAGCAGGGCAACACGGTAACCGCGTTTACTCCGGTCCGGGCGCACTCGTCTCATTTGACATCTGGAAGTGCCAAGTGTAGGAAATTCGGTGTGAGGGTGCTATGGACACAGAGCAAGTAGTATACCAAGTTTCGAGGGCCTCCTCGAAAAGGCAGCGGTATCAGAGCAAACGTCCCGTGTAAGCTTGTCAGCCCACTGGTTGGCCAGGGACACTTCCGAAAAGGCTTACTTGCAGGGTTTGTTGAAGGTGCCGAGAATAGTTGATCCCACTATTCCAATGGGTCAAAGCGTCTTGGGACGACAGCGGGCTCAGGGTGCCAAACCTTCCAGCGGGTCACCAGCGGTTCCTCGACTCGGCTTCTTGTTGCAGGATACTTGGCTCCTTATCCTTTGTTCGTGTGAACTCAGGCGATCGACATGGTAGTGGTGTTTGCAGCCTCCTCTTATCCAAAGTTCCCTTCACGCCAAAACGGAGAGGACCCAATGGGAGATCTGCTCACAAACACTCACTCCATACGTGGACCAATCACGGACCACGGTGGTCCCAGGCATTCAGGACACTCCAGACTCTCTGGAACCCAGGATGTGTATTGGGAACAGACATCCCAGCCCACATCCTGGAGGCACACACATAAGGCATGCAGAAGCCTGTGAAAGCTTTGGGTTTCGCGGGAAAGTGTATGGCCAAATAAGGACTTACCCGGGTCGGCTCGACCTGGGGAAGGTGAAGGGGCAAGATGGCCAAAGGACAGGACAAAGAACCTCGTGGCATGGCCATTTTGGAGCCAGGCCACCTATTCGTGCCAAGCGCGGTAAGGGCGGTTAACATGGCAAGAAAGGGTTAAAAGTCCTGCCTAGGACACATCTGCACAGTTCATAAAAAGTCCAGCGAGAGTTTCTAGGGGCTTTGGAAAGACTAGAGACCCAAGGGTGCTGTAAAGTAAGTTACATTGCACTCTTGTTACATGTTGCACAAAAGTTGCAACATGAGGAAAGAAATAAGAGAAACAAAGTCTCCCAGTACTGACTGTCTTAAGGGCATGTCAGTTTCCCCATAAAAAGTGAGCGAAAGCCCAGAGGAGTGCAGCTGAAGGCTGTGCTTCTCTGATAAAGTCTAGATCAGGGTGTACAACAGCAGCAAAAAGTTTCGGGGGTTGATACATGGAGGGAAAATTACATACAATTATGACATTTTTCCTAACAATGACCAAGAGGATAATTTGAAAATATGGTGGTAAAATGGACCAGGTTGGTCCCATCACAGGACTCCCAAACCATCCACGGAGGCGCCACATGGGAGATGGAGAGGATGAGGGGGTATACAAGAATGTCCAGCTTCCAAAAGTGAAAACCGGAGCTAAGGGTAAGGGCACCGGACCCATCCTGTATGGACAGACTTAGCCCTAAAATGACATCAGCCGAGCTTCAAGGCGAAAGCAATCCAAAAAGCAGGTAATCAACCTACCAAAATCCAAGAAGAATTGAAGAAGGGTCAGGGTCACCCCCAGTATACCAAATCACTCATGGGCTAGCCTAAGCCTGCCCTCCGTCACACACAAGGGCACAAGTAGAAAGGTTTTGGTGGTCAACTAATCAAGCTGGCCACAAAACCCATGTCCAGCCACACAGTGTGTATTGGCCTTTCTGGGGCAAGGGGCCAGTCTAAACTAGTGCAAACCATAATAGGGGGTGCAGGACTGGACTTGCAGTGAGCACATGTTTGCAAACCAGCTATTTTAGGCCGTTCTCGTTGTTTCCCAAACAAAGGGAAGGCCCAAAAACAAAATGGCACAGTGTAGGTATTGAAAAATACATCAGTACGCCAATGGCTAAGAAGAAGGAACATAAGATTACTTCTGTGATGAATCAGGTTGCACTCCTGGTGAAGCCACAGCTAAATTAGAACTGCAGCAAGCCTATCATCCTAAATTGGTTTTGGTGGGTTATCACCGTAGAGCCCAAATAGGGTGCTTAAAACGACACCAGTCCTAGCAGCCATATGGTCTACCATAGAACCATATACTAAGGAAGGGTTGTAGTGCAGGGGGACTTCAGTAGAAGTCCCCAAGGCTACAAAAAGAAGTAGGTCATCCTTTAATCCCCTCATCTGCCCCTTCCCCCTCATACCCGCTGCCTCTCCACCACTCGACCAAATTAGGCCTTTTTTTTCAGAAGTAATAGAACCCTCCCTCCCCTGTCTCCACTTTAGTATGCAGCTCTCGGATGGCTGGCAACACATCATGAAATCCCTTAGCCATTTGTGCTCCTGTGAACCCATTTCATCAGCACCTTTCTGTACGACGGTGCAAGGAAGGGAAAATATACCACTGTTCTTATCTATTTTTATGATTCTTCTACACCTTTGTTGCTCCAATGTCACTCTCACTTAACTCACCAAAGTGATCAAAAAAGATTGTGTGCTATCGCCAGTTCTGAAAGCAACAGATTCCAAATCAATAATCTCAGGAAGGAATGGAATAACAGAGGCCTTCGTACCTCTCCTGCCCCCTCCGGATCATCGCATAGGCAAGGAGTCCACCTCGCCATCATCTTTTCGGGTTCGGAATTAGGTTTTCCTCTTGTGCTCCAATGTTATCCTCTATACGGCTTCAAACATTCAGAGGTATTGAATCTATCTAGCTCTCTAAATTTTCCTTAATAAGAAATATTCAAAAATCGTAACATCCTGGTAAGAGCAGAAATCTCCTCTATCTGCTTTTGAGGAATGGAGAGATGAAAAACAGTGGCCATCTTGGGATCCACCAGCCCCATAGGAGTATGCAAACTGAAATAAAGGGACACACAGAACTAGGAAATATTTAGTGGTGCAGAATCTTGAGTTTATAGTAGCAAAAAATATCCATATTTGAGAAGTTCCAACAAAAAGAGGGATGAACCATGAAGCTTTACAAAACATGACATTAAACGCAAAAGCGATAAACATTATGCAGATAAGAGCTACACAGTTTCACTTTAACAAGGTTATGTATGGAGCTGCTGTTATGATAAAGAAAGGCCGCTTCAAAACCACTGTAAGAATATAAACCAAGAGGTTGCCTATAATAAGGACGCCCCGTTACATGTATTTATTGCTTGTTTGTAATTACTACTCATAATAACTACACAGGTTAAAGGGAGGCACCCAGTACATCTTTAAACAAGCACATGAGGTGCATTTTCAAAATAAGCAGACTGTGCCATTACTGTGACAAGGAAGTGTATGCCCACTGCAATATACTGAGACGAAGACGAGGCGCAGAGCCAGCATGAATCATCATCAGAACCAAATTGAACATTCGAGCGTTCGAATACTCAGTGGCTTAAAGATTTATTTATTTATTGTTCACTTGTTGAGCACTTATACAGGAAGCAAATACTGTTTCAAAGCGCCCACAGGGCAACAGGGAGGGGACCTAGGATGATAGACAATGACAATTATAATATATAACAATAATAAATATAAGAATACCACTGGGAGGAGAAGAGAAACCTACTATGCCTTGTGAGTGTTCAGAATGTGCAAGTGCAGCGGAGAGAGGGAATGCGATAGGTGCTGTGGTGCTCATGGGTGAGAAGCAGGTGCAGTTCAATGCAAGGTAAGTTAAGCCTACAAGGGTGGAGGGTGAGCCGAGGCAAGTGCTGAGGATAGACTGCAGCTGGGATGATACAGTGTGGGAGGTCAGGGTCCTGCACACCAATCAAGCAACTGTGCGATTAGCAGGGGAGAGAGAGAAGAGGTAAAGAGGAAATTCTTCAGGCTCTTCAGGAATTGAAGAAAGTCCTGCTCAAGATGAAGAGGGTGGGGGAGGCTGTTCCAAAGAAGGGAGCCAGTTGAGGAAAGTGATCGACCACCTGCCCTCTGTTTAGCGAACCACTTTACACACAAGCAATTGGTGCCGGAGATGAACAAGTTACTTTCTTACCTGGTAACGTTCTTTCGATGGGATGGTCTGACGACGTATTCCATATCTATGATAGGTAATGTCCACAGCTGTGCTGCTTCGGAAAATCTTTGGCATCTGCATCCTGTGTCGATGACGTTGATGCGCCGTCCCCGAGGACCTCCTCCGACGGCCGACGTCACCCAATGTGATAAGTAGGACGCACGACGCCCATAGCCTCAGTTATAGTTTTTTCCCAGAACGTGTGCCACAAGTTTTCTGCCAGTCAGACACACAAGGCCTTGTAGAACGCAAGCTGCAATCGCAAAAGAAATTCTGCAGCGGGGAAGGAAGGGAGGGAGCGATATGGAATACGTCGTCGGACCATCCCATCGAAAGAACGTTACCAGGTAAGAAAGTAACTTGTTCTTCGAGGGGATTGTGTCCTCCGACGTATTCCATATCTATGACAGGCTCCCAAAGCAGTACCAAGCAAGGACGTGGGAAAGAATTTAGAATACAAATTTAGCATGCCCAATCAAATTGCAGAATAGAGAACTGCCTTGCCAAAGGCCAGATCTTGCCCTCTGATGGAATCGAGGGAATAGTGACGGACAAAAGTATGTACTGAAGCCCAAGTGGCTGCATCACAGATGTGACGAATAGGAACTCCCCTCTGCAGGGCAGTAGACGCAGCCACTCCTCTGGTAGAATGGGCCCGCAAGCCAGCCGGAGGGTCCTTACCCGCCAAGCGGTAACACTCGGAGATAGCTAAAATAATTCAACGAGAAAGTCTGTTTCGTCACAGCTTGTCCCAAACGCTTTCCAGCATAACCAATGAAAAGTTGATGGTCCACTCTGACCCGGGACATGCGCGAGATATAAAAGCTCAACGCTCTCCTAGTATCAAGCCTGTGGAGCCTCTCCTCTTCCTTACCAGAATGTGGAAGAGGATAGAACGCCGGAAGAACAACCTTCTGGCTCAAATGAAATTCCAAAACCACCTTCGGAAAAAAAGAAGGACGAACTCTAAGGACAACCCTGTCCTTGTGAAACACAGTGTAGGGTGGCTTAACTGAAAGTGCCTGTAACTCACTCACTCTGCGAGCGGAAGTAACCGCAACTAAAAACACAGTGTTCAGAGTTAACAGCCTCAAAGGGCAAGAATGTAAAGGCTCAAACAGAGCACCCATAAGAAACTTAAGAACAAGGTTCAAATCCCAACCCCGCACCAAAAAAGGTGACGGAGGGAACACATTAGTGAGCCCTTTCAAAAACCGCGAAATTAAAGGAATCTTAAAATAGGAACACTCTTCAGAAGAGCGCTTAAATATGGACAGCGCCGCCAGGTAACCTTTAATGGTCCACACCGGCAAGCCCCTGTGGGCCAAAGAAAGCAAAAAAGACAAAACCATGGGAATGTCGTATTCAAAAGGATCCACATTCTGGACTCTGCACCAGTCACAGAACTTTCTCCAACGGCAATGGTATAGAGACTTTGTTGCCGGCCGCCTGGCCGAGAGCAACACCTCCATCACGTCTTCAGGGAGGTCCCAATCCTTATACCTCAACCTTTCAGAAGCCAAGCGTGAAGATTGAGGGATCTGACCTCTGGATGGAGAACCTGACCCTTCCCTCCCGTGAGAGCAGATCGTCTCGGTAGGGAAGACGACGTGGAGGGCAGATGGACAAGTCTAGAAGGTCCGGGTACCACGTCCTCCGGGCCCACGCCGGAGCAATGAGGATCATCCGGGAACCGAACCTCCGTAACCTCCGCAACACTTGCGGGATGACGGGGACTGGAGGAAACGCGTACAGCAGTGGGAAAGACCACTCCACCACAAATGCGTCTCCTAAGGCTCCTTTTGGAGGAAATTCCCGCGAGCAAAACCTTTCGCACTTCCGGTTGACACTGGAGGCGAAGAGATCCACTTGAGGGGTCCCCCAAAGGGCGAAGATCTCCAGGAGAATCTCCTGAGCCAGTTCCCACTCGTGAGAGATCGTGCTCTGCCTGCTCAGAGCGTCCGCCGTCTCGTTTTCGTCTCCGGCCAGATGAACTGCCGAGATCGAAACTTCCTGCTGGATGGCCCAGAACTCGAGCTGCATCGCCTCCCAGCACAGCGGAAGTGACCCTGCCCCCCCCCTTTTTTTGAGGTAGTGCATGGCCACCGTGTTGTCCGTCAGAATCAGGACACTCTTCCCGCGCACAGTCGGCAGAAAAGCCTTCAGGGCAAGCCTGACGGCCCTCAGCTCCAACAGACCGATATGGAGTCTGGACTCCGACGGAGACCAACGACCGCTGACTGTCAGCTCGTTGGCATGAGCTCCCCATCCCATGAGGGATGCGTCCGTCACGATCGTCACCTCTGGCCAGGGCAGCCAAAATGGGGCACCCTTCATCAGATTGCCCTCGACGGCCGACCACAGAAGGTCCCGGGCTACTGAGGGCGGCACCTGAACAGGGTCCGGCAGCCTGCCGGAGGACTGAGACCACTGGAGCTTGAGTGCCCACTGCAAAGAGAGCCTCTGGCACCAGAAGAATGCAGGATGCCATGAGGCCGAGCAGTCTCAAGAACTCGGACGCTGGGAGAGTCTGGGAAAACTGAAACTT
The DNA here is from genome assembly GCF_040938575.1 of Ambystoma mexicanum. Lineage (NCBI taxonomy): Eukaryota > Metazoa > Chordata > Amphibia > Caudata > Ambystomatidae > Ambystoma > Ambystoma mexicanum. The sequence goes on along the minus strand of NC_090930.1, from coordinate 149,924,811 downwards.
GTGCACCATCTGCTGAATGTGAAGAGCCCTCCCCTGAGGAGGAAAACACTGCCCCAGGGACGTGTCGAGCACTGCTCCGATGTACTGGAGCCGCTGCGTTGGTGTCATATGGGACGTCTTTAAATTGAGGGAGAAGCCCAGCCTGTGAAGGGAGTGACAGGTGACGGACAGATGACCCAGGACTTGCTCGGGAGAGCTCCCCCTGATCAACCAATCGTCTAGGTAGGGGTAGACGTGAATCCCCCCTTTCCTGAGATGCGCTGCCACCACCACCATGAGCTTGGTGAAAACCCTCGGGACGGAGGTCAATCCGAACGGCAGGACCCGAAACTGAAAGTGCGAGTCGCCAACCGCGAACCTCTGGTACTTCTTGTGCTTGGGATGGATCGGCACATGGAAGTAAGCATCCTTGAGGTCGAGAGACACCAACCAGTCCTGAAGTTGAAGGGCCTGGAGAACTTGAGAGAGAGTAACCATCTTGAACTTGTCCTTCCTGAGGAGTTTGTTCAAACCGCGCAAGTCCATGATGGGTCTCAATCCCCCGTCTTTCTTTGAAATAAAAAAATAAGGGGAATACCATCCCTTGTTCCTCTCCGCTGCAGGCACCAGTTCTATGGCGCCTTTCTCCAGCAGGGCTTGAATTTCCTGCGCAAGGAGCAGATCCGGACTCTTCAAAGAGAGGTTCCCTGGTGGATTGTCGTGAGGCCTCTGCCGAAAAGGAGTAGCCGTGGGTTATGATCCCCAGAACCCACACATCCGAAGTAATGGCTTGCCACTCTACAAGATGCTGCGCCAGCCTTCCCCCAACCGGCGAACCATGGGACCTGGCCTCATGACTGAGTGGTAGCGGCTGCGGCGTTGCCTGAGGGCAGAGAGGCAACTGCCCGAGCGGCCTTGGCACGTCGAGTACCTTTGTTTCCACCTCTGGCACTCTTACTATGGCCTCTTTGACTGCTAGCTCCTCTCGCTTTACTGAAGGACGAGTAATAGCGAAAGGAACCTCCGCTCCATTGCTGTCCCCTAGGACGAAAAGGCTGAGGTTGGCGAACTGCAGCGCCCAACGACTTTGCTGCAGATTTGGAGGTCTGCAACCTCTCAAGGTGTTCACCGTCAAAGGGCATGTTGAGGAGCTGGGACTGCACATCAGGAGCGAACCCAGACTTCCTCACCACGCAAACCTGCGCATTACGGTGCTCGCCGCCATGGACCGGCTGACACAATCCGCCAAGTCCAAACCCGACTGAACGGCCTCACACATGGCATCCTTGCCATCCTGAACCATAGCAAGGAAACCATCCCGTTCGTCCCCTTCGGGAATATGATCAGCCGCTAATGCAACACAGTTCCACAGAGTGTGTCTGAAACGAGACAAGGCACATATGGAGTTGGCCGCCTGAAGCGCCATACCCCCAGAAGAAAACACTTTCTTCGCCCAGCCGTCAAAACGTTTGTCGTCCCTATCCGGAGGGATGGTAGGATACAACGCCTGCTTTGCCGGGGCCGTAGCCGCCTGCACCACCAAACTCTCCGGGGTGGGGTGCCTAGACAAGTAGCAGGGGTCGCTACTGGCTGGACGGTATTTTCACAACAAAGACTTGCCCACTGCCAGGAGACTCTCCGGAGCAGTCCAAGCCGCCACCACCCTTCTCTGCAAAGCCATATGAAAAGGCAAAACCGGGTCAGTGGGTGGACCGAGATCAAGGATGTCCGTGAGATCATCCTGAACGAACTCCCCTGGGGGAGCTGACCAACCAAAGTACTCGGTAACCCGAGACATAAGGCGACGATATGACGAATCGGCATGAGTGCCAGGCTCCGGCCGACAAAACTCCACCTCCGGAGAGGTGTCCAGTCCACTGGCATCATGCAGTGACTGCCTCAGGTCATCAAACTGACTATGGCCCGAGATAAGGTCATCCGGAACCTTAACCGTAACCAGGCCACCATCAGAGCCTTCATCACCCTCTGAAATGTACTCCAGGCGGGGAGAGGAAGACCTCTGCGGACCAAAGCAGTGCCGGACCTTAGCCATAGTCTTTTTAGGGGCAAAGCCCGTGCCACAGGGCCCCTCCGACACCACCACCTCGAAAGGCTGCGAAGGCGCCGAGCGAGTCGGCGTCGACAGAAAAGGCGTTGACGTCGCGCGAATCGGCGTCGACGTCAGCTGCAACGCCTCCAGCATCTGTGGCGTTGACACAGTCCTCGAAGCCGGAGCTCCGTGCGTGTCTCTCGACAACTTGGGCGCCGACGACCCCCTTGAAGACGGAATCTCGAGAGAAATCGTCGACGACCTCGGCGCCACAGGCGTCGACATCTTCTTTGAAGACGGCACAGGATCACGCGGTCTCGAGCGCGTCGAGGACCGGGACCTGGCACGGGCATGGCGAGAACGGCTACCCTTGTCCGAGCGGGACCTCTCCCGCGAGCCGTGCCGACCACCCGAGCCCAGAGGCGTACGGGCGGTGTCTCTCGACCGGTGCCGACCGACCCCACTCGGAGGCGCAGACGGACCGGTGCCCTGCGATTCCAGAAACGCTAGCATCTGCTCCCCGAAGGAAGCCCATTCCTCCGGTGTCGCTTGCATGGAGGGATAAGCGACCCGCCGACGGGCGGAGTCCTCGGAAGAGGACGGGGAAGGCGACCTATGCCGGCGCTTCCTGGAATGCCTAGAAGAGGCGGAGGAGTGGCGAGACCGACTCCTGGAAGGAGAGCCACCGGACTTCCGACGACGACGCGGAGAGCCACCCCTCGAGTCATCGGTCGAAAGCCCCGCAGACCTCGACTTCCGGGGCTTAGACACCCGACCTATCAACAGTTTCTTCTTGCGTTCTCGCAAGGCCTTCGCAGTGAGCGACTGGCAGTCGACACAGTCGTCCGTATCGGGGGCCTCCCCGAGGCACCAGAGGCAGGCGTTGTGCGAGTCCGTGACCGACATCTTGGACCCACAGTCCCCGCAGTTCTTGAAGCCCGTACGCGGGGTCGAAGATGAGAAAGACATCGCCACGAACAGGTCTTCACACCAACCGAACAGGTTCAACGAACCGAGAAAGAAAACAGCAACTCCAACGAGTCGAGGCGTACCGAGATTCACGAAGCGAACACGTTTGTGGAAAAAACGGAACTGAGGCTATGGGCGTCGTGCGTCCTACTTATCACATCGGGTGACGTCGGCCGTCGGAGGAGGTCCTCGGGGACAGCGCATCGATGTCTTCGACGCAGGACGCAGATGCCAAAGATTTTCCGAAGCAGCACAGCTGTGGACATTAACTGTCATAGATATGGAATACGTAGGGGGACCCAATCCCCTCGAAGTGCAGAGGTCTAGAGGGGGAATATTTAGTAAGAGAGTTGCAGATAATGTGGTTCCTGGCCCTGGGCAGCCTTGTGGCTGATACAGAGGGATTTCAATTTAATGCGTGCAGCAACCGGGAGCCAGTGAAGACTTTGCAGGGCAGAAGAGATGCAGTTCCTGGGCTTGAGGCCAAGGATAAGTTTTGCTGCCCTATTCTGGATTAGCTGGAGGGGTCGCAGAGTGGACAAATATAGATTCAGGAAGATGTTATTGCAACAGTCACGCCTAGAGAACCAGAGCCTGGGTAACATTAAGCCTCTGGGGGAAGGTGAGAAAAGGTAGAATTCCTTTGAGAAGGAAGAGCTGAAAGTGGGACTTCTTGGCAATGTCCCGAGTGTGAGGGGGAAGGAGAGAGAGGATCAGAAGAGGACTCTGAGGTTTCTGGCTTCAGAAGAGGGAGCAGGGGGGAGAGCCCGTGGAAGGAGGCCAGAGTGACGGGAAGAAGTCGGGTGCAGAGGTCCCAATAGGAAGGATCTCTGTTTTGCTGGCATTGAGACAGAGATCATTGGAGGTGCACCTGGATGGATGGCAGAGAGGCAGTCAGGGATGATGGAAGGTGCAAGGACGTCCCAAGTAAGTTTGCAGAAGAGTTGTGTATCGTCAGCATAGCACTGGAAAGTGGGGGAGAAGGAGGAGATGAGGTGTGCCAGCAGAGTAAGGTAGATGTTAAAGAGCTAAGGCGAGAGAATAGACTGGGGACACCACCAGATGGAGAAGGAAGTAGGTGAGCAGAAGGTGCCCAGGATGACTTGGGACTAGCTGTCAGTTAGGAAGGAGGTCAGTCAGTCCATTGTCCGCTCCAAGATACCAAGGGTGTCATGGAGCCTTTGTATGAGAATGGAGTGGTTGACCATGTCAAATGCAGATGAGAGATCAAGAAGGATGAGAACAGCAGGGAAATTGGAATCCACGGACGCAAGCAGCTCTTCAAAGGTGTTCAGGAGAGCTGTTTCCGTACCTCTTGATGCTCTGAATCCAGATTGATGGTCATGGAGACCACCAACAAGTTCAATGTGAGTGTTAAGTTGGAACAGGACCAACTTCTCAAGCAGTTTCCCCAGGAAGGGGGTTATGGAAATGGGGCAGTAGTTGGCTGGATAGGAAGGGCCTGCTGTTGGTTTTTTAAGGAGGGGGCACACAAGGGAGTGCCTGAGGGAGGCTGGAAAAGAACCCTTAGCAAAGGAGTTGTTACAGAGATCAGCGAGTGCAGGGGCGAGAGAGAAATGTTGTCTTTGATGGTTCTGGATGAGCAAGGGGCAACTTGTTTGGAAGAGACCTTCCTGGAGTTGACACCTTTGGTGACTTCTTCCGGTGAGACAAGGGTGAAGGAGGAAGGAAGAGAGTGAGTGGCCAAGGGAAGCAAAGGGGTGAGGGATGGGTTGGGAGAGTGAGTGACAAGGCTGTTCAGTATGTCCTGAGTTTTTGTGGTTTGCAGAGGGCCTGAGAGGGAGCGTGTTGTTGGATGTGCCAGATACTCGTGCCTGAATGTGGGCCCTTGGCACGGATAGAAAGTGTGTAATGCCTTTGGTGCAGGCAGCAGGACAGTTTGGCAGAGGGTGAGCCTGAGGATTGCCACTTCCATTCTGCAGCTCTGCACATTCGTTTCAGGTCTGCAAGTTCAAAGTCATACCAAGTATTACGCTTAGAGGCGGGTTTCAAGCGGATCCTCATGACCGGGGCAAGAATGTCAAGGGTGTTGGTGATGGACAGGTGGAAATTGCTGAGAGCCGAGTCAGTCGTAGAGTCTGAGTTGGGTGGGCAAGGGGGATAAAGGTCGAAGTGAAGGCAGAGGCTGACACTCGTTTCATTAGACAGATGTTCATGAACGAGGTTGGCAGTGCTTTTGGAGGAGTGGTCACAATGCTATAGGGACCCAGGTGGGAGGAGAGTAGAGGGTCAGACCAAGAGAAAGGGGTGACCAGAAGAGATGAGAGAGGGAGGTTGGAGTGATTCAGGTCATCCAGAGTGTGTCCAGAAGGGTGGGTTGGTCCAGAAGGGAGAATGGAGAGGGATAGAGAGGTGCAGAGGTCAAAGAGTAGATGCTCTGCCAGTGGAGTCCAATTGCATGTCAAAGTCTCTCAGGAGACGTAGGTTGGAAGTGGTTGAGAGTAAGGAGGAACAGAAATCAGTCCAGTCAGAGAGAACAGGGCGGTAACACCCGGAGGCCGGTAAATGGTAGCAATGGTCAGGGTGGAGGAGGGAGAGATAACCAATTTCCATACCAGGCTCTCAAAGGACGAGAAGAGCTGAGTGGGTAAGATGGAAGAAGGAACCCACTCAGGGAAGATTAAGGCAACCCCACCTCAGCATGGTGAGGTCGAGGCTTGGAAATGATCTGAAAGCCGTCAGGTAAGAGTCAAAAGCAGTGACTGAGCTGGCATTGAACCAAGTCTCAGTAAGATATGATATGATATTTTATTTATATCGCGCTCGTACACAGGTCGAGAATGTCAAGGTCAGTGTCTTCAAGAGGAGGCAGATGTCAGCAGAGTGTTGGTTGGCTGAGCGGGCATTGAGGGTCGCCAGCTGGAGACTATTTCTTCCTTTCAAATTTTTCTGAGATTGAGTACATGGGGGTGGTACTTTTGTCAGAGGAGGTGGAGCAGGGAGGGTTGCAAGGGGAAAGTCAGGAGAAGGAAGGAAGTGTCATGATGCCTACCTCCAAGGAGCCAGGTCCGACCCAGCAACCCCAGAGGCAGGCATCATTCCCCCCCAGGGAAGTGCCAGCGGGCCCAAGCTGGGGCCCTTTGGACACAGTCCTGGCGCCTTAGGCGCCAGGCTCATGTTGGACCCCTGTCCTGGCGCCTTAGGCGCCAGGCTCATAACGCAAGACATGTGTTCAAGTGTTTTAATGTGCACTTACCTGAGGCAGACCATGCTGCTACATCCAGGCCCTCTTGAGGCCTGAATGGAACTACTTTACCTGTGGGACTACTTTCCGCCTGGGTGTGGTCGGGATAGGATACATACCTGATCGGTGGAAGGATACATACCTGGAACATCTTCCAAAGCTATTTAAACCACGCCTGATCAGCAACTCACGCTTCGCGTTGTTCTGCTCCTCGCAGCTGGACGCTCACCGTGTCAGCTCCTGCATCTGGACTTCAGCCACGCCTGTCAGCATCCTGGGTCACCTGCAAAGGGAGATAAGAGAGAATTGGAAAGAGAAAGAAGACCTTACCTGCTAAAGCTGCATCACGGAGATATCACACCGGCGATCCTGAAAGGGAAGACATCATTTTAAAAGCATTTCGCTTCGATCGCTGCAGCGCTGCATTTCACTCACCTTTCCTGGGCGCCTCCATCTTCAGCAGCGATCATCCGGATCCGCACCCACTTCCCAGAGCCTAGAGAGAAAAAGACAAGAAAACAAGGTGAGAGAAGGAAGGGAATAGGAAAAGCTCAGTTTCCTTCTAAAACTTACCTGTTGGGTCATTCCCATTTCATTTGGGGTCCTGCCGCTTCCGGGCATTCCGGACCCCGGCCCCTATGGGGAAAAAAGACAAAGACATTGAATGAGCGAATGCAAAGACATTACCTGAACGCTCATCCAGAACTTACCTGTCATTTACTGGAACAGCACGTTTCACTTCGGGTCGGCGCCATATCTCCGGCATTCCGAACCCCGGCCCCTAAGGGGAAAAAGACATAAGCATTAGCGCTTGCTGCAATAAGACAATGAACATTATTATTAAGCTTGAACTTGCAACAGAACTTTTACAGCGCCTTACCTGAATAGTCAAGCTTATTTTGAACTCCCATCAAACCTCAATCCAGTGAAGTAACTGGGTTTCAACGCGCCCCTGCATCAGAAGCAGGATGGAGAACTCATCCTTCCAGACCCTAAGATGATACTTCACGGGGAATCGTGGAAGGGTATCGTGGAGGTTTGGAAGGGAGTGGGAGGCTTGAGCATTATTCCGTCAGTAGGTAATACTCCCTTTTCAAGCACAGGGGAATATTCCTGCGAGCCAGAGAAGCCAGAGTAGAGGGGCCCCTTCCTGTCCATCTTCAGAGTCCTGCGCTTCACCATTGAAGAAGCATCAGCACTCGAAGCCAGACCTGCGCCTCTGTGGGAATCAGGTGAGCGTGACAGGAAGTTAATGAGAGACGGCAGGATCCGATCAAAGAGAAGGAGGTTGGCTTGAGGGCCCAGAACCAGGATGGTGCCAGTGTGATAGACATTAATGCAGAAGCGTGATGAGAAGCAGCCCGCCAAGAGGACTTCCCACTTGGTGCCGCCATTAATGGGGGGAGGACGAGAAAGGGGAGAGAGTAGAGATGAGAAGTCCAAAGGTCTGGAGAGGGGACAGAGGAGAGGATGTCAGTGAAGATTTCTGTGGAGGATGCACTGGCATAGGCATCTGCGATGGGGAGGCCAGGGTTTGCACATAGAATGTCTTTTTTGTGCTTTTTCTGTCCAGATTTTGTGAGAGAGGGTGGATAGGTAAAAGATTGGGGAGATGGAGTGCCATCTCAGAGACAGGGGATAGATGCGAGAATGGAAGAGAAAGAAAAGGGGGTTGCCCGAGGGGGCTGCAATGCACAGTCGACACTAACTCACAGGCGGCCTAGCAGTTAAAAAGAAGGGCACAATATAATGCAAAAGGGAGCAGTGTCATAGAGAGATAGTTCAAGGAGACGTCAGGAGTGGCACAGATAAGGTTCGAGGGATAGCTGGAGGAGGCAAGTGGAACCGTCAGCCATCACTCACATTTTTGCAGAAGGAGGGAGGTCATGTTCCAGGTTCGGGCGACCGGCGTGTCCAGGTGCTTGCTGCATAGTTTATGCGCCTGGAGTAGGCTGGGGGGCCCCCATCCAAGCTCAGTCAGGCCCGGACAGGCACAGTCAGGGCCTTATATGAGGGCCTTTGTTTAGGGGCGGGCCGAAGCCTAATGGTGCCCTGATTGGCTACAAGAAAGCTGCCCAGGCCAATCCGCTTGTAGGGGGTAGTTAATTCAGAGGTGCCTGGCAATGTAGGAAGCAGGCGGCGGCCACGATGGAAGGGCCACGAGGTGCTCATTAACACAATCTGCAGAATAACAACTTAAGCTATCAAAGCAGGGCTGCACACTGAGACACACTGGAGTATGTCCAGGCATTGAATGCAGTATGCCAATGCATCCATTCCCATTTGTAAAAGAAAATAAAAAAACATATTTTCGATTTTTAAAAAATATTTTTAAGGATTGGTTTCCGAAATAGCAGACCACTTGATGATGAAGGCTGTGAGTAGACAGTCGTCGCGGAAGAAGCCTTGTAGGGGTTGAAGTTGCCTAATGAAGAGGAGAAGGCAGGCAGGGTCTGATCCTCAGTGAGAAGAAAGAGCTCTGTCTGTGATGGAGGAAGGACTGACCCTCCGTGGAGGCAACGCAAGCGAAGCTCATGTCCAGCGACCAGAGAAGCCGAGACCACTGACCGGGACGTCCTGGAGGAAGACACAGTATCCCTAAGAGGTTTGCCGTGCTGAGGCAGACCGAGAACAGAAGATGAAGGCTGTGGCATGAGAGCATGCTGAATAGCGTGGTCGAGCAAAGACGCGCCAATAGGCCCCCGAACAGGGTGGTGGAGCTGCAAAGGTCAGCCATGCAAAGGCAAACCGAAAACAGAAGAGGGAGAAGAAAGCTGTGGCGGGAGAACATGCTGAGCAGCGCGGTCGAGCAGAGACATGCAGATGGGCTCCTGGGCAGTGCTACGGAGCCAGAGGGAACAGCGAGAAAAACAAAGAGAGAGAGACGGAAAGCCATAAGAATTCCCAGGGTTCAACTCAGAGGACCGGGAGCTCCTATAGAAGGTATGCAGGCTGCCCGGGATCAAAGAGGGGATAAGAGAAGCCATTGTGAGTGGTGCTCGGACCCCGAATGCAAGGATAAGAAAACTTGGACAAAGTACTGTACCCGGCAGCAGAGTGAACCGGGTATAGTAAGAAATATACAAAGTTAAAAAAACTTGGTCGAGGACCTCCGTCAAGAAAAAGAGGAGTGCATCCATTGTGCATTGACTTTGGGGCAGTACCTGGCAGGGGAGTATACCAGGTCCGCCCACTTCTTGAGCCACTGAAAAGGCTCACAGAAAGCAAAAATACTGAGGAAGGCCAGGGGGAAGGGAGTCATTCTCCCGGGCACTGTGAAAAGCTTGAGCGTAGGAGTACGGCTTGGTTTAGAGCAGAGTTTTATTGTGCTGGCAATATTTAGAACTGACGAAGCATGGTACTAGATGTAGATAGCTGGTGAGTGGTTTTGTGATGGACTTGTGGAGTGCTCAAGTAGGACTTGGTAGAGTCGAGGTTTTCATCAGAGTAGTTTGTAAGAAACAATCCCTATGTCAAGGGAGCGCACTGGGGTTGCCAAGAGAGATGATAGGAGTGTTAGCGCTGGAAATTGGACATGTATCGAGGGGAGTACATAGGGTAAGTGTTAGAGGAGTGGAAGAGGAAACCATGATGGACTTGTATCCAGTAATATTAGGTTACAGAAACAATCACTACACTATAGTAAGCTGCTTGTTGATTTGTATAGATATGAGCTTCCCGCTATCTTACATCGACAGGACTTTCCAGCTCTTACAGTTAATAAGGCTTTCAGAATATGCAAGCGCAATCATTTTTTTAAATTTCGGAAACTTACCCTGGTCTAGCAGCATTTGTTACTGAAAATATGCCATTTGTTTCATGAAGAATTTACTCAACCACAAAAGAGGTGAGGTTGACTGATGAAAGGTTGTAAATGGCTGACTACTCTCCTAATTCGTACACTCTGAATATCTAGTATTAATTCTGCCGATATACCTTCTAGGCACTGGATACGTCCTAAAGCAATTTCGTTTATTTGTGACTGGACAGAGGATCCTAACTAGCTTTTAATATTGTAGCCTTGTTTTGATTGAGCTACACATCTGCCTGCATGGGATTTTGCTAGTGCCTCTGAATCCAACCCCCTTGTCATTTTCTTCAAATGGGAAGATCCTGCCTGTCTCACTGTGAAGCTTAGATGCCTGCAAAGAGAAGTGGGGAATTGCTCGGGCACAAAATGCTAATGTGGTTGGCCAAAACCACCACCTGCCTAGTACTGTGACCCACAACCCATCATGCTTTAGACATCCCCTAACCAATGTCCTCATTAACACTCCTACGCGTATGCTTGTTCAATCCAGCTGTAGTACCAAATAAAGCATTCAAGAGGTTATCTATTTGCCACAAAATCAACTTTAGCCTTATTTTTTGGCTGTGCAGTTGCTCCAAGCGAGTGTTTGAGGCTGCAGTCTTGTCCTCATTTTGTACTTCCTGGATTAATCTATGTGGGGGGGCAGGTGGGGGTGCACGAATCAATCCTCTGACGAGGAGTCAAACAAGGGTCTAGAGTATACTTACCATCTTATATTTACAGATCTGCTTTGGACATTATGGCCCTTTTTATGAAAGTAATGCTGCTTACGTATATTATGTATTCGTGCGTTTTGTGGAATGCTACATGTTGCCTTCCAGCTGCTTCAAAGCACCTTTTGGTGTTGTACAAAACAACATGACAATGATGAAATAACAAACCATGGCATAATCAAACATGATATAATCTACATGACACAACACGGGTAGTATAGCTCAGTGGCAACACGCTCGTCTTGGAAGCAAGACGACGCAGACCAACACAGGTTCGAATCTCGGGTCAGCGCTTAGAAACCTCTTCGGTATTAAGCGTGTCATAAGTAACCAATTATAATTCATTATAATTATAGCCAGCATGTATATGAGATTGGAGATGAATACATAAACAGACAATATATAAAAGATACAATACATGGATAATACAAGCATACAAAGAATACTTGCATATATAATTAAAACTTTGAACAGAACCATCCATACTTGAAGAGGAAATGCACTTTAGGGGCAGCCTATCACTTCTGTCTGGCAGTCATTGGATCACAACATGGGTTGCTGATCAGCCGGATGGGGGCGTTTGGTAAAGCAGGTGGGTTCATAGTGGCTCTCGTAAGGGCTGCAGATACTGGGAGGGAACTTGTTCAGAGAGCACAGACTGGTACAAGAAGTGATAGAGGACGAGACAAGAGAGAGGGAAGAGGGGCAAGAAAGTAAGATGGAGTTCAGAGTGCTAGCAGGAATGCTACATAAGGCAACAGTGTGTCTGTCTGTAGATGGGGAAGTTGCAGCAATGAAAAAGGTAGGCATTGGAGAAGGGCTGTTTAATTTGGATTGGCAGCAGCGGTTCTGCAACACCCTCCACAGGAGAGGGTTTGAGGTAATAGAAGCAAAGCAAAGAACAGCAGACTTATCAGAAGAGCAGATTGAAGTAGAAGGAGGTCTGATGGGCCGGCTGGTAGGGAAGACCTGGGTTGACCTTGGAGGCAGTGCTATCACTGGCTGGTTAAAGACACAACCCTTGCAGATGGGGCGCTTTCCTGCAACATAGGACAAAAGCACTGATGGGGATGGTGGGCCCATCTCTGCTGGGGGAGAGATATTAGGGACTTCAGTAGGAGAATATGGGCAAGGTCGGATGGGTGGAGCGAGGACCTCTGACAAAGTGTGTGATAACTTGGAGAAAGGTGTGCTCAAGAGACCTCTGCACCTGTGAGTGGGGGGGATGGAACCCAGAAAGGGCTCCAAGTCCTCATGTGGCCAGATAGTATGACGAGTTTGAGGTACTGCCCATCCTGTGTAATGAAAGGGCCAAGCCACAGGTGACTGGGATAGTCTGGATGCCACGCAAAGCTGCCCTCCCAGTGAGTGGAAACAGTGGAGCGGGATTCCCTTTGGTCATCACTCCCCGAGTCAGTCCCTGTGAGACACAGTAATTGTTTTTTTGTATTGCAATTCCAGAACCTCGAGAGTCACAATGGCACTACAAGTCCCAGGAGCACCTGTCCCTGACAGTTTGTAGAGCCAACTAATTTCTAAACCTAAATGGTTAAAAAAAATACATGTACGCACATGCTTGGGAAGAAGGCAGCTGTTGGCCGTGTGTTGTCCATGCGGTCAGATGAAAACGCTGCACCCGGACACCTAGCACACACAGGCATCCGTAGAGTAACGTGATCACTCGCAAAAGAGATTCCAAGATAGCGCTGATGGAACGCTTCATATTTGAAGCCGCTGAACTGACAGTTTAGTTTAGTTTCTTTATTTATACCGCACGCCGAACCCGGAGGTAACTGGGTGCCGGAGACTTAGAGGAGGTTAGAGTATAGACATACAAGATAAAAACAGTAAGTGCAGTTGACCGGGTTACATGGTGGTCGAGAGGCAGACGTAGGATAAGAGTACATTAATTGGTGTGTCAGACAGTGGTGGAGTTTTTGTTGGAGAGCCAGGGCTTCGCTTTTGCTCTGAAGGTCCAAAAGGAAGGTTCTGCTCCTAGGTTCAGTGGTATAGTTCCATTGTTTGGCAGCTAGGACCGGGCAGCTGGAGCCGCCTGCTTCTCTTTTTTTTTTTTTTTTTTTTTTAAGGTAGAATATGGGGATGGATAGACAGTGAGAGTACAGCGTTCTGGTTTGTCTGGTTGAGGTGTGTTTGTTGAACTTGTCTGCCAAGTATTTGGGGGCTTCCTTAGATAGGCATTTGTGGACGATGACGAGGGATCTAAGGGCGATTCTGTCTCGTACAGGGAGCCAATGGGCATCTTGTCTGAAGCTGGAGATGTGCGAGTACCACGGGATACTCAGAGCCACTCTGAGGGCATTATTCTGCAGCATCTGCAGTTTGTTCAAATTGCGTTCTGAGGTGCCAAGAAAGAGTGTTGCAGTAGTCAATTGTTGAGAGCACTAGTGCTTTGGCTAGTGTAATGCAACTGGAAGACGAAAGGAAGGGTTTGCAGGCATTCATGAGCTTATTAGTATATGCTGTGGAGGAGGCTGTGGCGTTCACCTGTTTTTTGAGCGAGAGTGTGGAATCTAGATAGACCCCTAGAGTTTTCATTTCTTTGGCCACAGTGATTAGGTTACTGTCTATGTTGATAGAAGCATAACAGGGATCCAGTTTCTTTAGCCTTGGTTGGGAGCCGACGAGAAGCTCAGTTTTCTCGCCGTTGAGGCATAAGCCGTGTTCTGCCATCCAGGCTTGGATCTCCAGGTAGAGGTTGTTGATCCGTATGGAATCCTCTTCATAGTAACCTGATAGGGTGATGAGAACCTGGGTATCGTCCGCATAATTTGTGTATGTGACACCCAGGTTATCAAGGCGGTCGAACAATAGCTTTGTGAAGATATTGTATAAGGTCGGCGAGATGCACAAACCTTATGGGACGCCACCGAGGATGGGGTTGGGGCGGGCTGAAGCCCCCGGTGAGAAGACCCGGGTGGTTCGGTCGGCTAGGAAGGATTGGACCCAGGCGGTCGCCTGGCTAGAGAAAGCAGCTGAGGCCGTCAGATGTTTTTTGAGGATCTGATGGTCGACGTGGTCAAAGGCTGCAGAGAGGTCAAGCAGCAGGATAATGGCTAGATTGCCCTTATCCTTTGCCTCGTCCATGTGGATTTTTAAGTCCAGGAGGGCTGTCTCTGTTCCGTACCTTGGTCTGAAGCCAGATTGTCTAAGGCCCAGGAGGGTGTTCTCTTCCAGATGCTTCTGGATTTGCAGGTATGCCTCTCTATCTAAAATCTTTAGGATGTAAGGGACGGTGGTAATTGGCCTGTAGTTGGTTGGGTTGTTGGGGTCTAGGTTAGTTTGTTTTTTTTTAGAAGGGGCATGTCCCAGGCCTCCTTGCGGCTGCTAGGGACTGAGCTCGTTTTGAAGGAGGCGTCGATTAAGGCTCTTATGAAAGGGGCCAGGTCGTTGGCGCCTTCCTCGGTGATGGGAGCTGGGCAGGAGTCCCCTTGGCATCTGGAGGGCTTGAGGCCTTTGATGATGCTTTCCACTTCTTTCGTTGACACCGGGGTGAAAGAGAAGGGGGGGCATGTTGGAGTGATAATTATTATCCAGTGATAATAAAAGTCAGTTTATTAACTACCGAATACAACAGTACCAGACCGCTAATAATTACTTAAGGACCCAACTATGGAATCAATGGAAAACTGAGCAATCAGTAGTCTCAAGACAGGCTGAGCAAAAGGAAACCCAAGCCTGGAGCGCCTTTCAAACAAACCGCAGGCCCAGCTGCATAAGTGGAGCTGAAGGCCAGGGAGGCAGGCAAGCTGGGTGCAACAAGTCAGCCAATATAAAACTCAAACAGGTGACCTGCTAAAGACGTGAGCTGGGAAGACTCTTGGTTCGTCAGCATTAGCCTGTGGGAATGTGCAGTTGGGAATGGCGAGAGAGGGTTGTACGTAAAATGATTGCCCCATATAGGGATTATTGTAAAGCCTTTGGTTACTCATAAGATGGCCCGTATGAAAGAATATTTGGGACAGGCAAGGTTAGTTCACATGCTCATGTTACCTGCATGTATTGACTATTTCTGTGTTCCTCATACATGCTAGTGTGTACTCTGAGAGGTTCCCAGGGAGGAGTGTAGAACTTTCCAAATACCAAAATGTCACTATTAGAGCGCAGACTCATTTTGGGGTATTGCCTGGTTGCCCTAGGATGAGGAATGTTGAACAAAATTGGGTGGGGTCCTCTCCATGTCATGCTTGGGTGATTGAATTGGATATGCATTTATGGCTACAATGGATGGCGTCCACACAGCCTATTATCGTGGCAGTGATCACAGCAAATAGTCTCACAGTGCCATACACCCGCTGACAGGGCTTCCCACTCGAGACGGTGAGGTGGTCCCATTGGTAATCATATAGGAGGAGGTGGTGCTCGCTGGGCCTACAATAAACAGCAACATACAAGCAGTGGCATAACACAAAATGTGCAGGGGCCCGCATTACGCCAGTGCATACAAGATCGGTTTGAAAATTGAACTGCAAGTGTTCCATGGTAGGAAGACAAAATATTCTGCTGCTATTGGTATGGAGTGTCAGCAAGCAGTCAGTTGAAAGGAAAAGGGGTTTCTTAACCATCAAGGACCACATCGACACCCTTTCTCCAGCCTTGGACGATTTCTGCAATCACTTCTATGCCACTGGAACTGTCACTTCCCCCTTATGCACTCTGTGTGCCCCCTTCTAAAGAAGTTAAAAAAATTGGTGACAAGGCAGGCGCTCTGTTGCCAGTCAAGTTTTCCTGCATTAGCTTCTCCTCCAAACGCACGTTTCCATCAATCTTCAGGGAGGCTGTGTTTCTTTGCTTTTTCAGGCGTGCCTTCTAAAGAAGCCCTCGGCCGAGCCTTGCTCTCTGGCTAATTATCGCCAGATCTTCATCAATCCTTTCCTAGGCAAACCCTTGGAAAAGCTGTCCATATCCCGGCTTAATCTACATACTGAATCTGTTGGTTGCCTCCATGACCACCAGCCTGGCTTTAAAGCTGCCAGAAGCACAGAAACTGCTCTCCTGAACACCTATTAAGGCTAAAGGCTCGGGAAGATAGCTCAGGGGCAACGCGATCGTCTTGGAACAAGATGACGTGGGCATCACAGGTTCGAACCCCGGGTTTGCGCTTGTTAACCTCTGAGTATTAAGCGCGTTATAAATAACCCATTACAATAACAAAAATTACAAATTACTTGCTCCCCAATCTTCACTCTAATCTCCCTTCTGTCCTCATTCTCCTCGATCTTTCCTCTGCTTTTGACACAGTCAACCATGCCATCCTGCTCAGTCGCCTCTGCAACAACCTTGGTATTACTGATCAGACCCTGGCATTGTTAACCTCCTTTCTCACCGACCGATCCTCTCAGGTCAGACTGGGGTCTTTCCTCTCTTCTATCTCTCTCTACTTGTGGTGTTCCCCAGGAGTCTAACCTCTCTCCCTGGCTCTTCACCCACTACCTGGCACCTTTTGCCCACTGCATCGCTACATTCTGCTCCATTCTGCTCCATTTTTCAATGTTATGTTGATGACACTCAGCTCGCTTTCATGCTTCTCTCAGCCACCTCTGCTTCTTCTCTCATACCAGACTGTCTGGCCGCAATTCAGGAATGGTGTGCAGCCACTGATCTCTGCCTTAATGCCAGTAAGACATTACTGATCGTACCTCTTTGGGATATATATATATATATAAATATATATATATATCTCCTCTCGCCCACCACACCCCACCCAATCTGGGTCCTCTTCCTGCGAGGCGATGAACCTTGGTCTCATCTTCTACTCCACCCTCTCCTTCTCTTCTCACATCTCTGACGTCTCTAAGAAGTAATACCATCAGCTGCACCTCCTCAGAGGTATATTTCCTTTTCTCACTTTTCCCCCAGAAGCTCACTGTTTCCAGAGCGTTGGTCCTCTCTAGGCTGGACTATTGCAACAGCCTCTTTCTAAAACTCCCTGCCTCTACTCTTTAACCTTTACAACTTATCCGTCCTGGGTCTCAAGCCTAGAGATCGTATCTCTTCAGCTCTGAAATCTCTCAACTGGGTGCCCTTAGCTGTAAGGATCAAGTTGAAGACCCTCTGCATTGTCCATAAGGCTTTCTGGGGCCTAGGACCGCTCTACCTCCAACTTTCTCTTCCAAAACATCTTCCTTCTCAAGCTCTCTGCTCATCCACCGCCAACACTCAGAGTCAGACGCTTTTACAAGCAGAGAGTTGGGGGCATATCTATCACCTCGGCTCAGGCCTCCCTCTAGAACGGCCTCCCTGCCACTCTCAAAGTTGAGCAGAACCACCTCCTTTTCTGGAAGCAACTGAAGACCTTCCTTTTCGCTTCCACTTTCTCTCTTCCACTCCCCTGCTGACGCACAAGACTGCTCCGCGCACTGGTCATCCTCTCAACTCTGGCCCAGGCTCCTGCATGTCCAGTTGCCCTTGCACTGCCTCCGGGCTCCCCAGCACTTAAGGGTCTGTATCTGCATCCCTACAGTTCCTTCTCTCTGCACCTATGAGCCACCCACTGGCTGCATTTGTGAGTTAACTGCACTTCCCCCTTCCACTCCCCCTGGCACGTCTCCCCTTCCCTCTTCCGCACTTGCGCGATCTGAATGACACAAGGCCTAGTAAGAGCATTATTTTGTCCTCCCTTTGTTTCCCCCGCCTTGTCTTGCAGCGCCTAGAAACACTTGTGTACAGGCGCGTTATAAATGCCACATCATATCATATCATGTAGGCTACGGAAAAGGCTCCTAGGCAGATTATTTTCACAGAGGTTTCAGATAGTGAAACTTCTCTTTTTAAGATCACCAATTTGCTTTCTTCTAGCAGTCACTCTAAGCAAGCCTCTTATCTTGGATTTATTAGTGGCATTGAAATAGTGGATCCCTATTTTTTTTTATCCTCTCCTTATTCCCCATGGTAATTCTGACTCTCAGTCTCTTTCTAACCTAGCCAATCGTTTCTATTCCGTTTTATGGCTGGTGAATCTTCCTGTGGTCTTCCATTCCCAATATGGTGTCCAGCCAGCCTTAAATTGGTTCTTTACAATTCTGCCTTCATACCCGTTTCCTCTCTTCTATCATTCCTTCTTTCGGTCTAAAATGTCACTTTTATGCTGATGCTCACATTGTTCTTTCCTTGCCCTCTTTCCCTGATCAACCTCATGCTTCTGTCCCTGCATCTACTATTAAATTGATTCTGGCCCAGTCTCTTCGCTTTCATTTCCTTCTTAAATGAATTCTCTTCTTTCCTACACATTCCCCTCAGGACAATTCACTGCTCCTTTTATTTATTTCCACTTTTATTGTTTCTGCCTTTCTTCTGTCCGCAATCCGGGCATTATTTTTTATTGTGTCCTTTCTTTACCTTCTCTGCTACTATGACCTTTTCTAATGCTGGTCTTCTGCCTCAATTTGTCTGCCTGCCTAGGCTTTCTCTCTGCTTCAAACCATTTTCCACTCTATTAGCCATCTTCTATTTTTGCTCCTGCTCATCTCTCGCCCCTCTTTTTAGTTGCTCTATGTTGGCTCTCCTCTGACTTCCTTCAGTTTTGCTACCCTTAGCTTAAATCTTGTCCCTTAACTCCTTCTCGTTGCCTTCGGCTTACTCTTCTCCTCATCTACCCCACCATTGGAGCGACTCAGTTTCCATTGAGGAGCCTCTTCCGGGTTCTTGGGATTTCCCTTCTCTGGTCTCAATAAACTCCTCTTCTCTGCTCTGCTCCTAACTCCGATATACTGTCCGCGAATCATAGCGTTAGTTTGAAAGGCCTCACCATCCTCTCATTGGCTGAGGCAAACTTTGAAATTGATTGTTTAATTGGCTTCCTATTAAAAGCCAGGGGAGTTAAGTCTTTAAAAGGCTTGCTGTCATTTTGTATTATTTCAGTTTGTTTTCCTGTGTAGGAGCTGGTGTTTGCCCGCTGCTCTGCTCCAGACTTGCCTCCTGGCAGTCTGTTTGTTTTGCCATTTTCTGGTGTTGAAAGGTCATCACAAAGGAGGGAAATACCTCTGGTAAGTTTCCCTCTGTGCAAAAGCATTTTTCCTTTGGAGAGGGAAAATTAAGTATTACTTTCTTTAAAAACTGTACCAGCAGGAAACAGAGAAAACTGTTCTTCACAAGCACTGCTGCTGGCAGGGCCTAGGGATAGGCCTTTTCTTAGGGGATCCACACTGGTTGACAAAAGGGGTCCCTCGGGATGTGCTAGTGTTTCCCCACGGCATATTTTTTACTGAATCCCTGAAAGAAGTTCTGGAATCTGCTACGGATTTCTAAACCTAATGCATCTTGGGAGATGCAGTCCCAAATTGGTACCTGGTAGTTACCAACTAGGTGCTCTCAGGGGATTCAGGAATAGTTCACGTCTGGTCCTGCCAGTCCTACTCCCAGGTGGATTGAGGCTGAATGCAATGTTGGGAACGTGACTTTTTTCACACCCAATGAATTTCCCCACATGCCAGACTAAATCAGTTTTGCTACGGTGGAGGTTGATTGTATGTACTGCGGCTGAGATTCTGTAAATATTCAGAACCTTTGTCCCTGTAGGCACTGTGTGTTTGGGTTTGAATGTGTAATTATGGTTGTAACCCACCAAGCATTGACAAATGTGTTGAGGACGTGATCTCTTTTTCAGAGTGGTCCAAATTTCACTGTTTGTTTCCAGAATAAAACAGGGAGGAACGGAAGGCGCAGGTGGACCTGTAAAAGCTGGGGAGCTCTAGCGGACCAGAATGATGCATTGGCAGGCTTGGGAATGGGGTGAGGGAAATTTGTAATGGTCGGTCAAGATAGAGGCCAATGGGATGGTAATGGAAGATGAGGGAAGGTAATGGAAGGGATGGAGAGAAAGTAGGTTTCAAGCGTCTTACTGGATTTCATGAATGCCTGCACCTCCCACAATTGATACTAATATAGCAAGTGATCATTTTTAGGGAAATGGTTCTGGGGATATCAACTATCCAGTAGAGAGTTGGACAAGAGAATGCTGGAAGGATAAACGAGGATCAGGGACGCTAGAGGCGAAAATAAGAATGCAACTAGGTGTGACTTCATAAAGGGGAGTACAGAAATGTTGGGACAGTTTCTTTGGAAAACTTTCACGTTGGTTTAAGGCTACATTCACTTTGCTGTTTCCTCAGGGACCTTAAGGAACTGGGAATAAGAGAAGAGAGGTTGATGGTGGAAGAAAGAAGATGGAAGTGGCACTATTGTTGCAGTGCTCCAACACAGACCAGAGAGGAGAGGCTAGAAAGTAAGATTGGGTAGAATGGAGAGGGGCCACAGGGAGGAAACAGCTATTCCCATGTAAGAATTGGGGCAAGGGGGGAACCACTGAAACGTGGGCAAGTGCTAGTGGTTTTAAGGGGGTGTATGGTCATCAATACGAGATGCATGCCTTGTATTTGGAAGTGGCAAAAGAGTGGTTTCGGCTAGGTTTCACTGAAGCTCTGATTACGACATTAGGGAGAGATCCTGAAGACATGGGTTATATGAGGCGATAAATAAAACGAGGAGGAATGCGTTTCAGGAATGGTTGTGGTGCAATCCTTTTTTCCTCTTTAACAGACATGTTGAGTTGTGCAAATGGGGTGAAGAAAGAGGACTGTATGTACAGCAATTTCATTGGTATGTGGGCGCTTGTGCACACAGAGATGAGGTCATAGGGGAAGTGGAGCAGGGCTTTGTAAAATCGAAGGTAATATGGGTGTGTGTTGGGGATGACCAATGCCAACGGTAATGTAGCTGAGCAAGAAGAAGGTCTGATTTGACACAATGATTCATACTGGGAAATAATTATCTAGTGTAGGGGCTGGAGCTGATCAAAGAGCTCTGAAAGGTTTGAGAGACAAGGGGCTGGAGATAGTGGTCTCTGGGTCCATTGTGCTGATTGGGAGGGACTGGGGCAGGGTGGGCCCTCTGCTATTAACAGACCATTACTGGAGAGGAGGCCGAGGTCAGACATTGATATGCAAAGTTGGGGTCTCTCAGTTCACAAGATGAGAAGATACAGGAAAACTATACAAACAAAACAGTGTGCAATTTTCTAAATTAGGCAGAGAGATTACTGTGCAAAGAATAAGTGGCCTGGTGGCACATTCAATCCTGAGAAAGAAGCTGCAACTGGCCTTGTTTGGGCACTGAAATAATTCTCTATCGGGGCTCGGGGGATATATAGGTGCTGGAAACCAGAACTGAAAAAAAACACAATGTGTTGCACGACACAGATGGCTTCCAAGAAGAAATTCAGAAGTGGGTTGGAACAACTCAATCAAAACTGCATGTTGCTTCCCTCTCTGTATGGTTCCACGTTCTCTTAGACACAAGATAATCAACCATCCTCAAAAAAGTGTTGAATTAGTACTTACTCTTTTGTTAAGACAAATAACAGGCCACAGGCTGCAACCCAACGTGCAGCAGCAGCAAAGACAGCCACACAGCAGCCATTTTACATTGACTGGCAGATTCTTTTTCAAACATGCATTCACACGGCCAATGCTGGTCTTGAATTCCTCTGGTGCAACCTGCAACAAAAGCAAGGGCTGTAGGTCATTGGTCAGCGGTGAACATTTGCAATTATACATATCCATGGACAGACCAACAAAAAAAGTGAAGACTTGCAATTTTTGATAAAAGCAGCCATTAGTCCAGAACTCACCATCTTTTACAAATATCTCATAAAAATCACTGCTACAGATCTGACAGCTCCAAGAATCAATTATCTTTGGGTATTTTTTGGCCTTTTTGCAAAAAACGTTCCCTGACCAACATGAGTAAAGGGAATCTTGCAAGATAATATATGATAGTAAATTACTCTTGAATACTAAGCAAATGATTGATTTAGGAGAGGATGGGTGGGGTGGGGGCCAGTGGGGTTCTACATCTTGAACGGTATATCCTTGACAAAGAGGTTTACTTTCTATCAAGTCTATGATATGTCACCATGCTACTTACACCTTAGCCACAATGGAAAGGATGGAAAGAGACATCCTCCCAACAATCCTGAACTATAGCACCTTTTGCAAGGAGCTTCTGGATACCCGCCAACAGTGCTGTCTTCTTCAGGGGATGTCTGGGTATGGGCTACTGTGCCTGGTCTTGATGGGTCCGAAAGTTTTACTTCTTCAAAACGTTCTCCTCTGCGAACCTCTACTGCGCCTTCCTCCCACTACATTTCTCTCCTTCTGGGTCCATCTCTGGCGAGATGGCCGATCGTTCACTTTCTCACGTAGCAATGATTACAGTTGATGACTTTACTGTTGAAAGGCTAGGCATGAAAGAGGGTGTTTATTTTATGGCTTGGATACTGCTCTGCAGGTCTCCTGCAGACCACCTATTCTAGCAGCCCATGTTTGCGACTGGAAGTCATTCTCATCCTGGTGTATGGGATAGTCTGTCCTGCTGCCAGATTCATGCCCTTGAGTTCCTAAGGAGTGGAAAGAGACATCCTCCCAACAATCCTGAACTATAGCACCTTTTGCAAGGAGCTTCTGGATACCCGCCAACAGTGCTGTCTTCTTCAGGGGATGTCTGGGTATGGGCTACTGTGCCTGGTCTTGATGGGTCCGAAAGTTTTACTTCTTCAAAACGTTCTCCTCTGCGAACCTCTACTGCGCCTTCCTCCCACTACATTTCTCTCCTTCTGGGTCCATCTCTGGCGAGATGGCCGATCGTTCACTTTCTCACGTAGCAATGATTACAGTTGATGACTTTACTGTTGAAAGGCTAGGCATGAAAGAGGGTGTTTATTTTATGGCTTTGATACTGCTCTGCAGGTCTCCTGCAGACCACCTATTCTAGCAGCCCATGTTTGCGACTGGAAGTCATTCTCATCCTGGTGTATGGGATAGTCTGTCCTGCTGCCAGATTCATGCCCTTGAGTTCCTAAGGAGTGGATTTGAAAAATGCTTTCCAATATCCCCCCTCGGGGTTCAGGTGGCAGGCATGTGGGCATTTCAGTTCCCTTATGTGTCCTTAGATCATCTTGAAGCTCCTGGGGCCTTCATCCTAAAGGGGTATGAGTTAGCCTACCCCAAGATTATTTTCCACTGCAAAGTTGGACCTCACATTGCTCCTCGAGGTAATGGTGAACACTTATTTTGAGTGACTGGAAACAAACTCCATTAGCAACTCGTTCTATAAATGCCTAATCTTTGTGGCCATGACATTGATTTGTAGATTGGATTTGTTGGGGGCTTTCACCTGCACTACTTCCTACCTTAGATTTGTACAAGAGTTTGTGCTTTCCACTTTTCCACTAGTACACTTCAGGTTCATGTTGATTATGAAATTATACTACCTACCTTGCAGTAGATGCATCTACCTATCTCCCTAAGCAGTTGGATACTGGTTGAATGGTTAAGAATCATCTTCACTGCACTTGTACCTCTCATCAGTGTAATTTCCTATTTGTTGTATTTGGGTCAGGACAGTCAAGGAAAACATAGGCTACACTTAGCAGGTGGACCAGATATCTCGTTGGCATACTAGGCATCTAACAAAGACCTGGTATGTTTTAGGATCGCTCCACCAGAGAACAATCCTCTTTACAGACAACCATGACAAGTGAAGCCTTGTCTGACACATTGACAGCTCGCCTCTTACCTTCCACCTTGCACATTTTCCTTCATTCCGCAGACTACAGTTTTGATACCCCTGGCAGGGGCACAGTTCAGGTGGCTTACTTTGGACTTGATTGGTCCCACTTTGGACTTGATTGGTCCCACCAACTCAAGGGGAGAAGTCGTCCTTGCAGGGGCTTCTCTGACAATAAGAATTTGGAGTTTCAGCACAGCAGCAGGGCTTCACTGGGCAAACCAACGGTCCAAGAGTTGCAGCAGGTGTCCTCTTCAAGTTCTTCTTCGGTTCCTTCGTCCAGTGGTCGACTCTGCCTTCCAAGCCAAAAGCCTCGCCTTTTATTCAGTTCTCTCCCATTCATTCCAGACTAGCTGTCAGTCACCCAGCAGGGTGGCTGTCCTTGCCTGACAGTCAGCCGGCCAATCACTACAGAGTTCATTTGGGTCTCCTAGGAGACTAAGCACAGGGAGTTTCGGGCACCTATGTCACTTTCTGCCCACCCCAGACACCCTGGAGCCAGAGGCGGGCTTCACTCGTGAATCCCGCTAAAGGCAAAGCGAACAAAGGGACCAAACCTGGAAAAGAAGACCGGGCCATTTTGACAAAAACCGCACCCTCGGGTGCTTTACTGCAGCTGCGAACGTAGCCCGCAGTAAATGCACACCATTGTAGGTTTATTTTTTTAAAACTATTTTTATTATTTTATATAACCAACACACCAAACATTACAACTTTTAGGACGTTCATAATCAATGTTTAAGCATCACGCTATATAGAGTTTTCTTCCGTCCTTCCCCCTCCCTCCCCACCAACTTGAGCCGTCGCAACCGTGCCATCTACATAATCGTTTTTGGGGATCTCAGTATTTGTCAATTCATCTGAGTCTGCTGTTTCTTGATCGATCTGATGGGGGTGTGCCATTGAGGTCACCCGCTGCCTCCAGGCTATTAGGGGGCCGACTTCCTCTTCTCCCCCCCTGGTGACAGCTTCAAACCATACTGCAGTTTCTGCATCCGCCCATTTCAAGAGGTCCACCCACCATATTTCCACACTAGGCCTGTGGGCTGCTTTCCAGTACATAACAATTCTACGCTTGGCCAAAATATAAGCCAGGTCCTTCATTTTACTGATGTGCTTTGAGGTACGTGGCCTGGGGAAACTACCTAGCATGCATGCCCAAGCAGATCCAACATCAAGCGCCACTCCCCTACTGACCATTTTCATCCTTATTTCTTCCCAGAATTTCCGTACCTCAGGACAGGCCCAGAACATATGCACCTGGGACATTTCTGTATGGCCGAGCCTCCAAACCCGGCAATTCTTCCAGGGGTCATGTAAGCCCTGTGGGTGACATACAGCTGGCTCTGCTGGAGTCTTGCGTTTCGAGACACTTTTTTATGGTACCTCTGAACTCTATCCCACTGTCCCTCCGTCATAGGCTCTCCCATCTCATCCTCCCAGTCATGTCCGAGTTGGAGCAACTCCTTCTCTACCCTTGCCCTCAGGAGCTCATATATCCTAGATATCTCATGCCCCCCTTCTGAGACATCATACATCGTTTCTAGGGTGACATCAGGCTCCACCCCCAACACCGTCTCGGGCCACCTTTCCCTCACCCGTTTCACGAGCCTGATATAAGTAATATATTGACCTGCATGCACCCCTGTCTCTTCTTGGAGCCTAAGAAATAACAGTGCCTCCCCTTCCTGCCATATATCACCAAGGGTGGCCAAGCCCAACGGCTCCCAGCATCTATGGACCGCTTTGAACAGTTGGGGGTCAACCCCGCATAACACCACCAGCGGGAACTGCTGGGAGAGTCGGTCTGTGTTACCCACCGTTCTCCATGCTCTGCGCCAAACTTCCCAGCCCAACTTCAGTAGTCTCCCCATCCCCGCCAATTGAGATTTGTGCAGCCACACTGTTTCTCTCAAAAAGTATGGAGCCGAGGCTTCCCGCAGGAGCCTAGCTTCTGCCGAGGCTTCTGCAGACAACCACTTAGCCACATACAACAACTGACCCGCTAAGTAGTATAGCTCAAAATTCGGCAAATTTATGCCCCCCTTTTCACATGTGTTCTGCAGCTTCCACAGGGCCACCCTATTCCTGGAGTTGCCCCATATGAAGCCCCTGCACATGCTATGTAGTTTAAAAAAAAATCGTCTGGGGATTAAGTGCGGGACATTCACAAAAAAATGCAAGAGCCTGGGCAAGACCACCATTTTGAGCAAAGCTGCTCTCCCCATCATGGCTAGGGGCAATCTAGACCAGAACACCATGCTATTCTTAATTCCCTCAATTGCTTTCTCTGCGTTATGTTTGTGCTCTGTCTCTATCCTATGATAAATGTTTACGCCCAAATACCTGAATGTCACAGTTCGCCATGGTATCTGCAAGATGGGTAGCCTCTCCAGCGGGGTGCTCTTATACCTTCCCAAGGGGAACAAGCTAGACTTCCCGGGGTTCACCGATATGCCCGAGAGGGCAGCATAACGGTCCATCACCTCCAGCACATACTGCAAGTTCTCCTCCGGGTATCGCAGATAAAGGAGCAGATCATCTGTGTATAGTGATATCAGGTGTGTGCCCCCCATCGTACGGATCCCCACCTCCCCGTATTGTTGTCGCTGGTATATTGCCAGGGGCTCTAATGCCAAAATATATAACATGGGTGACCAGGGACAACCCTGTCTCGTCCCCCTACTGAGTTGACATTTGTCTGAAATTATGGTTCCCGTTTTCACTCTTGCTACCGGGGAGCTGTATAACAACTGGACCCATCTGACATATCCTGGTCCCATTCCATATCCTTTCAGGGTCGCTTTCAACCATGGCCACCGCACAGAGTCAAAGGCTTTAACCGCGTCCAGTGACTCGATAGCCAGTTCACCCGAGTCTCTCTCGGTTTGGGCAATGATATGGTGCAGCCTCCTCGGTTTGGGCAATGATATGGTCAGTGATGTTTCTACCGGGGACATAGCCTGTCTGGTCTGGGTGTATCAACTTGCTAATTACCCTCTTTAGCCTATTGGCCAGCACTGCCGTGAGTATTTTGCTGTCCTGGTTGAGCATGGACAAGGGCCTGTAGGACCCACATTCCTCTTCCGGCTTACCTGGTTTCAAGAGCGGGACGATCACTGCCTCACGGAGGGACGCCGGCAGCTCCCCCTGCTCATATGCTTCATTCAACATGGCCAATAGTGGCTGGAGCAGCTCCCTCTTGTACGTTTTGTAAAACTCACTAGGTAGCCCATCTGACCCAGGCGCTTTACATGTGGGCAAGTGTTGGATCACCTCCTCCAGTTCATGAGGTAATGGGGGTGTCAAGATCTGCACGTTCTTGGTCATCTAAGGTGGGCAGCCCTATATCCTCTATAGTTTCCAGTATTTCGAGACTCATATCCTCTCCTGTGTCCCCAAATAAACGTCTACAATACTTGAGAAACTCCTCATTTACCCCTTCCTGGGTATTACAGGTTTGACCATCCGCTCTGATCACCGGGCGGGGGGTCTCGTTTTTGTATAGCCAAGCCAGCAATCTACCCGGCTTATCTCCCCCTGCATGTAGCCTCTCTGTAGATTTCTTATAATTTAGTTTACATAGTCTGTCCCAGAGTTCGCTGCAGGTCATCTGAAAATCCTTTATCTTGGCTTTATTCGCTCGGGTGGTCCCCTCACTTTGTATCAGGCGCTCTAGCTCTATTTCTGTTTCCTGTAGTTCCAGTTCAATACCCCCTTGGAGCCCTTTGGATTTAGCTATAGCTACCCCACGTGCCACCACCTTAAATGCCTCCCATACCGTTCCCACAGATCGTACACTGCCCATATTAATTTCAAAGTATTCCTCAATGGCCTCCCTCAAATCCTCTCGGAATCCCGCATCCTGTAACGCCTCAGTTCTGAGCCTCCATGTCGGGATTCGCGCTCTGGGGGGTTGGTGTATCCACTCCACTACCAAGGGCGAATGATCGGATAATACCGGGGCATTGTATTCCACGCCCACCAATTCTCCAATAATCTCTGCAGTGGCAAACACGTAGTCCAGCCTAGTGTGCAGGTCATGCAGTGCTGCATAGTGCGGGTATTGCCTATCCTCTGGGTGCAGCCGTCTCCACACGTTCACCAGACCGAGGTCCTTCAACAATGCCCTCAGCGCTTTCGCTGCTGGTGTCGGTTTTGTTGATTTTTCGTCCGACCTGTCTAGCCTGGGGTTCAGGGTACAATTGAAGTCCCCTCCCCACACCATTGCGCCACCCACCAGGGGGCTAATTTTACTATGCAGGGACCTAAAATACGCTGCCGTATCAAAATTGGGGGCGTACAAATTTATAATGTTCACCTCCCTGTTCTCTAGGAGGCCCGCCGAATATGTGGCACCTATAACGTTACCCTTCCATTTTCTCCTGACTACCTCCAATCTCTCACACCATTGTAGTTAAAAGTAAACCACTGCCACCAGCCATTCAGTGAGGAAAGGGTAACATTAAAAAGGTTACATGAGAAGCTAGACAAAGGGGATACTAAGTAACCCCTCCAGCACCCTATTGTAAAATGGTGTGTGCTTGGTCTAGAAATGTACAAATGTATGTAAAGTCAATTTCACTTTACTGCTCTGGGAAACAGTAGTTAATCCCAGAGAAGGTATTTAAACCTTGGGAAATCTGAAAGACTTCTCTGTGCCACTGCACAAAGGGTGCGGTGTGACACAATGTAAAAGATGATGCCTATGGAGTGTGTCAGGCTCCATAACCAAAAGAAAGACAAAGTTCAGAAATCACATTAAAATACATGAGTGTGGGAAAATGGGTCTAGTCCTCAAAATCCAGCAAAGTTGCTGGGGGTCTCTAAGGTGGAGGGAATGAGCACATTTCTGAGAATTCTCCCTAACACCTTCAGCGCCAGCCTGATTGCCCTTAGCTCCAAAAGTTTGATGGGTAGTTTGGACTTCGATGAAGATCAACGACTGCTGATTGTCAAATCGTTGGCATGTGTTCCCTACCCCGTGAGTGAGGCGTCCGTTACTATTGTTATCTCTGGTCATGGTTGCCAAAAAGGTTCTCCCTTCAGAATGTTGTCCTTGCAGGCCCACCACAGGAGATCCTGTGCAACCCTGCTCGGAGCCTGAAGTAGATCTGACATCCTGCCTCAGAATTGAGACCAGTGTGTCATGGGAGCCCAATGAAGCGATCTCATTCTCAGGCGGGCCTCTGGCACCAGCAAAATGCATGATGCCATGAGGCCGAGCAACCCCAAAATGTCGAAGACTGGAAGACGCTAGGCATTCTGGAATTTGGTTACCATCTGCAGAATGTGTTCAGCCCTCACCTCTGGTGGCGAGGCTTTTTCCAGAGATGCATCCAGGACTGCTCTGATGAACTGGAGTCTTTGAGGTGGCATGTGGGACTTCTTGTAATTGAGGGAGAAGCCCAGTCTGTGAGGGGATTGGGGCAGGCTACGCTGAGATGTTCCAGGGCTTGTGATGGTGAACGTGCCCTGATCAACCAATCGTCCAGGTAGGGATAGATGTGAATCCCCTCTGCTGAGGCTCGCTGACACCACCGTCATTAACCTGGTGAAAACCCTCGGACCGAGGTCAGCCTGAAAGGAATAACTCAAAACTGATAATGAGAACAGCCTGTGCTTGTGATGGATTGGCACATGAAAGTAAGCATCCCGAAGGTCCAATTATCCCATCCAATCCTGGAGGGCCTGAAGGATCTGAGAAAGTGTGACCATCTTGAACTTGTCCTTCCTGAGGAACTTGTTCAAGTACCTCAAGTCCAAGATAGGTCTAAGTCCTCCGTCCTTCTTGATGATTAGGAAATAGGGAGAATACCATCCTTTGTTCCTCTCCATCACAGGTACTGGTTCGATAGCACCTTTCTCTAGCAGGGTCAACATTTCCTGCAACAGCAATGGGTCTGTAACATTTAGCGAACGGCTTCCCGGTGGATGATCCTGAGGTCTCTGTATGAAAGGGAGGCAGTAACATTGGGCTACTGTTTCCAATGCTCATGAATCCGAAGTAATACCTTGCCATTGTTTCAGATGCTGTGACAGTCTGCCTCCCACCAGGGTGTTGTGACTCAAGACCTCAGAGAGCTTTTGAGGCAGCTGAAGCAGTGGCTGATGGTAAAGATGCCGCTGCTTGGGCAGGCTTTGCACCTCTGCCACGTCCACCACGAGGGAATCTTCTTTGACCCCTTTGACCAGTCTGTCCCCTCGTAACTGAGGAGTAGTAGCGAAAGGACTTAACCCTCCAAGATGATCCGCTGGGGTGAAAATGTTGTGGCTGCCTGATAGCGGCACCTAGGGACTTGGCTGCCGCCTTTGAGTTCTGCAGCTTCTCAAGGCTTTTGTCAGCCTTATTACCAAATAAGTGTGAGCCGTCAAAGGGCATGTTGAGGAGTCTAGATTGTACATCAGGAGCAAACCCTGACTTCCTCAACCATGCAAATCTGCATATGACGGCGCTTCCCTTCATGACCCTGCTGTTGGGTCAGTAGTGTCCAGACCCGATTGCAGAGACTCACATATGGCCACCTTACCATGCCTTATCAGGTTCAAGAAGCCATCTCTTTCTTCACCTTCAGGGAAGTGATCAGCCGCCATAGCTATAATAATAATAATAATTTAGCATTTATATAGCGCTACGAACCCTCAGGTATCTGAGCGCTGCTTATTATTACCCACGGTGTGTGGTGCTCATTTATCGACCTCGGAAGGATGAAAGGCTGAGTTTGGCCCTGCCGTGATTCGAACCGGCGTCAGCAGGCTCTGCACGGATGTCAAAGCGAGCGCTCTACTCGCTGTGCCACTTGACCGGCTTTGCAGTCCCACAGTTGAACGTACATTTTGCTAATGCACAGGTTGAGTTAGCAAATGTCAAGCTCATCCTACCCACAGAACAGACCTTATTTTCCCAGGTATCAAGCCATTTATCTTCACTGTCTTGAGGGTTAGTAGGGTACGCACCTTGCTTAGAGGCGGATGTAGCTACCTGAATACTAAGCTTTTGTTTAGAGGGGTAGCTTGTGTCGCTACTGGATGGCCTGTATTTTCTGGTGAAGATTCAATTTACTGCAGGATTGGATTCTGGAATCTACCAGTTTGTCATTACCCTTCTCTGTAATGCTACACGACAAGGCAGTATTGGGTCATTTTGTGGACCCTTGTCCAATATATCGATAAATTCATCCTGCTCAAATGGTGGAGCAGGTCTAGTCCAATCTAAAAAGTCAATAACCATAGTCATCAGACTTCTGCAGGATGCATCAGCATGTTCAGCTGGATCTGGTATCCCAAAACCTAATTCAGGAGAGGCTTCGACCCCACTAGCTGTGTGTAAAGAACCATGCAGTTCCCCGATACTGGTTTCATGTGGCATAAAACAATCTGAAACATTAGGGATATTCCTCTGTGAATTAGGAGGATCTAATTGAAGGCCGAAAGGTGCAGTCTCATCTGATGTTTCATATTCCTCATACATAGAAGTAAGAGACTTGAAAAAGTCCTTTTTTGGTAAGGTTTTATAGATATTTTCCTTTTCCATAGGTTTCTGAGGTAAAGTCTTCGACATTTCGACTGCTGGCATCGATGTTTTCGACTTGGCTACTATCAATGACTTTGCCCTCAACACATGAGGCGTCGATGGAATCGAAGGTTTAGTCTTCGACGTGTACTTCGAGGTACTCGACCCAACAAAGTTTTAGATGATTTCTCGTCAAGTACTCTGTTTCTCGAGGTGTTTGAGGCTTGTGACCTGAGCTCGAGGGGGCACAGGTTTTTGCCTTGGCTTTATGCTCGTCTTCGACTGGAGAAGGCGCTCTTCCTTTATGCTTCGAGGAGTACGGGGCCTCATTCTCGAATATAAGCATTTGCTTATGAAAATGTTCTCACTCATCCTTCATCAAGGATTTAGTCGGGAAAGTTATGCTTCTTTCCTGAGACGAGTCTGAGGAAGTAGAAGAGGGTGATCTACGATGCTTTTTCTTCGACTTTTTAGAGGACGAGGAGGTGTGCCTGGAGTGAGATCATTTCTACAATCGTTTTTTATGGCGAGTCTAATCAAGATTCATTGGAAGACCCCATTTTCGATGGCGTGGAAGGGGATTTTGGAACAAGTCTACCACAGACAATTTAGCTGTATGCTCTTTTAGGGCCTTGACTGTCATCGACTGACGAGACAGACAGTCCGAGGTTTCATGTTCAACGCCCATGCACCAAATACATATTTTAATGCGGGTCCGTAATAGACATTTTGGTGCCGCATTTTAGGCACTTTTTGAAGCCAGTCTTTGTAGTAGTAGGAGTCGAAGACGAGGCCATATCGAAACCATTTGCTGAAGAAAACTGAAGCGGTCCGTAATTCTCAAAGTGTTCGTATTCGCGGAAAATGAGGTTGACGCCAACCGGCGTTGCACATGGTATTTGTACTTGATGATGGGGTCAACCGAGACAGAGGCCCTCGAGGGACATCGGCTCAACAGTATCGACACACAGCGCCCTTTGCCAAGAAGAAACTATTCTCCCAAGCAGCTGAAGCTGGATACGAATATCATAAGATGAGGAATAGATGGGAGGACACAATCCATTAGAAAGACTGGGTAGATGGCGTATGTGTGGTTCTGAATAGTGTGTGTGAACCTGGTATTTGATGCAGATTGCTTTTCCTCTCTCCCTGCAGCCGATTACCAGTGTAGACCTACATCTCCGTGACCACCAATAGTAGTGGTATCCGGAGGTCCTTTTCTGCCTGATCTTTTGGGAGAGTGGTTTCCTTTCAATCCCACTCGCCGGACTATCAGGAGAAAAAGTCTGTAAATCTTCTGGAGGTTAAGGTGTACAACATCATTTCATCCAGGACGTTCTCACCTGACATTTACTTCTCGAATTAAAATTAACTCAGGTGTCAGTTTCCAATTCTTACAATCTAGCACTATCCATTGTACTGCTTAACAATTCCTCAAAGAGCAAGGATAGGACACAGAAGAGAGACAATGAGGCAATGCCTAGATTACTTACTGGTAACACTCATTACTCTTCCACATCCCGACCCTCCCAGGATGGGATATTTCCTGTACTTTGACCTGCTGAGATTACAGGTGGCTGTGGATTCATCACCCCTCTTTATACCACATCTTCAGGAGAGCGACGGGCAGGTAGAGTGTTTACCTATTTTTTCTCCTTTTTTAGAAGCAAAATGCCGATTTCAAGGGATTGAGTGCCGCGTTGAGTAAAGACTGTAAACAGGAAGAATAGGACTTAAGTAATGAAAATTACCGGTAAGTAATGTAGGCATTTTTTCGCAAACACCCAGGTTGGACCTTGCACAACATTTAGATGAGAAGATCTTGCACAGAAATTACTAGAGACTTAAAAACCACATAGAAGATGGAGGAACGTAAAGGGTTGGATCTTTGTGTTTCAGACAGGAGAATTTGGAGCAAATGTGGCCACAACATGAGCTGCAGTGAGGCTAGTAGCTCTTTGTTTCAGTTGCTCCTGGCTGAAGTGCCTGTATTGGAGCTAATAGTGGAATAGGCCTGGTCCACTGTTTTTCCTTTTGTTGTGTATGGTCGGTGTTGAATATTATCTGAGTGTAGGTATTTAAACAGGCTGTTGGACTCAAATGCACTTAAAGAGAAACCTTTGCGATCAGATTTCATGGACAGTTGCTCTTGTAGGTCAAACACTGCTGAACTAGTGGCTCATTTATGTGGATCAAATGGAAAAAACACTGAACGTTTAAACATAGCAGATTGAGAAATCAAGATGTGTGTTAAAAGACAAACTTGGTTATATCGTAGTACATACTAAATTAATATCTTGAATAATACAAAAAAGATGTGTGGCAACATGCTTCATGCTGGCTTGTGCATCGAATTGATTATCATTGTGCAGGTAATTTATGTCAGAAGGTTAGTGATTGTAAATGTCAATCCAAGTCATAAGGAGGCACCTCTAGGTTGGGTGACAATCTTAGCCAGAAGAAAAGTGAAGTTAGTTTCTCCAAAAAAGCAATCTAGCAGTGAACAATTTTGAAAAAGGAGATAACTTTATTAGACTGTAGTATTAGACTGTAGTATATTTTGTTTTGCAAGATTACAACACAACCTTAAGTCCCCAGAGAAAAGTTGTAGCATAAGCTTGCTAACTCTGAGCTCTCGGAAGGTCTACTCAATATTTTAGTTTACTTGTGTTCAAACACCCTCCTAAAAGTAAGATTAGATCAGACGGGATCATTAATTAGGGGCATCAGTACACAGAGGGGCCTGCGCCAGGGTTCGATCCCGGCGTCTTGCCCTGTGTAACACTTATATTTCTGACCTCGATGATTGCCTAAACTTGCACCTCCTAAAATTGGCTGCCAGAGCATAAAGCGGCTTGTATACGCAGAGGATGTCCTGCTCATTGACTACACCCAAATTGGCCTACATAGGTTGATTATGCGGTTGCAAATGATCTAAAGATTAACATAAGTAAATCCGAGCTTGTGAGACTAGAGCGCTAATTGAAGCCTATTAAATTTGGGTGGAACCTGGAGTTAACCATTCTGGAAGTGGTGAACTGCTTTATTTATCTGGGCTTCCCGATTTTGTTTATATCCGAACAAAACAGCTCTAAGAGCATACTTGTATTCCAAGGCTGAAATAATGAAGCCCAAAATACAAAAAGGTTTAGTTAAATATGGGTGTTTCTCACTAGAACCAATACTGACATTTTAGATTCTGAAAGCAATACTACAAATTAACTAAAATCTGGAAACAATATATATATATATATTTACAATTTTTATTATCAACCGTTTTCGTTACATCATATGCACAAATTTCCGCACATCATATGACATAGGTACTAATAACTATCAAATCCAACCGATATACAGAACTCACTGCCCTACCCCCAAGCCTATAACAATTGCCTTAATGTCCGTACCAGCTTCACTGCCATGAGTATACTCATTTACATTGCCCACAAGTCTTATATTTCATTATGACTATCAGTTCAGGGTTGGCTAATCTCCACAAGTGCATTATCCAGGGGGGCAAACATTACTTGTGTTAGTGCATTCCAAGAGGTGACATCAATGCTCGCATCTTTAAGACCCTGATGTGTAGCCTGGTACCGAACCACAGTTTCAGCCATCGCCCACCTTTGCAAGTCCCCCCCCACCACGCCTCGACCCTAGGGTCATCTGCAGACTTCCAAGACATTGTAATTCTCTGCTTGGCCAGCAAATAAACAAGGTATTTCGTGCTCACTATCTGTCCTGCGTTGCGTTTTCGTGCGGACTTTCCCAGTAGACACTTCTCTGAAGACCCTATGTCTCGTTTTATCCCACTTCATGCTACTTTCGGTGCAATTTCAGCCCAGTACGACTACATTTCATTTTCCGTCTAGACCAAAACATGTGATCCATGTCCGCATTTTCCTCCATGCACCTAGGACAATATTGTCTATCTGCACTTTAAACTGCGAGATCTTTCAGGGTGTCAGATGTGCTCTGAGTCACATATAACTTCATATGTTGCAGCCTGGCATTTCTGGAGACCCGTCTCGTTTATAGCATTACTCTAGTCCATTCCGCCTCAGAGAGGCCTTCCCAGGTCTGCCTCCCACTTGGTCCGCACTCCCAGGTCTGAAGAGCCCAACCTCCCCAGGAACAGTCCATAGTCTCGACACAACCTGTCCACCTTCAGTCATATTTTACATTGTTCCCAGCTCTGTATTTCCTTCAATGCCCCCCCATGAAGTGCAGGCCATGATCGAGTGTGCGTATCAAGTTTAGATGTATCAGAAATGCCCCTTAATGTAGGTCAAATTGCTCCACAAGTGTTTAAAATTCAGCCAACATCCCTTCCTGAAGCAGATTTCCCACTGTGAATTGGGAACCCTGGCACAACGCAGTCATGTGCGCGGCCCGAGTTAAAAGTGTCCCCCTTGGTGAGGAAGGGAAGACTGTGCTCGCGCTGAGTAGCTGCTTATGGAACCTAGATATAACTGCTGAAACGTAGCATTGATAGGCAGCACTCTGATATTTAAACCAACGTGGAGGGGCTATAAACATTGGCGGGTAAAACGAGATCACTAACCGCACTGAACCTGCTGATCCACCGCATACATGAAAGTCTGCTGATAAACTGAAGTGCAAGAGTATCCTTACCCATAGATACTCAAGCATATTAAACTAAGCGATTGCTCCTAATGGTGTTTGCGGACTGAGGGGAGGAGCTTGGTGAGAAAGCCCTGCTGCTTGCCGGACCGGGGCCTTGACTATATGAGATGTGAGCTGTGAGTAGCTTCTATCTGCAATTCTACTGTAGACGTGATCAGTTCGCCTATTGGAGATGGATACGCCGCAATTGCTCCTGTAGTGCTACAACACTAAAATATGATGCACTGACTTGATGACCTTTGCAATTGTCTCCTATGCAATTTTTTTGACCTTACAGACCTGGATTATACTGCCTACCTAACCATGGGTGTTCGGTTGTTTGTGCCTCCCATTCAGTGGCATTCTCGTAGTGCTTTGTGGCTATTTTAAAGTGGTGTTTTGCGGCGACGGAGAACTTTAGGGTCCCACATCCTTGCCAAGAACTGCAGTACACTTTGTTGTAATATATACAGTGGGATACTCTACGTGGCTCTGAGTTGGTCTGCTCATCTGACTGAGCCTCTCCTGCGATCATTGAAAGGTTATTTACCATGTGTCCTGCTGCTTGACAGGCGCTTCATCACAGTAGATGTGATTTGCTGTGGATTGGTATGGATGGACTGACACTATCGACCTACCACCACTGTCTCATACTAAAGTACTCTATTTGGTCCTGTGTTAGTACATTTCACTAACGTGTGCCTAAAACATTGCTGAGATTACAGTGGCCTACATCCGACACACTTCGTTAATATGTCACTGACTAAACATAAGGACAGAGGTAGAGGCACAATTATGGAATCTTTTGCGCATCAGGCTAAACAACACGATCCTGTCCCCTCAGTAGCCTTTGAGATACAAGGCGCCCAACCCTCTCAATCAGACCTGCAGGAAGACAAAGTACTTGCTGGCATTGCTGCTCTTAGATCGTCTGTGGAGACCAAAATTGATGAGGTAAAAATAGATGTCCAAATACTTCGGCATGATGTACAGACACTGGCTGAGAGGGTCACGACTGCAGAAGTGCTGTTGAAGGACACGGCATCCACGACTGAGACCCTTGTGAAGCGACTGAAGACACTGGAAGCGAGCAACGCCACCCTGGAAACGAGAGCTGAAGATGCAGAAGGTAGATCCCGTAGGAATAACGTGTGTGTGCTGGGCATTCCGGAAGGCACGGAGTGACCGAACCAGTCTACTTATATAGAAAATCTTTTGCTCCAGGAAATTGGACCTGAGAAATTATTTCAAGGATTTGCAGTTGAACAAGCTCATCATTCACTACAGAAAAAGCCCCCCCAGCCCTCTGGGACTCATCCCAGATCAATTATCGCTTGAAAAGCACACTTCTCCAACTTAGAATATAATCTATGTTGACGTCGTTTTTCAAGAACTGCCCTCACGTGTTGTACATGGTCTTCCATAGAGGCAGAGTATATAAGGATGTCGTCAATGTAGACCATGGCAGTTCTCTCAAGACGTTGTTCCTGAAAACCTGGAATGCTGCAGGGCCGTTACACAAGCCGAAGGGCATGACAGAGTACTCAAAGAGCCCAAATCTAGTGCGGAACGCTGTATTCCACTCATTGCCGGCTTTCACTCGCACCAAGTGGTATGCTCCCTGGAGGTCCAGCTTGGGAGGGAGGGAGTCAAAAGCAGTGACTGAGCTGGCATTGAACCATGTCTCGGTAAGAACGAGAATGTCTAGATCAATGTCTTCAAGAAGAAGACAGATGTCAGCAGAGTGTTTGTTGACTGAGCGGGCGTTCCGAGTTGACAGGTGGAGGCGGTCTGTGCCTTTGAAGGTTTTCTGGGGTGGTGTCCTGTGGCGTGGTACATCAGTCAGAGGAGGGGAAGAGAGTAAAGAGAGTAGAAGGCGGAGATGCAGGAGATGGAAGGAAGTTAATGAGAGAGGGCAGGATCTGGTCAAAGAGGAGGAGGCTGGGTTGTGGACCCTGAACCAGGATAGTGCCAGTGTGATAGACATTAACGAAGCATCGAGAGGATGAGAAGCCAGCCAAGAGGACTTCCCATTTGGTGCCACTGTTAATGGTAGAATGGTATACCCGCCTGCAACTTCGCACCATGCCTGGGTTTCCTACGTTCTAATCTTTAAGAAGTCAGAAGCTTTTTTGCAGATGGAGCGGAAGATCGCACATCCTCATTGTGTGGCAGCCATTTTGGAATCCCACATCCCCCCCTTTAAGAAGTGACGGGTAACCATCACAGTTTCTGAAAGGCTTCATGTCAGGGGAGTAAATGTCGCTTTTCAGCTTAGGTTTACAACTAGAAATACACGTCTTGATTAAAAAAGAGCCCAGGGGCCGACATGTCCACTTCCCAGTCATTGGTTTAACCAGCCCATTTATAGTAGCCTTTTCTCTAACAAGAGAGAACATGAAGGCAATTACCCTGTCTCTTGCCCTCGAACTCTTAAAGGTAGTACTATGGAATATAATTATGCATCATGCCCTACCATACTATTTGTACGATGCTTTCATGTAGTTGTGCTCATTAATACGCCCAAGATGGCGCTTCTGAACATACTAAGTCCTTCTTTTAGCTCGCATGCGTCAAACTAGACATTCAAATTTTGTGCCCTCGCGAAAAATCTCGTTTTGCGCTGCGGACTGGACATTTGGAAAAGAAACCGCACATTGATTGACCACCACAATTTACTTCACTCTGTTTTGGATAAAGGTAAATAAATATTAATTTTATAGGGTTCTCGCCCGTTGATGCGCTTAACAGTGTTATAAGCTCTCCAGTAGTAACGCTGAAAATGAACACTTTCTGCTTGTTTACCACAGATCAGGAAATCGTTCTCCATTTTCCAAACACTGCGGGCCACATCTTATGAATTGCATCGCCTCATGTACATTCTCTTTTTTCCAAAAAAAGAGACGTTAAGCCAGATGAATAATTAAAAAACCCTCTTGCAAACACTATAATTAATGGTGAAAAGTAAGTTCCTTTTTCTTACACTATGCATGAACATACATTTCCGAATTTCCGAATAAGTATAACGAACGACTAACACATTCATTTTTGGTTTTCGTTTTTCTTCAGTCATCTCTTGTCACTTCAAACAAGAAGATCACGCTCTGTAAATTAGGATAATCTACTCATTCTCGTTCAAATTGGAGGTTCAACAAAAGAGATTACCTTCATCCTCTTAATTGAAGAGGTGAGCAACAAAATACCTTGATAAAATATACATGATTATACAAATGACCTGTCAATTATCAATGGTAAAATACATTATGTTAAACCTGCAGGTTAAAACGTCAATTAAATAAATTGAGACATTGATGACTGAAGATAATCACACATCTGTCTCAAACACCTGTGATTCTTATCAGCGGAGTGCCTTTTGTCCCTGACTCGTTTTCTGAAAACTGTTAAGGTTAGTGCTCGTCATTGGCTATTGTTTTAAAACGTACTGTCCGCTATAAATAATTTTTCATTTTGAAACCCGATTCTGATTAGCGTTTTTTTGTTGTTTTTAGTGGGTTGAAAATCAAAATATTTACGGAAAACAACGGGTATTTGTTAAAACAACATCATTCTTACATCATTCTTACATCGTTATAGCCTGTCCTGAAGACGGCTATACTAGCAAAGACAGACATTGGTGATAATGTCTGATCTTGTGCCACATGCCGAAACATATGTCGACTATCACATAGGCTTCAGATTTCCACAAGCTTTTTGACAGAGTTGTGTTTCAACATCTTTACTCTGCTTTTTCTGAATGTGATTGTGTAAAAAAAAATGTACACCGAAACACGTACTAACCCCACTGCTATGTCTTTTAATGCATTGTATTTTATTACGTTTTTGTATTAATTTGTTGATTAAATTTGAACATTTTTCTTTGGTCTATTTTAGATTATGTTTCTACTTGGTATATAATATAGTAAATATTTGATATTATATCTGGTTCATTTTGTTGGGTAAGTCTTTTTTCAATGTATTATTCATTTTGCCCATGTTTGTGTTCATTTAGACTGGACATTTTATAAATAGCCTACGATCTGACACTACCCTTAAGAATTCGAGGTAAAGAGACAGGCTAATTGCCTTCCATGTTCTCCCTTGTTATAGACTCATGACCCTCGAAGGCTTTTCCCCTTTAAAAATAGGGTCCAACCATTTTTGCATACTAGTAGCCTTTTCTCTACATGTAAGTGTAAGAAGTTAGAGCTGAGTATGGAATAACCGTTACAGTTTCTGCTTCGATGTTAATATAAAGCTTTAAATCTGTTCCAAACATGGGTTTTTCACTATGCAGGGTATTACATCCGGTTACCTTACCAAGCAGGGGATAGGAAAGAGGAGGGTCATTCAGTCACTGACATCAGGGGAGAAAAATATCGGGCAGGCAGCTCATATGGCCAGGACAGGACAGGACACCTTTTCAGGATTTAGTTTTAACGCGATTATTTTCTTAATAGGATGACTGGTAAAGGCCTTTATGAATATTGCTACCTGAACTTGCTTAAAAAATTAAAAAATGGCATTTTAAAAAAGTCACCCTTCAAGCGACAAGTGTTTATTTGCACATGTTAGCTTAAAGCCAAAATGCAGAGGTTTAGGAAGCAGCATTGCCCGAATGGATGACACACGTTAGCTGCTTCTGAATTTTTGTATGTGTTGAAATTTGGTTATGGAAAAAGCTGAGATTAATTTGGAATATGTCATTATTTGATCGACCAGATGAGTTCCCCTTTAAAAAATGTATATATTCCCGCACAGACTTGCCTCGCTTTATTTGAACAAACCGATCCCACCTGTGCAACCTATGACTCTAATTAGAATAAGAAAAGGTGGCTTTTGTGCCATTTTAACAGTATTGCACAAACTGAAGGACAAACAGCCAGGCTTGACTGACCTATAGGACAATAGAGCAATGCCCAAACGAAAAATATAACATGCGGGTGTGGGCCAGTTTTTTGGGTCAAAGTGGGCCAGTTTTTTGTCCAATGTGGGCCAGTTTTATAAGCTACTTCACTATGCAGCTAATAGTTTTGACCATTGTTGCTGAATAAATATTCTTTAAATTGCACAATTTGCATTACATTTAAATTTTTATTATTATTTTAAACTCCGCCTTGGGCACTATTCAGTCTGTCACAAAAGAAATGATTTACCATTTGCAATTGTGGGACACTTCTTCATTGGTGCCGGAGACAAGGTCATGCCCCAGTCCGACCCTGCAAATAGCACAAGAATGCATTTCCCCAAGGCGTGTGCTTCCCTAGCGAGTTGACAATTTGTATACTACTTATGGGTTTACATATTCTTATGCGATAACCACGGACCAGCGGGATGCCAATTGCCTACTTGCCTCAATGTCACGTATTAATTCCCGCCGTGGGCTCCCGTCCATTCTGATTGGTTGTCAGCGGAG
The DNA here is from genome assembly GCF_040938575.1 of Ambystoma mexicanum. Classification (NCBI taxonomy): domain Eukaryota; kingdom Metazoa; phylum Chordata; class Amphibia; order Caudata; family Ambystomatidae; genus Ambystoma; species Ambystoma mexicanum. Next base: position 149,883,950 of record NC_090930.1, on the reverse strand, counting down.
CCTTCTACGCTCCTAAACCCGCCCATCCTCCGAATTCTCCCTCAGGCCGCTCGGAAGCTGCGCATGCATTCGGAATAACTTCCGCTTGGCGCCACATCTTCCTCTGCCCATCTTGATTATTCGTCAGTCCTCTCGAATCCCGCTCTCCCTCCTTTCGTTACACTCCCTCCTCTTTTGGGCGCCCTCGAGGCTGCGCATCACCAGCCTCTCCGCCTGAAACGGATATCCAGTTCCCCCGCCTTTCCAGTCTGTTCTTGCTTACCTCGTGTGTTGCCCAACTGAATTCCGGAAATCTCCGCCGATTAGCCCGAGGTATTACCACTACACCAGTCAGTAAAGAAACCCATCTTGTTCTTATTGTATACATACTCGAATGCCAAGTAACCTACACATGCAATACTCTGCGCGCATCAGTACACACTTTCTTAAATCTAGTCACTGGAGTAAACCCTAAAATGGCTCTGTTGACCAAGTATATAAAAGTGCTGTCAAGCAAAATAATATAACATTAGTCGAGTGTAGTGCATGCTGCAGAAAGGCGACACACTTCTATCGACTTCAGACAATACATACAAAACAGACCAGAAGGACTATGGCATTTACAACATGTTATTTGTAAACCAGTATGTCTGCCATTTGCATGGTGTGTGAACATACAGCAGCTTCTTTGCAGGGTCATTCAAGGACGCGAGGTTCCCCACAGCCCATGTTGAACAACAACCTTTCGGGAAATAGCCCCCAGGGAAGAAGACTTTTCGATAAAGATGAAGGCATTACAGTAATTGGAATTTCCTCTTGTGCCATTGGGGGGGGGTGAATGTATGGCATGTGGGGAGGACCACAATCTGATAGCAGAAGATCAAACAGGTCCTGTGCTGGAAGACAAAGGGCTGGGCTGCATGGTTATTGAAGAGGCTCAGGACGGACGGCAGAAACAGACAACGTTTCTATGTGTTAGCAATTGCCATAACAGTCAATTTGTATATACATTATCGATCCTATTTTCTTCAATCTTGACAATCTTAATCGGGTGAATCTCAAGAATTCACGAATGCACATGAGCTCGACTAGAGCATAAATGCAAGCTGCATCACTGCTACAGTTCAGGGATTCTTGCAGAAGTGGTGCATGCGCCATCTAGATCCGATGATTGCAACCTGTGCATCTCCAGATGTTTGGACCGATGATTGCAACCTGTGCATCTCCAGATGTTTGGACTAGTCACCACTCACTATAGGTACCGTACAGTCCAACATGTGGAGAGCCAAAGAACACTGCCCTCGTCCATCACAACCTGTTACTTAATCAAAGTGTTAGCTGTTGAGCGAGTATGACGGCGAGGCAAGGGCAAGATTTATTCAGCTGGGAGATTCTGGATCTTACAGTATTCAAGCTCAACTCTATCATTCACTGGTGAACATGCAAGGCCATAACACCGAGTTCACAGGCCGCCTTGCTGTGCCACAGATTGCCATTTAATGATAGTTCACATGAACCTCCTAAGAAAATAGAGGTCCCGAAATGCATTCCACCGCTTGAAAATGCAAATCGTCTTTTATCCAGTTCAATGAAAAGATCGCCAAAACAAGGAAGATCCGGGTTTATAATGCTTTATATTATACTATAGCATCTCAATGTAGGCAGCGACTCTCGAATAAGAAGTGGCCTTTCAACTCGGTTAAACCAGCCACGAAGTACGGTGGTGCAGACTTTAGAACAACCTTGTACTCTTTCACAGGCCACCACCACTTGATGTTAAATCTCACTTGAGCACCTCCATGAAAGCGGAATGCCCGCTTCTCTGCAATCTGCACCATACAGCCCCTATGCTTGTTTAGTGTGAAACATTGGCGATTGGTTTGTTTCAGGGTTAACCTCTATTATCTCGGGCCACACAGAACGGATACAGAGCATCGCACTCTTGAATAAACTTAGCTGGAAGACTCCTTGAACAGTTGTTGCCTGTCTCTTCAAAAGAGGGGTTGATAAGCAGAGCGTTTCTGGCTGTGCAGTCCCTATTGTAAAGAGACATGCCTTCCTTGAGGCCCTTCTCCTCATCCCACCCCCTCCTTCCGATCATCGTTAAGGAGGGTCATAACATTTTACAACCGGATGCCAGAGAGCAGCAAACAGAAGCGGTGCCCTGAGCAAGCTGGTCCTGCCTCTATCAATCTATCGATCAATCATCACCTGCCAGCTGATGACAATGCCACGGGCCCGGTTTATGGCGCAGGAGACTATTCTCTCCATGTCCCGACCAGGAACAGGAAGCAATGCTGTCTTCTTCCCAGAAGCCTGTCATTTTCTTGTCACCTGGAGCACGACGCCATATATCACACCACGTTACTTCGTATACAGTGGGATGGGCATACATTTGAAAAGAGAAACGAGCCAGTTTATGTGGCCAGTGCACTTTATAATAACATGCATTCAACGGACCCAAAACGGCCTCAGGATTTGTGAGTTCAGCTCAATGGCACGAAACATTAGAATGGGAACTTGACTTGCGTCGGCTCTGCACTATTTACAAAGGCAAGGCTGCACCACGAAAAAAGGCTCTGCCCACCAGTGAAAGCCAGCGGCACCGAGGCAGCCAGTGCTTTTGCTGGTCATCTGCTCACATCCCAGTGCCAAGGTGTCTTAAATTGGATCAAAACATACCTTCTATTTACCCGAACTAATATCACCTCTAGCCACCACCGATCCAGGGTTGGTAGCATTCCATTAAAATCAGCACAGAGCTCGCAGGCCAGCAGTTTTTAGCAGGCGGTCGCACGATGTCCAATAAAATAATTCCACTTGCCTTTGATCCTTAGAAGAACTGTATGGCAACACGAAAGGCACTGCATTCACAAAGGGCACGTTCCAACAAAAGGCTACTCACTCCAGGACTGCATAGCTAAAGGCTAATGCTAGGAGACAATAAAACACACACTTGAGGGCATTCAGCCAGCTAATATGACAAGAAGACAACAACTGCTCTATTCACTCTTTCTTTCCTCTCAGGCCCTATATAAAATCTAAAGGTCCAACACGAGACGCACTGCTCTTACATTAAGGGAGCAAAGATTAGTCTGGATGCAATTAAATCAGCAGACCTATAAGGGGATCTCTTCTGCGACTACTGTGAATTGAGTGGCAAGAAGACACAGAGGGTGCTCGTGTTGAACGATGACATGAAGGTAGCCACGAACCCTACATCCCACAAAAAAGCAAGACTGTTCTTAACGGAGTAGAGGTAATTAGAGTGCTCTAGTATCACTCGCTTCTAAGTAGAGTATCCCTCATAATATCCCATGTCACTAACATATGATATGATATTTTATTTGTATCGCGCTGGTAAACAAGGGTTTCAGAGCGCGACAAGGCAAGGGAGGGGAACAAAGGAGAACAAAACAATTGAGAACGCACAAATGCATGGGAGAGGGGGAGGGGAAAAGTGCATGGAAAGGGGGGTGTAAAGTGTGGAGCAAAGGAAAACAGATCAATAATCAAATAAATAAATGGCAACAAAACAGTGGTAGGGAGGTAGCATCATCCGGGCGAGGCTCGGAGGTCCCCAGCAACGTGGGACAGAACCCTCGGAGGGGCTGGGAGGCGTACGCCTCCACTGATGTGCAGGCTAGGAGGAACTTGCAGATAAAAATAACTGCATAACGGAGCAGATCCCCCCCAGGGAGAACCACGGATTGGGCAAGCAAAGCAGCAGTACTCGCCTGAGGGGCACATGTCCTGTTGCCGCCCTGTGGCAGCATGGGCCCCGGGCCGGAGGTAGCGGCTGGGGGCCCGGGCCTCACCTGGTCACCGGAGTAAAGGAGGGACAAGAAGCACTGCAGCCCCCACCAGGCGCACAGAGAGGGAGAGGCGACACTGAGCCCCCCCCCCTTGCACAACAGTAAAGGAGAGGAAGACACCACCGGGGGAGACCTGCGGGGGGACACCGGCAGAGCGCATACACACCCCCGGGGCGTTGAGAGACAACAACATGGGACATTGGTGGGTTACAACCCTCCCCACCCCCAAGAAAGAGAGACACAACTGGGGGAAGCGCAGGGGGTGAGGAAACACCATGGACCTACAGCGTATACATAGGGACAGGAAGCCCAGGTTCAAATCGGAGGGACGCAGTGAGAAGCAGAAGTGGGGGACAGCCCATCACTGGAAAAGAGCCCATCACGGGAGCAGAGCAACGTGGGCCCACCCCTCAGGGACAGCAAGGTGAATGTCCAAGCTTACATTGAGGGCCTCAAAGCAGGCACCGACGGCGGGGATTGTGCTGGGATCCCTTCCTACCACGTGGGCCCCAAACGAGGCAAAGAATGGGACACGGATATCCTCGCCCCATCAGACCAAAGGGAGCCCCCGAATTTAGAAACTGGGTCATCCTTAACAAGGCAGTATCTCCACAATGACCTAACCACACTCCAAACCTCACTCACAAAAGCTTTTCAAGACCAGTTTCAGCTGATGCGCTCTGATTTGAATTCAGCTTTGGTGGAAATTAGACAGGAGGTTGGCCAGCTGGGGGAAAGAACGGATCTCCTAGAGAGGGGCCTTCAGGAGGTCAACAGACACAGTGTGGCCACCCAGAATCTAGAAATACAAATGGAGGACATGGAAAATAGATCAAGGGGGGTCAATATACGAATTAAAAACCTGCCTGAAACTGAGGGGGACAGAGAGTTGAAGGAAGTAGTCCAGAACATATTTGCCGGCCTGTTAGAAGGGGTAGACCCGAAAGGAATGAAACTGGATCGGATCCATAGAACAGGCCTGAATGCAAGAGACGTTCTGGTGGCGCTCACAAGATCTGGCCAAAAGGAAGAGATACTACGTGTTTCCAGGGCAAAAGAGCCAGTAATGTATAGCGGCTCTCAAATCTCCCTATTTCAGGATTTGACCGTTAGTACCCTACTCAAGAGACGGCAGATGGGCCTGGTGGTCAGGGACCTGGACCAGCAGAGAATTCGATACAGATGGACTTTCCCCGTTTGGTTTGTTGTTTGAATGGGAGGGGGTCCAGAAGCGGATCACCTTACCACAGGAGGGAATTGATCTTCTACAACATCCAAAGAATGGATAAGGAGCCTGACCATCAGAGTTGGAACGTATATAAAAGCAAGGGGTGGTGGAATTTAAGGTGTGATCTTAAGCGGAGGGAGCGCAGGAGTACGCTCCATCTTGGTTTCAGTAAGGGCGGGCGGGGGTCATCCCAAAGTCAGGGACCGGGATGGGGAGGAGGGATTTGGAATAGGGGTTGGGAAGGGAGGGAGGGGCTCACGGACTAAGGGAAAGGTTACATGGAAGGGGAAAGGGTTGGAGGCCCTGAGGAGCGTAAAGGGGGAGAAGGGGCGAGGGATGGGATGACACAGTGCATGAGACTAGATCCCATTCAAGTGACCAACGCATAATGTTAGGGGGTTGAATACCCCGCTTAAGAGGACAAAATGGGAGCAATCTGTTAGATCCTCCGGACCGGACGTTTTGGCGATTCAGGAGACGCACCTCTTGAAAAAGCATCAGACGAGACTTAGATTGTGGGGATTCTCACAAATCTTTTAGGCCTTGGGGCCTACTAAAACAGCAGGAGTTGCCCTGGCCATCCGGAATGGAGTGGATTTTAAAGTGAAAGAAACTAAGATGGACAAAGGAGGTAGATAAGATTTAATAAAAGGGGGACCTTACGGGAACAACACATACAATGGCCTCGATCTACGCACCTATCTCGGGGTAGGAGGTGTTTCTGAGAGAACTAAATATATTGGAAGGATTTGCCACAGGTCATATAATACTAATGGGAGATTTCAATTTGGCCTGGGATAGGGGGGCAGTGGCCTTGGTCGCACTATATGAGAGGTTCGAGACCCTGGGACTACGTGACGTCTGGAGAGGGGTGAAGAGGGACAAAGAGGGTTATACATTCCTGTCCAGTGTCCACGGGACACAATCCTGCATTGACTTTATATGGGTCTCTGCCCAGTGGAGGGGGGCCAGGTAGGACCCCTGGGAATAGCAGATCATGAGGTAGTGTCAATCAAGATGCACATAACAGGACACAAGATGGGGCTCTGGAGGTGGAGGTTCCCGGGGAGCTGATGCGTGACCAAATTGCCACGGAGGTACTAGAGGGAAAGATCAAGGCCTTCTTTGAGCTCAATAGGAGCTCGGACATAGGAGAGAGCATCCAGTGGGACGCATTCAAGGCAACAATAAGAGGGGAGTGTATAGCTGCAAAGGCACAATGCGAGAGGCAGCTGAGGATACTGGAAGCCCAAGTGGAGGGGGAGGTTGAGGAAGATAGGAGGCGGATGAAGAGGCCCCATCAAGGAACTTGATGAAGTTGTTTAGTCGAACTAAAAGAACAGAAGGCATGCTACTATTCATCCTGCAGAAATATTACGTAAAGGCCAATAAGGCGGATGCGCTTATGGCACAGTTATTAAGGGGGGGCATGAGCAGTAGTACCATTGGGACAGTAACGGACGACCTGGGGATCCATCACACTCAAACAGAAGAAAATCATGATTGCCTAGCTGATTAATACAAAGACCTATATTCAACCCAAGACCCCCAGGCCTAACAACAATTAGACTTTCTCGAGGGAATCCAACTGCTTAAGGTGGGAGGGGACAAGCAGGAGATGTTAAATCCAGAGATTTCGAAGGTTGCACTCATGGCTGTACCCAAAGTTTGTTCGTAGAACGAATCTTCGTACAGAAAATGTTTTTTTGTTAGAGCTTTCTCTGCCAGTTGCATCATCAGTGTGATAGGTGTTTTGATAGGTGGTTCTGTCCGTCTTAGAACTTGTTCTACTACTTTCAATGTTGCTACCTGTGGTATCCTTGTATATAAGGACTCCATGTCCAGAGTTACTAATAGGTCCTGTGCGGAGTTGAAGGAGCGATTTCTTTTTTCTTTTTTTTTACTAGGTTGAGGCCCGCAGTAGTGTCTTTGAGGTACAATCTCATTTTGGCCACGTCAGGTTTTAGAAAAAAGTCAACAAACTGTGCCAAAGGTTCCAAAATGGACCCCATTCCTGAGACAATTGGTCTTCCAGGGGGTGGCGTCTTGCCCTTGTGCACCTTTGGTGGTAGAGCATAGAATGCTGGTTTTCTAGGTGTTTTGGAGTTGAGAAAGTCACACTCCTTGGCACGGAATAGTTCTTTGGCAATAGCTTCCTCCAATATTGGTTGGATTAGTCAGCGTATTTCTTCAGTTGGATCACTTCCCAGTTGTCTGTAACTTTTGAAGTCATTCAGTAGATCCATGACCATCTTTCTGTAGTCTGCAGAGTCCATGATTACCGTCGCACCGCCTTTGTCTGCAGGTTTAATTGTGATCAGATCATTTTCGGTGAGTAATTTAAGTGCTATTTTATCTTGTTTTTAAAAATTCTTGCATCTCAGGAGGTGCGTTTTTCTAGTTCTTCCAGGCGTTTAATCAGGGCTTTCTCAAAAGTTTTTGTTTCAGGGGTTATGCCGTTTGGAGGCGGATAATATGTAGATTTGTTTTTGAGATTGGTTGCACATTTTTCATCCACAGTGTTGATGGTGCCAAAGAATAGTTTTAAGCGTATCTTTCTGACCAGTTGTGCTATCTCAATACGTGTTTGGAATGGGTCATGGTCAGCAGTAGGGACAAATGACAGTCCCTTTTCCAGAAGATTGGTTTCACCGTGATTCAGGATACATTTGGATAGATTAATCACCAGTGTATTCTTTGGAATCGGTGTCTCGTTTCCCGGTCTCTGATCTCTCCACTCAATTGTATCTATGATCCCACATCTATTCATAAAGGTGGTGCAGTCCGTGCCTGTCCACGGTGGGACCGGAACACATGGGGTAGTATCGGACAGCAGTCCTGTCTAGTCGTGTGTCTCTCATGAAACCACAACACACAAACTGAACAGTAATTCTTTGAAAAGGGATAACACCCTGTTTTTTGATCAAGAATTCGAAGAAACTCGAAGACATTTTGTTTGAGTGTTTCTGCCAAACAAAGAAAACAAATAAAACATACATATCTCTTCATTTGCAAGGCAGACAATACATGCCCTGAGGATCACGGGATGCTCCTTTTAAATACCTGTGAACAACCAGATTGTTCCTGGTGAGTGTGGTTAAAGGGCCACATTTTGTGCCAAGAAAATTGCCAACAATTATGAATACTGAAGACTTTTTGACAAATCGATGAGGGAAGTCTCCAGGTTGAAACCCTGAACAGTCCCAAAACGTGCTTTGGGGCAATATGTTTCTTACATGACCATGGGATTAGCACATGGCTCTATCCCCCACCTTCGATGCATTCCCAGTGGCCTTTCACACCTAACCCAAGGCATGAAGAGCCCTTGAAGACCCAATGGCTCAGTTGGGCCCGATGGACGTATGGCATATTTTAAATCCAAATAAAAAGGGATTACACTTTCTATTCCCACCCATGCAAATCGCTCTCTCAGTGAGACTTCTGGTTTAATCATCAGAAGTGGAAGGTACATTTGGTGCAGTTTGAGATTAAACGCAGGATAATTTCATACTACTTACCCATTGTGATGTACATGACATTTCTTAATATAAGCAGGCCACCCCCAGTTGAAGACTTGCACTCGCTGCTCTAAAAAATCCATAGGGTACTTAATGTCTTAAAAGAGTGTCACTCTGATGAAGGAGCAATTGTAGCACTCAACGTGGAACAGGCTTTCGACAGGGTCAACTGGGATTTCCTTTTATAAACAATGGAAAGAATGGGTATTACATGCCATTATCTAACTGGGCCAAAATGCTGTATAAATAATCCATTGCTTACATAAACACTAATGGAATAATTATGTTCCAGTTTAGATCGTCTCGGCACCAGGCAGGGGTGTTCACTGTCCCTGTATGCCCCTACAATTGAACCCTTCATGTGCAATACGTCAATCAGTGGTAAATAAAAAGTATTCAAATAGGGTTAATGGAAAACAAAATCTACCTGTTTGCCGACGATCTACTGTTGCAGATCTCCCAGCCCTCACAAACCATACCGGTCTTATTGACTATTCTGAACAATTATGGGCTGGTCGCCGGATATAAAGTTAACAAAAAGATAGGATATCAAATTTTTACACTCAATTGGAAAACCCCTTGCACAATACAAAGGGAAAAGTAAAATATTTGGGAGTCTGGATACCTTTGGATAGCAACCAATTATACTTTTAATCTGTTCATTAGTTTTCAACTTAACATTCTATATCAAAATAGTTCTCCAAATACATACATTTTATCGGCTGTAGTTCCATCACCCTTCCATCACGATTCACCAGACCCAACCGAACAGTGCCACCCTTCCCCAGGCAAATGCTCCAAAGTACACCTAATATAGGGTGCTCTCTAATTCAGCTCTGCAATCGCCCCCGAGGAACCCACAACCAATCCCCCACTGTTACTGGGTGTAAGTGAAAGTTCTCAAGGTAGACCCATTGTTTATAGACATCCTCCCTCTGGTGTGGCGCCAGCACCCTCAGCTGCACGGCCTTATAATGTAGACCAAGATCTGGAAGTCGCACACACCTTTCTACTTGGACAGTATGAGCACTCATCTAGCTATATGCGGTTTCCTCCCCTGCCAGAGGAAATGCAGCATCTTCCCTCTCGAGTGTTAGAAAAAGGAGTCAGGAATCTGTATAGAATGCATCTGAAACAAATAAAGTACCCTCTGGAGGAAATTCATTTTAAGGGCACTAAGCCTCCCCATCCAGGAGATCGTTTGTGACTCCACCCCAACATTTCACCATACAATTTCTCGAGCAGCGGTCGGAAATTAGCCCTATACAGGTCCTTAAGATCCCTGGTAATTGTTACTCCCAAGTACCGCATTCCATCTAACCCTAGCACTATCGCCAAGTCGCAAAGGGCTGACACGTTCCTGCCTGCGTCCAACTCAAAGGGGAAACAGCGATTATGCTTGGTTAACCTTATTTATTTTATTTTTTGGCTATTTATAAAGGCGCTTATACAGCAAGATAGTGTTTCAAAGCACCACAAGGCAAGGGGCAAAGGAGTAAAATGTGCTGGCTGGTGCGATTGGACAGAAGGCCAGGACCCCATTGTACTCATGAGAGATCAGGCCGCCAATCCCAGCGACTGAGTGGATGATTAGCACGAATGGGGGATGGGGAAGGAGGAGGAGAAGAGAAAGGTCTTGAGTGGTTTGCTGAACTTGTGAAGGTCCGGTTCAAGACAGAGCGCGAAGGAGACTGTTCCATAGGAGGCAGCCAGCTGAAGAGACAGATCTGCCGCAAGCTCTCTGCTTGGAGAAACGTTTGATCAGTAGAGAGTTGGAGCCAAAAGATTCAAGGGATCTAGAAGGAGCAGAATTAGTGTGAAAACTGCAGCCAGCATAGTCCCAGGCCCCAGACAGCCTTGTGGATGATGCAAAGGGTCTTTCATTTGATACTTGCAACAACCGGGAGCCAGTGGAGAGATTTTAGAGCTGGAAAGATAAGGTTGGTCCATGGGCTTAAGGCCAAGGATATGTCGCGCAGCCCTATTCTGGAATTGTGGATCAGTTGAAGAGGACGGAGTGAAGAGAGGAAGGTTGAGGAAGAGGCTGTGACAGTAATCCAGCCCGGAGAGGACCAGAGCTCTAGAGACATCAAGCTTCTGGGGGAAGGCGAGGAAAGGGAAAATGCTAAGGAGGTGAAGGCGAAAGTTGGCCTTCTTGGCAAGGCCCAGAATGTGATGGTGCCAGAGTAAGTACCATACTCCTCAATTACCTCCATCGCTGCCGGGACAGAGACCAGTGGGTGTACCAAATGCAACATGATATAATCAGTGTACAATCCTAGTTTAAAATTCCCTCTCCAACCATTATCCCTGAAACTGGAGAAGTACCCCGTAGTCACTCCGCCAAAGGCTCCAATGACAAAGCAAACAAAAGTACAAGAGGGGGCAGCCATGCCTCGTCCCCCTCCTCAAGGCCAGTCCTCTAGAGTTCTTCCCGTTCACCACCACTCTCGCGTCTGGCTCATCATACGTTGCCCTAATCCCATTCAGAACGTCCCGCCCAAACCGTACCTTTGAAGCACTGCATATAAGAAGCCGCAATCAACTCTATCAAACACCTTCTCGGCATCTAAAGATAAAAGCATCAGATTCCCCCTCTTACCTCGTGCAACATCCATGAGGAGCAGTCTTTCTTAGTGTGTCCGGCCCCTGCCTCCCTACAATAAACCCCATCTGGTCTCAATTAATCAATCAAGGCATTAGACCCTCCAGGCGGGATGCCAATACCCTTGCGAGGGCCTAGGCATCAACATTGAGGAGGGATATCGGTCTATATGACTTTGACGATCTGGGTGAGGCAATCAGGCCGTGCTGCTCTCCTCGAACCATGCTGCGCTGAAATCCTATCCCATAAAGACATTTCATCTGAAGCGGGGGCCGCCAGGACCGTTATCAAGATTTTGCTGTCCTTTATATGAGAAGTGCTCCGGCCCTGCGCGCGACGCTGCGAGAGCCATTATCTCTGCTTGCCACAGTGCTACTTTCGCCCGCACTTACCTACGGTAAGAACTGCAGCACTGTCCCAGCGCAGGCTCCAGCCAGGAGTTATTGCCTGGTCCACTACTGCGCCCACTCTGCTGGCGAGTCATCTGGCTGGATGCCTGCATCCCACCTGGTCCCGGAGTACTTGCTACTGGGGTGCGGGCACCTGATGGCTCATGCGCTTGATTGCTCCCTTGCAGCGTATGCACTGGGACCTGGCGCTCCTGTATGTTCCGGAGAGTCCTGAGGGAGGAAAGAGAAAAGGGTGGAGAGCACGTGTACAGCTGCAGGGGGAGCCATTGGGTGCCTCTATTCTCCCCTGCCTTTTGCTGGTACACCCATACCATGTAGGGTTGCTGTGGGGATTACCCACTTTGGACGCACTCCTCACGTGAGCGCCAGAATTGGTGAACTATCCACAATTGGGTCCTTGTCTACTCTGCCAACTCTTGTTAGGACTGCCTTTAAGTGCTGGATCCTGCCGAACACCTTTATACCCTGACACTTTCTGCACCAGTTTCCTTAATTAACCGGCTCCAGAGTCGCTATATTTTTGGCTCTTAGTGCTCTTTCTTTGCAAAGCGAAGACACCGCCCTATGTGGTTTGGGAACCACACACCTAATCCTCACTGCCTGAAGTGATCCTGGTCACTTGTGGGGGCACACACTTTCGCCTCTCCTGACAATGTCGCCTACCAAGAACAAGGGTAAACCCACCATCATGGACTCCTTCTCTGGTCAAACCCGAGCCCCCTCAGAACGCAGACACACTGCAGGCAAAGTTGGGCACTCCTGCGAAGACTCCACACAAACATCAGGTTCTCACTGCAAATGCTGCTCTATGATCATCACTGGAGACCAAAATTGACGAGGTTAAGGTAGAGCTCCAACTACTCTGGCAAGATGTCAGGAACTGGCTGAGAGGGTTACCGCTGCTGAACTGGAGCTACAAGAAACTCTGGTCACCACTAAAGACCCTGTGACGTGGGTCAAAAAACTGCAAAGGATGAATGCCACCCTGGAATTACGTACAGAAGATGCAGAGGGACGGTCCCGCAGGAACAATATACACGTGCTGAGTCTCCCTGAAGGGGCAGAGGGCTCAGACCCTACTCGTACAGTGAAAATTTGTTACTACAGGAAATTGGGCCCGGCAAACTGTCACAGGTCTTTGCAGGTGAACGAGCCCACCGGTCACTACAGAAGAGACTCCTACCGGATCCCACCCTAGACCGATTATCGCTATCCTAAATTTCCGCAACAGTGAAGTAGTTCTGAAGCACTCCAGAGAGGGTGGAGAGATACAAAAACTCCAGGATCGCCATTTACCTGGATTATACTCATGCGGTCTAGAGGGCTAGGAACTCGTTTGTGCCGGCTAAGCCGTACTTCGCCAACTGGGCCTCAAATACATTCTCATGTACCCGGCTATATAAAAGATCATCTATAATGGCAGATCACATTTCCTCGACAGTCCTGTTGTGGCAACCATGTGGCTGGAACACAACTTGGCCAGCGGAGATTATGCGGACACACAACCTAATGGGTGATTTTACCCACCCCAGTCACCTCAGCAGAGGACTCTGGCCCTTCGTAACTCTTTTTTTACAGTTTTGAAGATATGCTACACGGGGGATTGTAGGTCATTTGGAGACTCAAACACTGTACCCATTTATCCCATACTGTGCACCATTCCTCTTCTTGTTTGTCTCTGTATGCCCTGACCTTATGCTGCACTGTAATGTCCGGTAGCCACTGGAAATGTTTTCCTCCATCAGTGGAGGTGGAGTACATTTACCCACTGCTGGTCTTATTTTCCTGCTCTTAAGTTATTACTGGGAGCTAGCCTGTTTCTGACACCCACTACCAGGTACACAACTGCCACGTTTGGCCTTAAGTGTACGGGAATGCCTGAGCAACGTGTGGATGCTGGGCAACGTTGTACAGTTGGTTATTTTCTTTGTTATCTCCAAGCATTTTGGCTCACATGGTGCTGCTTTTGGTTAAGCGGCCGATCAGAAATGGTGTATTTATGGACTAACTTCTGTTGCATAGTGTGTGTGGGTGGCTTGGATACTGGTGGAACAGGTGTGCTATCTTTGACTGCTTCGAAGGGCTGGGGTGGGGGTCACCTGCATGATGCCTGCACCAGAACTATGGCCCCCATTAGAATATTGACTTGGAATGTGCATAGGTTGGGTTCTTACCTCTGTAGGAACAGGGTGAAATCCTATCTAAAACCAAACAAAGCTATCCATAGCTCTAATTCAGGAAATCCACTTGTTGGCAGAGGAACAAAAAGCTGATTTAATCGCTGGGGCGGGACGTGCTATGGTGCCACATACTCTAGGTACGCCAGGGGGGTGTTTACATGGATTGACAGATTTCTACCATTCCAGTTGTTGGAAGACGACAGGGATTGGGAGGGAAGGTATTTGATACTAAGGCACTACCTTGACCACAAGGAAATCTGCTTCATCAACTCATATTTCCCAAACCATAACATCCCATCTCACAAACATACTCTGTGTAGCCATGTCACATATAGGCACAATCGCTTCTTTCTTTGGGGAGGTGACTTTAATTGTGCCCTGGATGCTGTGCTGGATAGATCCTCCCCTCCTCGTAAAGGTCCATCTTCAGCATTGGTCATATTGAGCACAGCACTAACAGACCTAGATTTGGTAGAGGCCTGGAGGGAATTACATCCAGACTCTAGGGTTTACTCCTTTTACTCATCTCCCCATGATCTACATACCAGGATTGATTACTCCTTTGTTGGGTTGCAACAGATGACCGAATTTTGGAGTGCTGAATACTTGGGCCGCATGATATCCGACCACTCCTCCTTGATGATCACATGGAACGTTAGGAGCCCTAGACCCCCAATCCCGACATGGCGCATGCCCATCGGCGCTCTGACTGACGAAACTTTCAAAACAGAGTTGTAAACCTCACTGTGAATCGGGTACTGTTTGGGAGACCATGACTAGTGGAGTGGTTATCGCAAGTGCTGGGGGCATCCGGCAACAATTGTGGGAGGACTTGGATGTCATGGAGGAAGAGATCTGAACGCTAGAGGCCCGACATTCTGGCCTGCGACCGGATGCCTTGAGGCATGGGAGAGACTATTCAAATTTGATTGTCACACGAACCACCAGGGCACATGCAGAGGGGACAAACCTGGGAGACTTTTGGCATGGCTTTGCAAACGAGAACACCCTAGACCCCTAACCACCTTACTTTATGATGAGTGTGAGCCCAGTGGAGATCTCAGCTTGCGATCAACGACATCTTCACTACCTACTATTCCCAATTATATAGGCACAGTGTACAGGCTTCTCAAGCTTACTGACGCACAGCGGACCCTCTTAGATCAACCCATCAGCGGCGAAGAGTTGAGCAAAGCAATCGCCTCGCACTCCACTAGTAAAACGCCAGGGAGTGATGGACTTCCCTCAGAATTTTACAAGACATAGCTCTACTTTAGCTCCAGTGTTACTAAAGGTTTTTGAGGAAGCAATGTTAAAGGTGTGCTCCCGGCCAACATGCAGGAAACCTTTGTAATACCCATACACAAACCTGGGAAACCAATGGACAGATGTGACTGATATCGCCCCCAGGCTATGTTAAACTATGATGCTAAAATACTTACCATGCTGCTAGTGGGGCGAATTTGCAAGGTCATCACTGATTTGATAAATACAGAGCAAACTGGATTTGTGCCTGGTTCGAAGTACCACCCTGAACCTCTGTAGGCTAAGCTTTGTGTCAAAGTGGTTGTCTGATGACGTTACCTCTGTATCCCGGACGCTTGGTGGCCCAGGCCCGCCTTAACAACATGCTGTGGCTCCCAGACCATTGCTTGAACTCCTGGCCGCTGCTGGTAGCCCTGGGAAGGAAGATCTGGTCCAGGACACTGAAGCTGCTCCGGATAAGTTGTTCTTACTCACCCAACGTCCAGATTGTGGCCGATGTGTGTAAACACAGGGAGGATCTTAGAGATGCAAGGCGCTGGGAGGAGTGGGGTATCTCCACCTGGGGAGACATGTACGAAAGTGGTAGGTTTAGTGCCCTAGACTGCCTGGCCTGGCGGACTGGCCTACCCAAAGGACACCTTCTGGGGTATATGAAAGTGACGGGGTGGTAAGACGTAAATGGTGTGGGTGGCCTGAAGAGCCAGAATAAGATGAGTTACCGGCACTTATGTATGCCTTAAAAGATGGCTGCAGGCTAGTGACTAGATTGTATGTCTGTTTGCTGGGCCAGTCAAACCCCCCTGAATCCACAACTGAAGACGCAATGGGAGTCAGATGTGGGAACTGTGACCACAGAACAGGAGTGGGAACGAGTGCTTAGTTTCCCTACAAATGTGTTCGGAATGCTCGTTTTAAACTAATCCAACTAAATGTACTTCATTGCACATACATGACCGCCAACAGGGTTGCTAAATTCAACAAACACAAGCCCTCGACTTGCCCCTGGTGTTACCAAGACAATGCAGATCCAATTCACATGTTTTGGAACTGTGTAAAAGTGCAAGGTTTTTGGTCCCGAATAGAACAAGCTTTTAGGGCTGCGGGTGTTAGATATAACTGGGGCCTTTTTGGAATGTCTACTTGGCAAATAACCCAGGAAGGGCAAATACAAACATATCATTCAATCTATGGATTTAGCCTGCATCCTTGATAAACGTTGTATTGCCATGTCCGAGATATCTGCCGGGGACCCACAATACAACAATGGTATCCCGAATTTGAAATTTGGGGCGTAGCGGAGACCAGAACCTGGGCTAGATCACTATAGTGTTTTGGGAAGGCCCCTACAGATACTTAAGAATCTTATCTTGAAAATTGCTTGTCTTCAATATGTTTCATCCATCTGACGATAAGCCACTATGAACACACCCACTATAACTCAACATGCTTAAATGTTCTATGCTATCCTCCTTCCCCCCCTGAATCTGACTCCACCCACTTATTTTCACTCAGATTATCACCCTACAGTGCCTACAATACTAATCACTCTCGTTATACTCCTGAATCCAACTTATACAATGTTAGAGCCTAGTTAACATGCCTGGAGAACTATTCCATTGTTTTTGTTGTTTTTTGTATGTTATTCTTTGTCTGTCTGACAATATCGCAAATGGTCAAATGGCACTTATAAGCTGTATTTCGTTGAGATTTTGTTGACTATTGCACACTACTTGCTGTTTTGTCACCAATAATAATATCAATAAGCAGATTTGAAAATAAATTATCTTGCTCGGAAGTCTCACTCAGATCCTCTCGCTCGCGTGCCTTGCACAGCTTATCTTGCTTGCGCACCCTGTTCAGAACATCCTGTCTCCATTTAGTCGTGCCGGTGTCTTTTGCACTGCACGCCCTTCCTTAACGGTCTCTGTTTTTGCCCTCCTTTTCTGCCTGTATTGCAAAACGCTGATCCTCCGGCAAAGTGCTTTCGCTCTGAAACCATTTACTAATTACCTGCTTTTCCCTCCTAGTGCTTGCGGCTCGTGAATGTTCTTCTTCAGCGAACACGCTCGCTGCAATTGCTTCTTCATGAAGGATTTATACTTGCTTGCTTGGGATACTTATTAGTATTAAATACTCTGGTGTTTATAAGATTTCCATTAACTACACCCCAGGACCTGAAGACCATCTTGGACCCAAGAAGCTACGGCAGCTATACTACACCCTCATCACTGCTAAGCAGTCCCAAACATAAGGAAGAGGTTTTCTTACCCATGAGGGTTTCCCAAGCCTCCCACTGGACATTGGTAATTAACCTTTCAGGGTCCAATGTGGGATGTGGAAGGCTATCCATATTCTACAGAGTCTAAGGCTAAAGGAGACGTGTAAGAAAATATTGTGTTTTGGTGCATACAAGCTTTGTGGCCATAACACATCTGTACTTCCCTCCGAATCCTATTATACCAGGAAAGGACAGATTGATTGTATCTTTGTTGCTAGAGGTAGAATTTCCCATTTATATCTCTGCATACATTATACCAGAGGAAGTTCGGGCAGAGTTCAGTCTGCAGCAGTACCTGGTGGAGTGTGGTGAGAGGAGCTGCAGCGACTGCGACTTTGCTGGATTCTAGGATTGTGTTCCACTATACTTACCCCTTTAAGAAAAAGAAAAGCCCAACTTCCTATAAAAACCTGCC
Organism: Ambystoma mexicanum; assembly: GCF_040938575.1. Classification (NCBI taxonomy): domain Eukaryota; kingdom Metazoa; phylum Chordata; class Amphibia; order Caudata; family Ambystomatidae; genus Ambystoma; species Ambystoma mexicanum. Next base: position 149,866,256 of record NC_090930.1, on the reverse strand, counting down.
TGGAGCGCGGAGCGCGCGCGGAGTTCGGGCAGAGTTCAGTATGCGGCAGTACCTGGTGGAGTGTGGTGAGAGGAGCTGCAGCGACTGCGACTTTGCTGGATTCTAGGATTGTGTTCCACTATACTTACCCCTTTAAGAAAAAGAAAAGCCCAACTTCCTATAAAAACCTGCCTGGAGCGCGGAGCGCGCGTGGAGCTCGGGCAGAGTTCAGTCTGCGGCAGTCCGCGGCTGAACGGAGGCTGGTTGAGGCGGGCTGCTCGGCTGACGGTCGTGAGAAGGTAAGTGAAATGAATTCACTAATTCCTCACTACTTCCTGGATGGCCGAAACCGGCCCCCTGACGCGTGCAATGGTCAGGCAAACGCTCCTTCCTAGACCGAAGTCTGACCACTTAGCTGCCTCTGTTTCTGCTTTCGAGGCTGCCGCCGAGAGCAATACTCATAGTGGCAAAGACGTGCTCGGCCTTGTTGAACCAGTGGACCCTGTGGCAATTGCTGTAAACACCATCCAGAGCATTTCACCGCCGCATGTGGGTTTACTAGCCGGATATGACTGGGGAAATCAGAGTGGGCAGCGCGGAAAGAGTCTAACGATGCCCGCAGATGCTTTATGCATGGAAAATGTGCTACCGGTGACTTATTCTTCCATTCAAACCTCGCCACATGCCCCCAGTAGTAGCTCGCTTGACTTACATGCTTTCGCTTGCCCTAAAGTGATCAACTCCCCCCTTCGAGGTCCAACATTGGACTATGGAAATCGCCGACCACTGATAACATCGGACACAAGAATACCGAGCCTGCATTCCAGCCATGTACAGGAGGAGGGCGCCACGGAAGGTTCCCTTGAGATACCGAGCAGCCATAAAATAGGCAGCTCGACAGTCAAGCCCGCCTGCTTAGAAACAGCTGCGTCAAACGATGCCTCACAGCTGGTGATTGAAATAAATACTGCGGCGTTTCAATCGCCCTTCGACGTTACTGACTCTGAATTGTTGGAACTTGAAGTGCCGTCGGAACTAAACGAGTCTAGAAGGCTGAGATTTCTGTATCCAGTCAACAAACCAGATGACTCATACACCTTGGCAGAGCTGTCCAGTGCGGCAAATGATGGCGATAACGTGGTGTCAGGGTCTCAGCCGAATGATGCGGTGATACATCGGCCGCTCCCTGTGCGGAAAGCCGACGCTAGCAAGTTGATCTGGAGTAACAAGTCTCCATCACGACGTGTGAACCAGAGTGTACTAAAGACGTGTCTAACTAATAGAGGATGTAGTGCTCCTGACCCCAGCAGCCCAAATTGCCAACAACTGAGGCCTAGCGAATCGGGGCAGTTGCTGGATCTAGCTGGGCGTGAAGCAAGATTAGCTGAACGCTTGAGGGTTGATTTTGAGCACATGAAGCAACGCCTGTCGGCCAATTTTGCAAGACCCGCTATTGATCCGGCCGACAAGTCCTCTTCTAACTCAGACTCGACAAACCTGAGCACGATGAGTATGGAACAGGAACATCAAAGACCAGGCCTTGGGACGAGCAAAGTGGTGCCAAGGCCTTTCGTCGAAGCAAATCTCCCTCTCAGTGGCCTTCCACTGTCAGGGGCTGATGGCAGGTCCCCCGTGCCAGCGAAGCTTCTTATTGACAACTTGAGGACATTGTCAACACACTCAACTCCCATGCACCAGGTATCACCGTCCGACACGACAAGTAAGAAGGATGACTCTACGAGGATGGGCGTAAATCCGATTAAGGTCATGGATCATCAAAACCAAAAAAATGATATGGATGCAATGAAAGACGCGGCGGCAGCCTTCAAGACAAATTTATCGGCAGCAGCGGCCCTACAAATACACAACAATGTGCTAGCCGCAACATCGGTCACCCTTATTCCCTTCACCAAATTATACGAAAATATACACGAATCCATCCAATCGAATGGAGGTATGCTTCTGCACATTATGGAAAAATTAGCCAAGCAAGAACAAACAATTGCTCAGTTACAAAATAAACTCGACATTGATAAAGATGCCCTGCAGTCAATGCAAATGCAATTACATGAAATTACGTCCAAGGACACGTCAGATGTAAAAGCGATGACAGTAGCAGTCACGGCATGTTTAAAGCATACCACAACTTCATTGCAACAGCTGTGTCAGCATGGCGACAGTCTCGGCGGCCTCCCCCTGGTGGTGAAGGAACCAGTGGTGGTGATTGCGAATGAGATGGCTAAGATCGGGCCCTCAGTCCCCTTACATGATATTCATGCAAATGAGGAGGGGGTAGGTAGACCCTTGCCTGCCGCTCCGAATGAGATGGCTAAGATCGGGCCCTCAGTCCCCTTACACGATATTCATGCAAATGAGGAGGGGGTAGGTAGACCGTTGCCTGCCGCTCCGATCTTGCCCATAGCAGAGACAGCTGCTGACCCCCTTGGAGGGTTATCTGCGAATGCAGCTGAGAAGCCGTCAACGTCTTCTGTCGCGGTTGACCGTCCACCTTTGGGAAATGAACCAAAAAGTCTTGATCCACCTGCATGTGGTAACAAAAGAGTAACTTTTGGCATTTTTGATGGGCCTGCCCTAAATCTACACAAGGACAAAGGAATCCCATCAAATGGACAAAATACCCGTTCGATAACGAACCAACCGAAAAAACAGACTGAAAAGCGAAAGCACTGTGCCGCTCGTCCAAAAACGAGCAACTCAAAGAAATTTATACGCAATCTGACGACTCCTCCAAAACTGAACTTTTTTTCGAGAAAAACAAATGGAGCCTTACTGCAGACCCATAAAGGTACAAAAAAGATAGGCAAGGATGTGCCTGAAGCTGCAGATGTAAAGGTGAATCCTGAAAAACGACCAAGACTCGACTCCGATGACCTGGTAAGTGCTGCAGGATCTTCATCAATTGATCTATGTGACCTATCCACGTATTCAAACGATGACGACACAGAAACAGCCCAGATAAGTGTTCTGAATAGCACTATGGGTAGCTCCGATTCAAACGTGATCATAACTGATGAAGTCTCGCCGATGACAAATCACTGGGCTTTAAAGAAAAAATCTGGTCTAAAAGAGGTGGTCCTGTCAAACAAGATAAACCAATCTACCATCCTTGATCAAAGGACACCAAACAGGAATCCCAGGCTCCTCCACAAATCCTTAAAGGACGAACGGCCCGGTTTGGTACATCAGGGCCGCATAAATAAAACGAGGAGCCTGAATCCAAAACTAACAGCAGGACAGCGAGCAAAGGAAAACACAAATGCTAGTATAGATGCCAAAGAGTATCTATTGGAGAAAAATGCAAGAATTGCTATTATCAATATCCTCAAAGACGACTCTGAGGTAAATCTGAATAGAAGAAATGTTATGCGCCTCTTACATTCGGTGCACGCACTAAGAACAGTGTCCACTGACGACATAGCGATCATCGAATACATGTCGTAAGACCACGAGGACCGAGTATACTTGCACATAAAGTCCAATGCGGTCCGAAAAGCCATCTTGGCAGCAAAAGACGATTTATTGCAGCTTGGTTTTGATGTTAGCGAACCAAAGCTTAAACCTGAACGGATTGCCAGCCCTAATGAGAGAAAGTCTGCCAGTAGATATGAAAACAGAGTATCCACCCTCGCAAAGAGAAAATTCGAGCTAAGACAACACTTGAGAACAGTATCTCCTTCAAATCATCATGGAACTCAAAATAGGCCTGACGCGTCAAATCATTAGCTATCGGCCGTCAAGGAACAAATAGCGACCTCCTTAATCTCATGGAATACTAGAGGATTTCGACACCTGTTTGAAGAATTTCCAATTGAATTGGAAAATAACTTGATAATTTGTCTACAAGAAACGTGGCTGAGGACCCCCCCGGTGAAAGATGGCTATGTGAGCCTGCTAAATCCGGCAGGTAAAAATGCATATGGACGACCGTTTTCAGGTCTAATAACCATGATCAAAATTGGTCGCAATTGGGAGGTGCTAAAAAGTGAAAATCCTAATATATTTATCCAATGTACGCTACTCCAATACAAAGATCGCAGTCCACGGCTACAGCAGCACATCCTAATATTAAATGTGTACTGGAACCCGGTGATGATTACAACTAAGAACTTTGTATCTGCCATAACGGCGATCTTGGACAAAAATCTGCATGAAACGAGCAACCCTATGGTCATCATATGCGGAGACATGAATCTGTCATGGTTTGATTCGAATGGTGGCCGGTTGAATCGCATGAATACGCAATGTCATCAAAATCAAGCTAGACAAACTCAATGGGACAACATCATGGAGACCTATGATTGTGACATGGTAAATGGTCAAGTGATTGGCGACATACCACAAAATAACACGTGGCACAACATGGGTCTTGCAAAAACACTAGATTACATCTGGGTGTCCAAACATTCATGGGACTTAATCAGAGACATGCATGTAACACCAACCAAAAATAGCGACCACGAGATAATGGTGATGAATATGAACATAATCTCTGGGTGTACGAGGCAGCAATCAACAACTATCCTTGAAGTAAATAATGGGAAAAACAGGCTATGAATATCTTCCCGTCTGATATCTACCATCATGACTGAATTAGATGAAGTAAAGACCTGGTCGGCCAGTAACATAGACTATGTGTCACTCTTACCCTGCCGTCAAGAGAGTGCGTTATGGAAGATAAACTCTGTAAAAATGCACACTCATGAATGGAGCACAAAGCTAAACAACGAAAAAAAGAAGGCAAATAGTGAAATACGCCAGTTGAAATTACATGGAGGACCGGACATGAGTAAATCGATACAAAAACGACGGCAAGCATACCGCAATTGGGTAAAAGCCTTTAAGTACCAGCGTGACCAGGAACGTGGAGAAGTAATGTTGAGCTTGCTGAAATCGCATAAATGCAGTGACACCTGGCAAATACTTAATAACTGCAGAATCAACCAAGCGACCAGGATGGCAAATGTGGTGACGGAAGCCGATTGGAATCAGCATTTCAACAAAGTCTTCCTAGGAGACGTTAAAATTGAACCAAAACACCTTGCTCTATCAGCTGTAAAGTGGGACTGCTGTGAATCCGCCGACGACATAGTCACCGCAATTGAGAAGTTGAAAAATTTGCGAGCTGCAGGACCCGATGGCATCACAAATAAATTGGAATGGTCTAAATTCATCGAGACATTATTTGCCAAGATTGCATTGATGAGAATAATTCCTGCAAATTGGACAACAGCAATAATTGTCCCAATCTTTAAGAAGGGCGATCGGGCAAATCCAGCTAATTATCGACCCATCGCCCTTCTGGACACAATCGGCAAGGTGTTTGCAAATTTTCTCCAAAAAAAACTAACGAAGTGGTCAAATGCAACTGGAATCACAGACTGCCGACAAACAGGGTTCACGAAAGGTGTCGGAACCGAAACCAACTTGACACTGCTTAACATTCTCAAACTGAATGCACTGGCAAGAAACACACAGCTGTTCTTAGCATTCATTGACCTTCATCAGGCCTAAGATTGTATCGACCAAGATTTATTGTGGGAGAAATTATACAACTGGAATTGACCCCATGACATCTTGCAACCAATTATAGCATTACACACGGCAACAACAATCCAAATAAGGCTGAATGAAGCAGGTCACTTATCAGAAAGTATGAAAACACAAAGAGGAGTCAAGCAGGGTTGCCTGATTGCTGCCTGCTTATTCAAGCTTTTTATTGCTGATATTCCCGCCGCTCTAGGTGACGCTCGTTGCTTTCCACCAAAGATAAACGGGACCCATATAAATTGCATGATATATGCAGACGATCTTGTTTTGGTTGACACTACGCAGATCGGATATCAACGACTCCTTCACAAGCTACAACAGTATATGTCGACCAATAATTTGAAAATAAACACGTCAAAAACAAAGATTATGAAAGTTGGATCTTACAAAGGAACGAAGAAACATCCATTTAGATGGAGAGTGGGAACAAACTATATTGAAGAAGTAACAGAAATCAGATATCTGGGCATCATGGTTAACACCTCGATATGTGAGAGGAGTTGGGTCCGTGATGTGGAGCTCCGGATAAAGATTCTGGCAGCGCAAGGCTCACGAATTCATAATCTTTTTGGAAAATTCTCTTTGATTCCGATTCGTCTGTTTTACTTGCAAAAAGTCATTCCTTCAATTACTTATGGAGCCGAATCTGGATGGAATCTCGATTATAAAATCTGGGCAAAATTGGAGGGCCACTTCTGGAAGCGAGTATTAAGGTTACCAAAATGCCTTTCAATAACAGTAATAAGGCAAGAACTAGCTTTGGATGACCTATATACAACTGTGCTATGGAAATCACTTGCACTATTGCGAAAGATGTTAATAGCGAATAAAGAACCTGCATATGAAATCTTAGCAGTAAAAGATATGAAACATGCCGGAGATGCATATACAAAATGGTCTAAGAAGGGGAATGACATTATGACAGCCGCTAATATATCTGAAGAAATGCTGATAAAGTGGCCACAAGTCGCAAAAAAAAAAATAAAAGAATGGACATGGGCGGGGAATATAGCAAGATTGGAAGGTCAGATATCTGCACCCAAACTTGGGCCGACTGCCAATAAAATGAACAAGATGCCAGGGTACCTTCTACAGATTCCCTCGAGGTATCATCGCGATCGCTTTCTGAAAGTGAGAATGAATGCGATAAGAACAAAGGAAATCTTACTAATAAGAAAGGACGCAGAGACCAGACACAATCTGTGTAGATTTTGCCAAGGGGACATTGAAACAGTGAGACACCCGTTAGTTGCCTGCCCTAATCTCTGTTCGTTAAGATCTGTACATCTGAGTAAATATGCTCCGAGAAATGAGAATATGGAGGACTGGTGGTACCGAATACTGAGTGGGAGTTCTATTCACCTAACATGCTCTGTGATAAACTTTATTGATGCCATTCAATTTTAAGGCCATGTGGGTGGAGGGGCAGGTTTCTTCTTCTTGAGGTTGTAAAGGATTTGTTTTGTGTGAGACGTTGTGTTAAAACAAAAAGTTTAATAATAAACTAAGTTTAATAAAAAAAAAAAAATAAAAAAAAAATATACCAGAGGAAGGACCTATATTTAAGATCTATCCTCTTATTTCTAGTGGAAAAGAATTGAAACTCATGGTTTCTAATTGTTCACCCACTACTCTTGAACTAAAAAATGGAGGTAGACTAGGTAGATTAATGTATGATGTAGCTTTGGAATCTTGGCATCAGGAGAGAACTATACCGGCCAATGACCTAGTAACCGCAATAATTGATTTCTGCCTGTGAACTTTAGGGCACTATTTCTAGTGAAGCTCAAAAGTAAGATTACCAGAATCCCATGCTATATTGTATGGGAAAGGACCAGAGTCTTGAACCCTTACATAACACCAAAAGGAGAGGTTCCCTGATTAGCATGTTATATTGTTGAAAAAAAGAAGATCGTTACCCTTAATTTGAACTTCTTTTCTTCCCAGAACCAGAGAGTGACACCTGAGTGTCGAGGAGGAACAAACCCCTCATCCCTTTGAAGAAACAATCAGAAATAGGGATACAGGTTACTCTGTGCCTCCGATTAAAAACATTTTCACTGACAAGGAGGAAGATCAAGCTTTACCTCCAGGCTTCGGAGACCTCACAACAGTCTAAATCTGGAAGTTCACAGGAAGACCCTTCTCCTTTTAGAGATGTAGGGTTTTCTGAAAGAGAGGTATCTCCGGAATCTGGATGTTAAAGATGTGGCGGTTTGGACCATTATGAAAATGGACATGAATTTAGGGTTTTGCCAGCTGATTGGGAGGAGGAAAACAGGTCAATTCTGAGGATGTATATCCTCAGTAACTCCATCTACTGCAAGACAAAATGATCAATTAAGTAACATGCTATGTACTGGGGATAAAACTACTCCTAGACTACATGTGCTGCTTCAACACCAGACTATTTGGGACCAGTTAGATGTTGCTAGTCAAACCTCAGCTATACAAGCTAATTTACTACAAGAAGGTTGGAAGTTCCTGGGTATAAGAAGTAAACTGTGTACATGGACAATTAATGAAACATCCCATTACTGTCCTTAATATGTTACCATTTTGGGGAAGAGGTGTCCAATACGTCCAACAGTAATATTTGAATCTTCCCATTTCTTTAGTTTTGGGTACTGAAATCCCATATTCTAAAGGAGTGGGTCTTTAATATCGCCCAAAAGAACTTGAAAAGTGAGGAAATTGTGTTGAATGTGGGAATATCTAAATCTGTTTCTCGTGTGAACTTTGAATCTTGTAACATCCAGAAGCACTATTCTATAATTGTAGAAGTTGCTGAAGTAAAGAGAAGAGCAAGCTTTATCCAAGCCAGGAGGCGAATCCTTTCTACAGTGAAACCAGCCCTATTCAAATCTAACCACCTGTCTTTTGAAGTTGTTAAAGGTCCAGTGTCCTCCGATATACAGCTGGAAGAGTGGCAATACAGCTCTTGGGTAGCTACTGGTACTAAGAAGGTTTGCATGAAGCTGGGGAAGGGAGCTTGGTGCTTGTGAGAAGGTTCAGTTCATAATTTGTAAGGCAGATACTGTTGAAGCTGAGAGAGAAGTAGGTTTGGAAGTCAAGGCAGATTATATTAGTAGCAGTAAGAAAGAGGAAAGAGGCTGCCCCCTTCCTATGGCATAGGAAGGAAGAGTGCCTTGCCTACCTGTGGAGGTCAAACCGTCTTGTCTTTAAGTTGCCTAAAAATCATTAACTACCAAATAGAAGTCGAGCTAATAGAACTGTGCAAATTGTAATTCGTCTTTAGACTGGTTAGGCGCTTGAGTCCAAGGGAGAAATGCGTTGTGTTCGGATCTTCCCTGTTGCTTAGAAGTTGAGGTCGGAACAGCAGCGGTTACTCAGCAGGCTCTGGAGGTTTCTGTTTCAGTGGTCAACCGAGTTTCAGTTCCAGGACCTCAGAATGAATCCAGGAACCCAAGCTGAGTCCACCAATCATGTCCAATGGGGATAGCCAGCCTCCCAGTCTGAACTGGTTTCAGTCAGGCACACTGCAGGACAAAGGGTAGGGGAGTTTTGGTCACCTTCCCCACTTCTTGTCCTGCCTGTCACCCAGAAGCTTCGCTGACTTTCCTTGGGAAGCCTGGCGAAGACAAAATGACCAGAGAACCCCCGCCCAACCAAGAAAGGTAGAAGACATCAGAAAGGACAAGTCATCTTGTTCAGGGCTTAGAAAAGTACAGTCACCATTTAGGGTACATGGTGTCCCCTACTGCAGCTGTGTAGACTGACTGCGACAAAGGTTCATGGCCACTAGCCTGAAAAGAGGGCTTGTCACAGTAACCAAAAAGATCCTGGAGAGGCGAGAAAAGGGATACAATATCTCCCCTCACAGCACTCCAGATAAGGAGGGATGTGCTGATCTCGCAAAATAAAACAAAGGAAGGATTAAAAGGATCCACCTGCCATGGTAAATAAAAGAGTTAGTCAGGAAAAGGGAGAAACAAGAAAGTAGAAGTTCAAGGAGCTCCCAGCACTACACAGAAAGGTGGTGTGCTGCTTTAGTAAAATGTAAATGCCAGAAAAGTTGAAGGAAAGCAAGCACCCAAAAAGAAATTCCAAAAAGAGGTAAAAAGGGTTCCAAAAAGCAGAGTAAAAGAATGTGAGAGTGTGGGAAAAGGTGCCCACTCATTCAAGAGAACTAGTCAAAAACCCAGCAGTCACAGAAAAAGAAAAGGCTACTCTAACATGGAGCGTGATGGATGAATCGATCATAACCACCACTATTGCTGTGGGAAGCCCTCCAAACCATTGTTTTTGAGCCTGCTGTACCTTTTTAGCAGGGGTAAAACAATTTGCAAATCATGCTTGTATTTTGCAGACAATGACTTGGTTATACCATTTTTTTAGGGTTTCCGTTTTTCGGAAAATACTGAAAAAAATCCACAAATATAGAATGTATTATTCACACAGGGTTTAGTGTGGGAGCGGGCTTTCAAACGGTTTTGCTCTGCATCCAAGGCAGACTACATTGCCAATGAGCTATCCTTTCAGCCCTTGAGACAGCACTGCTGAGTTACATGTAACCCTCACAGAGCCGGTGTCAGAAATCCATAGTTATGCCCCCTCCTCAGGAGTAAAGCTAAGAAAGAAAGCTGTCCACTCGGAGGGGCATTAAGAAGCCAGCGCAGACTGCCGAAGCAAATGACAGTTAATTACAAATTGCATACTTCGTAACACTACCGAAGCAATGCATATTCATCTTCGTATTAAAAGTCAAACAAAAACATGCTCTCATTATTTGTATAGACCAAAACGTAAATTGCTAAGTCCTTAATTTTTTCCTTTGTGCCTAGCTGGTGTCAGGCCTGCAAAACTATGGGCCCTTTTGGAGCCCACCCACATCGTTGTGTGGGAGTCCGATGTTGCGGGCTGTTTGGGAAAAGAAGACATAACGTTGCGGGTTAGGGAGGGGCCGGTAGGGACGTGGGCAGTTGAGTTCTGTTTATGAATAAAGGAAGACGTGTGAATGGCCTCTGGCTCCCGTCTCTTCACTTCAAGTGCGTGTGCTGGGTGATACGCGACAAGGCTGCAAGCCTTACACTGGCGATGAAGGTCGACGGACCACCCGCTTGCCGAGGGCTGCCATTCGGGCAGAGTCACGTGTCAGCGCCCCTCTCTGGTGTTGGCCCCTGTGCGGAAAAGCACTCATCTGTAGGCGCCGCCTGTCGTAAACAGACCGCTCCGCAGCGCTGCAAAGGTGATCCCGCCTGCGGCCCTTGCACAGCACTGGCACCCGGCTCACCGCTGCTACAATACATCCCCCTCCCCCACACAGAGCTGTGCAGCCCAAAGAAGGCAGCAGGGAAGCCCATAATACGCCCCTCCCCCAACAATATGTGCACAACCAGGGAAGGGAAACGGAAGGGCTCTAGAGCGAAATACAGCGGGAAATCTCATCCCAGGAAGGCAATCCACTTCAACATGAAGGTGCCTCATCTAATGAAGGCAGTTTACTGATCCTGCCCAGCAATTTGTTGAACTCTCTCTGAAGGAAACATCCCAGAGTTAAAACAATACAAAACTCTAACAATTCATCAGACCACGAAGTACACCATTACCCTCCCAACATGACAGACCAGGTGGCGTCATCGGCGCCCACGGCTTCATCATCAGCACCCACAAATGCAGCAACAGGCACGGATGGCCCCACGGGTGGACAAGCGGCTCAGGCACCCGGGACGGGGGGAACCACGCAGGTGATGCACATGCCTAACCCATTCGACGTGCGTGACAACAAACTTAGGACCAAGGTGGGCCACGTGGTTAAGAGACTTGGACATGGCAACATATGAAGAAATACATCGAAAACTATCAGAATACTTTGCACCACATACTAATATAGACTATGAACGTCACATCTTCCACTCCACCTGGCAAGAGAAAGGCGAGTCTCTAGACAACTATGTCATGCGCCTCCGCATTGAGCAGAAATACTGTGAATTCCACCGCTACTCAAATGGGGAGGCTCTAAGGTCACAAGTGATAGCTGTCTGTCAATCTCAAGCTTTCAGGAAACAACTTCTTCAGAAACAAAGAACACTCGAGGAAATCTTGGTGTTGGCCAGAATGGAAGCTGCAGTAGAATCACAACTGGACAACCTTGAAAAGATGAATATACAACACGCCACAACACCCACAAACTCATTCAACAGACTGGAAGCATCCACGAGTCAAGACGCAGCAAGGCATGAGGCCACATGCTACAGGTGCGGTTACGAGTACCCAAACACAGGGGACTGCCCTGCCATCTGACAACAGTGCGTCACCTGCGGAGGTATGGACCACTTCCGAGCAATGGGCAAAAACACTCCACCAACGGGAGCCAGTCGACAGAGAACACAGGAACGCCGCAGAATGACCCGCCACAGCCCAACAGGCAATAGAGCAGAATGGGACCACAAAACCTCACGGAGGGATGACAAGGACCGGAGAAACACATATGCCCGAGAAGACCGATTACCACAGGAAAGCGGGAGATGCAGTCAGAGGAGGCGATTCGTACGATACATCGAAATGCGGGCGCCGTCCAGCAGTGAGACCCCATCTTCGGAAGATGAGCAATGAAAAAAGGGGTACGTCTGGGCCCTCAACAACGCAACTGCAACTCAACATAGCCCAATTCTCACCCTGCAAGTGAATGACACACCGATAGAATTCCTGATAGACACTGGGGCAACAGTGAACATTATCAGTGAACAAGCATACAACTCGCTGTCTCGCCAACCAAAGATCTGGAAGGCCACGGTGGATATATACCCGTACGGGGCCACCACTCCATTGCCGTGCAAAGGCACCATCACAGCGTGGTGTGCACACAAGTCTCACGCAGCAAAGATTTCCCTGCACATCTTAAACACCAAAGCCAATAGCAGGTGCACCCTGAGCTTCAAAACAGCGGTCGACATGGGCCTCGTACACATCCTATACCAGTTAATGGCACACAAGTATTTCGCCACTCCCAAAACGATTCAGGAAGCATTCCCAAAATTGTTCAAAGGGCTAGGCAAGTTAAAGAACAGGAAGGTTCACCTCCATGTAAATCCGGAAGTGCCACCAGTAGCACAACATTACAGAGGCATACCTGTCAACATACAAAAGCAAGTTGAGGAAGAACTGGACAAACTAATAAAACTACAAGTCATTGAGCCAGTGCAAGGGCCCACTCCGTGGGTGTCTCCTATCATGCCAGTTCCAAAGAAATCCCCAGATGGCTCCATACGCCTGTGTGTAGACATGAGGAGAGCCAACGTCGCCATTGAAAGAGAGAGACACCAGGCACCAAGAATCACTGACATGATCCACCTCCTTCACGGAGCCAAGGTCTTTTTCAAATTAGACTTAACAAAGGGGTACCACCAGATAGAAATAAGCCTGGGTCCGTTTCAATACCGGAGACTCAGCTTCGGAATATCATCGGCTGCTGAGATCTTTCAGGAGGAAACCCACAAGGTCATCCGTCACATACCGAACTGTCTAAACTACTCGGACGATGTACTGGTATTCGGCAAAACCAAAGAAAAACACGATACAGCCCTACACAGAGTATGCGCCGCCATGGAATCAGCAGGTCTCGCGCTCAACGCAGACAAATGCGAGTTTGGAAAGGGCTCACTAAGGTTCTTTGGCCACATCTTTTCGGACCAGTGCATGCGGCCAGACCTGGATAAGGTTGCAGCACTCAACACAACGCTGCCCCCTGCCAACACGTCGGAACTGCGCTCTTTTCTGGGTCTCGCAAGCTACTGCTCGAGATACCTGAAGGACTATGCAACGGTAAGCAACCCACTCAGGCTGCTCACACGCAAGGACCATCCATTCACGTGGTCACCGGATTGCCAACGTGCTTTTGAATCCATCAGAAACTCCATCTGAAAAGGCAGAACACATGGCCTACTTCGACTCCCGAAGGGACACCGAGGTCGTCGTCGACGCCAGCCCAGTGGGGCTGGGTGCCATACCATCTCAAAAAGACCCCGAGGACCCGACAAAACTCTTCATAGTGGCTAATGCCAGCAGAAGCCTCACCTCCACAGAACAGGCCTATTCCCAGGCCGAGAAGGAGATCTTAGCAGTAGTTTGGACCTGCAAATATTTTCACCTTTTGCTGTACGGGAAAGAATTCAGTCGTCACAGACCACCAGGCGCTACTCACCATTTATGGTGACCCCCAAATCGAGAATGCCTCCGAGAATAGCAAGATGGGGGTTAAGGCTACAGGACTACAAATTCAACATCAAACATCGCCCGGGGAAGGAAGACAACCCGGCGGACTACTTATTCCGACACCCGTCTGCTCCAGCCCAGACTCAACCATCCATAGCAGATGCTTACATCAATTATGTGGTACATCACTTACAACCATTCCCCATAGAATGGGCGGAAGTGGTACGAGAGTCTGAACAAGACCCGGCACTGCAAATCGTCAAACACTGCATCCAAACAGACAGGAGGGCACACATGACACAACCAGCCAAACAAGAACCAGAGACGGTGAAATACGACATTAGAAGTCTCGGCCAAGTGAGAGACGAGCTATCAATTGTGGAGGACCACATCATACTAAAAGGCTGTAAAGTGGCGATACCCGCATCGCTAAGAGAAAGGATAATACAACTGGCTCATGAAGGGCACAGAGGAGTGGAAGCATCCAAACGACTCCTAAGACAAAAAGTCTGGTTCCCAAAACTGGATACCATGGTGGACTCACTTGTAGGCGGATGCACCACGTGTGCGTAGCTGGCACCTCTGCCTCACCCAAACCCGCTGCAAATGTCTAAGTTGCCAGACCGGGTCTGGTACGAGCTAGCAGTAGATCTGTACGGACCTATGAGAAACGGCACATATGTACTAGTGCTAACTGACGAGCACTCACGATTCCCCGAGGCCCAGATAGTGGAAAGCACGGCGGCCACCACCATCATGCCCGCCCTAGATCGCATGCTCTCCGCATAGGGCGTTACTCGCGTCATAAAGTCGGACAATGGCCCGCCGTTTGCCAGCACAGACTTCCAGAACTTTGCCAGATATATGGGTTTTCACCATCGAAAGATAACTCCGAAATGGCCCCAAGCGAACGGCACCGTGGAGAGATTCATGGCCAACATTCGAAGAGCACTCCAAATTGCCAACATACTAAACAAGCCATTTGAACAGGCTCTATACCAATTGCTTCGGGAATATAGACAAACACCACACAGCACCACCGGGATCTGCCCAGCAGACCTCATGTTCAGACGCCCGGTGAAAACAAGGCTACCAGAGAACCCAACACCGGAACCTTTAACACCACTAGAGTCTCAAGCCAGAGAAAAGGACAGAGAAGAAAAGGAAAAGATGAAACACACTGCTGACCTGCGCCGAAAGGCCCTAGAGTCAAACATTGAACCCGGTGACCAAGTGCTGATGCGGCAGGCCACGGGATGCGAGGAGAGGCGCCGTATGCCCCGGAGACCCTGACAGTCACGCAAAGGAAAGGCACCAGGATCACTGCGGAGAGAGAGGGGCGGACCTCAGTAACCAGAAACATCTCTCAATTTAAAAGACTACTGACCCCACTCCAAGGGAGATGGGAATCCCACGAAGAAATAAGAGACTGGCCAGACGCTGATGAGCCTTATCGTGAAGCCTCTGAAGATGATGACCACGAGCGAGATACAAATGGACGAGCGCGACACACAACCCCGGAGAGAGCGAGGCGACCCCAGCGGAGTCGTATGAATCCGCAGAAACTCAGAGAAAATGGGGTAAGAGACACTAGAGAACTGTTGAGTTAAAAGAGCGGGAGATGTCAGGCCTGCAAAACTATGGGCCCTTTTGGAACCCACCCACATCGTTGTGTGGGAGTCCGATGTTGCGGGCTGTTTGGGGAAAGAGGACATGATGTTGCGGGTTACGGAGAGGCCGGGAGGGACGCAGGCAGTGGAGTTCTGTTTATGAATAAAGGAAGACGTGTGAATGGCCTCCAGCTTCCCCTCTCTTCACTTCAAGTGCGTGTGCTGGGTGATACAGGGTAAGGCTGCAAGCCGTACAGCTGGCCTGTGCAAACTTCAGCTGAAAGCTGAATAGCTCTCTACTGCCATGAGCCGCTATACTCACAGATGCACGGAGACCACGCCATGGCCCAGTAGGTGCATAACGAGGGAGTGTGTCATTGCGGCCTGATGCGCTCACGTCGTGCTGCTGGACAGGCATCACGTCGTGCTGCTGGACAGGCATCACCCCCCTCCCCTGTGCAGTACTTGTTATTGAGGGGGGAGATTCCACGTGATTCATTGAATTCAGATAACCCTAGGTGGTACTGGTTTGGCTTGCCATAAGTATGTGTCTCCACTAGACAAGCAGCAGCCAAAACGTTTGCGCATCGCAGGGTAGTATGCAGGGCAAAGCTTGAGAGAAAATACAGGCCTCACTACTTTTCTTTTGTGAGTTGGTCATCCTAGGCCAGCCGAAGGAGCAGTGCACTGTGTTCTGCTAAACTGTCAGCTGGTAAAGCTGAGCATCCCATGTCACTGGTTGCTTTGGGTCTTGTTCATTCTCTGCACATTTTATTTCAATCCTGGTCCGCCATGTGGATGCAACAAAGTGCTTGCAATGAGTGACACTGAAGGCCTTTGTTCTCGGACACTTCTTTAATAGTTCTATGTCCTTCTCTCAATTGTTTAAGCTGAGAGGGCCCCCGGCCTTGGAATAATAATCAGGTCCTCTGGGACTCCCTTGCCTGCAAATGAGCATATGGAGGCACAGGGGTGCTATATAGGCGTGAAAACAGGCTGGAACACAAAAGCTTATTGGAATAGAGATATTTAGGGAGGAGTCATTCGCGTATCTGGCAGCAACGCTACCGTTAGTTAGAAGACATTTTCTGAAGGTGAGCAGCTAATGGGCACATTGCTGCTCGCTTTATTTCAGGCCTCGCGCTTAATTCTGTGCAAGGAAAACAAACCCCTCCAATCCCATTAACTACCTATGTTGGTATTTTGGTTTGGACGCAGGCATTTCAACAAAATAGCAGAGGTGATTCTTTCCCCTTTGTTTTAAATTGGCCTCAGATTTTGTAGGTATGTTGCAAAGCCAAAGCAACACTGAAATGTGCAGCAAATAGTGTAGCCATGTTGCATTAGATTTTTTTCTTCACTTTTTTGCCATGAAGTCTGTATTTGTTAGTCTGAATTTGCATGCTCAAACCTTTGTGTGCAGTGTTTCTAACAGCCAATCTTTAGGCGGGTATCCTTTGCCACAGATTATCACAAGACTGCGAGCTTGCAGGGATCCTAAACAGTACATGCCCACTGAAAAGATTTAAATCCTTCTTTGTGGCTGATGCAGAGGAACTGGTGTTAAAGGCAACAGGGTGATAACACTTCTGTATACCCCAAGGCAAGTGACGGTGGGAAGTGCTCCAGCAAATGCAGTTTGTAAGGCGAGCTCTCCAAAGCAACCATTTTAAACCAATACCTATTAATTTTGCTATTTTGTCTTGCACACTTTCTTTTACGGGGAAGGGCAATTTAACTACATTTGTATATTTCACTGAGAATTGTGGGTTATCCAAGCTTGACATCTTTTATACATAACCAACAGGTCAAAATCAGTCTGATTGATGAACATCTTTGAGCGATGGTTGCAATAGGGTGGATTTCGAAGTTAACCTCTCAAACCTGGCCATATGTTATTCTTGCATCTCTCATGGCCGGCTGCAAGAATAACATATGGCCAGGTTTGAGAGGTTAACTTCGAAATCCACCCTATTGCAACCATCGCTAAAAGATGTTCATCAATCAGACTGATTTTGACCTGTTGGTTATATATAAAAGATGTCAGGCTTGGTTAACTCGCAATTCTCAGTGAAATATACAAATATTACCCTATGTATACATGCAATGAAACAATAAAAGAATACGGGAAAACACAGATTCTGATAATGTTTGAAAACACTGAAAAAACACTCCTGGAAGTAAAAAAATAAATAAATGCTAAAACAGGAAACCCTAACCATTCTGTACAAAGTGGACAGCTACGTTAGTTGGCAGAGTATGCTTGTTTTCTTAGAATGGTGGACTCAAATAGGTGATATGGGTCATCATGATTAGGTGATGCATTCACAGGGCAATTCAATTCTCTCAGCATTGGGACAATGGCCCTCATTACAACTCAGGCGTTAAGGTTTAACGCCACCGTTAACCCTTAACGCCTGATTCTGATTTTAACGCTTTTAGCAGGCGTTAAAATCCATGGCGCTAACCCGCCATGGTGCTAATTACGCCGCCGTAATTTATGGCGGCGTAATTAGCGCCTTCCCCACTCCCATTATGCCCTATGGGGCAAAAATGGGAATGGGGAAGGGTAAAATGGGAAATGGGGATTTACTGCCCCACTCACCTTGGAATGGGGCGGTAAATCCGCCATCCACCATGGTGTAAACAGAGTTTACACCATGGTGGTAAAGTTGGTGCACTTAGCACCAAGGTTGTAATGACCTCCAATATATTTTAGTCCTTTGATCAAACAGGCTGCTGCATGAAAGACTGTTACCAAGAGGCTCCGGGAGTTGTCCAGTAGGCCACTGAGGCAGTTGTTTCCTCAATATGTATGTGAATGTAGAAGAGTCTGAAAATATTTGTGACCAGGTTACCAGAGGAGCAAAAGTGGTATGCTGTATGATAGCAAGTACAGTGTTTTCTCCGTTGCTATGCACCCATTTTGTGTTGATGTGCTTCTTGAAGTAGTTTTGAGAGCATATAGATCCCAAAAGATTTGGCACAGAGTAAGTGATGAGAGAAGAGATTGTGTTTTATGGCCGAGAGCCATTCCTAAACCTAAAGCTTCATGGCGTCACTATTAAGTAGTAGTTATTTTGTTTGGTGGGAATGAGTTTGATGTAGACTGCTGAAGATCCACACATGGTCTGTTAAAGATAGGGAAGTATTTTAATTACTTGATGCGATGTCCGTGACCCATGGAAATTTGAAGTGGGGTTGAATGTTGATGGGAATTTCTTGATATACTTAGTAATGATGAAAGCACTGCCAAAAAGAGTCAGCATGAGTTCAAACCAGTGTAACTCCAAAAGGTCAGCTTAAATCGGTGCACTCCTGTTGATGTCCTCCATAATGCTAAGTCCCCCATAATGCCATTTTGTACGTCATTGTGAATCCCTTCTCTTATAAAATGTATGTGCTCATGGGCTTTGCAACGGGAACACGTCTAGTTAGGTTGGTCATGACTTACCACATCCGCTGAATTTCAAGGATTTTGTTGCTTTAAATCTGCGCAACTTAACTGCACCTTACCTAAGGTTTCTTCCAGTGAATTCCAAGGGTTTTGTTATACCATACTCTTTATGGGGCACTATCCATGGCCTTGGGCCCTGGCCAGTGAACACAGCCTTTGGCCGTGCCCACTCTATATTTTAAAACAATACCTTTCTTTCTTCGCCCCTGGACACTTTACGTGCTACCCCAATAGCTTTATTTTGGTCCCGCCATGACCCTGGCCACTCTACATATTGCTCCAGTAGGGTCCCTAAACGGGTCCACTAGCCTCGGCTCTGGCAGTGGCCACACCACTAGGTTTCTTTTGGACACACTTGCCATGGCCTTTGCCCATAGCCAGTGGTCACTGCCTTTTGCATGTCCACTTTCCATATTGCACCCCTTGACATGTAGCCCCAGTAGGTTTTATAGGATCCCACTAGCCAGGGGATGTCCACCCCCCAATATTTTTATTGTGGTCCCACTAGGTGGCCACGGCCTATACATGTCTTTTGGGACCACCAGTCAGGGTTTCTGTCGTGGCCAGTGAGCGTGGCAGTACAAGCTCAGATCTTCCCCAGGTTTCGAGGTCAAACTCGATGTGATGACGCTCCCACACAGGTGAAAAGGTTTGGGCTGGACAGCCCATTCGATGGCCCAGGGACACTTCTGAATAAGCTCTGAAGGTGGCCTCAAGATTGATTATTCCCACCACTCCAAAGGTTTGAAGCACCTTCACAGGTCTGCTGTGAGATTGAGCACAAAGCTGGGCTCTACTGGGACAACAGCGGGCTCAGGGTACCAACCTTCTTCAGCGTGTCACTGGATAGTCCTTTGTTCTGCTCGGCTCTTGCAGATACTTGGCTCTGTATACAGGTCGAATCTGACCTGTTGATGATCTGCTGGTCTGCATTCAGGACCTCTCCTCATATCCCCAAGCTGCAAGTGCTCGCACCCGGCCGGCCAATGAGAAGATCTGCCCCACTCATGCATGCCAGCAGTGGTCCAATCAGGGACCACTGTGGCTCTCATGCTCTCGTGCACACCAGCCATCCTAGCACTGGTAGTTTGGATCGGGACTATACAGTCCCAACCCACTTCTTGGGTACCTACACACGTGACCTGCAGTAGCTTGCGAAAGAAACGGCTTTCGCAGTCAACTGCATGCCCAAATAAGGAAGTCCTGTGTCACAAAGACCATGGAGAAGGCAAAAGGACAAAATGGCCAAAGGAATAGACCTAAAGACCTAGTGGCAAGCATGGTATGGCTCGGTAAAAGGTCAAAACACACAAAAAAGCTACTGCTGCCACCAGTCAACTCTTAGGCACATTGTCCAGTCACCAAAATATCCTTACTGGAAGACTAGGGCCCGAAAACACAAGGACCCCATTGTGCGGTACAATAATGTACTTTGCACAATGATAACATGTTACCAAAAGTGGCAACATAGTCGAATGACTAAGAGAAACAAATTTTCTCAGTACTGACAGACTGAAGGATGTGTCAGTTTCCCTGTAACAATGATCGAATGTCCAATGGAGCACAGCTGAGGGCTGTGCTCCACTGGAAACAGTCAGGTCAAGATACTCTAACAAAAGCAAAAAGTTGGGGGGGGTCCACAAATATAGAAAAGTTGCCTTTAGAGAAATGCTCCCCAACAGCAGACATCCCTCCTGCTTTTCCTCGTCTATTGTTCTGTTCCAAGGGTCACCCATTACCCTTTCAAATTACTTGCATTCTTTCCCTGCCCCAGCCTCTCCCCTCACTCCCTGTATTCCTCTCCTCCCACCACCCTGGGCCTCTTCCTAAATCCAACTCCAGACACTCTTAGCAGTCCCTGGGCTGTATTCCCCTTCGGTCCTGTGTCAAGACTTCCACGTGCTTAGATTCGACAAGGTGTACCAGTAATACTATCCCTAGTGTGACGTCCACTGTACCCATGATATGATATATGATATGATAAGGCATTTATAACGCGCCTATACACAAGTGTTTCAAGGCGCGATACACAAGTGTTTGGTCCTTCACGCGTCAAGGTCCCTCAGACTGTTTTTGTTCTCACTGACAGATTGCATGAAGTGTAGCAGGAGTACAGATGTGTCCAGGCAGACAGATAACAGAAAGCTCATGTAACATCTATGCACCTTCTCTCAGGGGAGGAAGGGTGGGCGCATGTGAATCTAAGCAGATACAAGCATCAGAAGAACAAGTTACTTTCTTACCTGGTAACGTTCTTTCGATGGGATGGTCCGACGACGTATTCCATATCTATGACATGTAATCAACACAGCTGTGCTGCTTCGGAAACTTTTTTCGGCGTCTGCGTCCTGCGTCGATGACGTCGACGCGCCGTCGTCGAGGACCTCCTCCGACGTCATCCGATGTGATAAGTAGGACGCACGACGCCCGTAGCCTCAGTTGTAGCTTTTTCCCCCAGAACGTGTGACATTAGTCAACTGTCAGTCAGACACAAAGCCTTGCGGAACGTAAGCTGCAATTGCAAAAGAAATTCTGCAGCGGGGAAGGCAGGGCGGGAGCGATATGGAATACGTCGTCGGACCATCCCATCGAAAGAACGTTACCAGGTAAGAAAGTAACTTGTTCTTCGAGGGGATTGGGTCCTCCGACGTATTCCATATCTATGACAGACTCCCAAAGCAGTACCAGAGCAAGGAGGAGGAAAAGAATTTAGAATCAAAATTTAGATTAGCCAATCAAACAGCAGAGCAAAGGACCGCCTTGCCAAAGGCCAGATCCTGTCCTCGGATGGAATCGAGGGAATAGTGGCGTACAAATGTATGTACTGAAGCCCAGGTGGCTGCATCACAGATGTTGCGAATAGGAACACCCCTCTGCAGGGCAGTAGATGCAGCCATACCCCTGGTAGAATGGGCCCGCAAGCCAGCCGGTGGGTCCTTACCCGCTAAGCGGTAACACTCCGAGATGGCCAAAATAATCCAGCGAGACAAAGTCTGTTTCGTCACAGCTTGCCCCAAACGCTTTCCAGCGTAACCAATAAAGAGTTGATCGTCCACTCTGACCGGGAACATGCATGAAACATAAAAGCTTAAAGCTCTCCTAGGATCAAGCCTATGGAGCCTCTCCTCTTCCTTACCAGGATGCGGAGGAGGATAGAATGCCGGAAGAACAACCTTCTGGGCCAAATGAAATTCCGTCACTACCTTCGGAAGAAAAGAAGGACGAACTCTAAGGACAACCCTGTCCTTGAGAAATACAGTGAAGGGTGGCTTAACTGAAAGCGCCTGTTACTCACTCACTCTACGAGCGGAAGTAAACGTAACTAAAAACACAGTTTTCAGAGTTAACAGCCTCAAAGGGCAAGAATGTAAAGGCTCAAACGGAGCACCCATAAGAAACTTAAGAACAAGGTTTAAATCCCAACCGGGCACCAGGAAAGGTGACGGAGGGAACACATTAGTGAGCCCTTTCAGAAACTGTGAAATCAAAGGGATTTTAAAGTAAGAACACTCTTCAGACGAGCGCTTAAAGATGGACAGCGCCTCCAGGTAACCTTTAACGGTACCCACTTGCAAGCCCCTTTGGGCCAAAGAAAGTAAAAAGGACAGAACCATGGGGATGTCACATGCAAAAGGATCCACATTCTGAACTCTGCACCAGTCGCAGAACTTACGCCAACGGCAACGGTACAGAGACTTTGTTGCTGGCCTTCGGGCCGAAAGCAACACCTCCATCACGTCCTCAGGGAGGTCCCAATCCTTATACCTCAACCTTTCAGAAGCCAAGCGTGAAGGTTGAGGGATCTGACCTCTGGATGGAGAACCTGACCCCCCTCCCGTGAGAGCAGATCGTCTCGGTAGGGAAGACGATGTGGAGGACAGATGGATAAGTCGAGAAGATCCGGGTACCACGTCCTCCGAGCCCATGCCGGGGCAATGAGGATCATCCGGGAACCGAACTTCCGTAACCTCCGCAGCACTTGCGGGATGACAGGGACTGGAGGAAACGCGTACAGCAGCGGGAATGACCACTCCACCACGAACGCGTCTCCTAAGGCTCCTTTTGGAGGAAATTCCCGCGAGCAAAACCTTTCGCACTTCCGGTTGACAATGGAGGCGAAGAGATCCACTTGAGGGGTCCCCCAAAGGGCGAAGATCTCCAGGAGAATCTCCTGAGCCAACTCCCACTCGTGAGAGATCGCGCTCTGCCTGCTCAGAGCGTCCACCTTCACGTTTTCGTCTCCGGCCAGATGAACTGCCGAGATCGAAACTTCCTGCTGGATGGCCCAGAACTCGAGCTGCATCGCCTCCCTGCACAGAGGAAGTGACCCTGCCCCCCCTTTTTGTTGAGGTAGTGCATGGCCACTGTGTTGTCCGTCAGGATCAGGACACTCTTTCCTCGCACAGTCGGCAGAAAAGCCTTCAGGGCTAGCCTGACGGCCCTCAGCTCCAACAGATTGATATGGAGTCTGGACTCCGACGGAGACCAACGACCGCTGACTGTCAGCCCGTTGGCATGAGCTACCCATCCCGTGAGGGATGCATCCGTCACGATCGTCACCTCCGGCCAGGGAAGCCAAAATGGAGCCCCCTTCATCAAGTTGCCTTCGACGGCCCACCACAGAAGATCCCGGGCGACCGAGGGCGGCACCTGAACCGGGTCCGACATCCTGCCGGAGGACTGCGACCATTGCGTCTTGAGTGCCCACTGCAAAGATCTCATCCGCAGGAGAGCCTCTGGCACCAGAAGAATGCAGGATGCCATGAGGCCGAGCAACCTCAAGAATTAGAACGATGGGAGCGTCTGGGCATGCTGAAACTTGTGCACCATCTGCTGAATGTGAAGAGCCCTCACCTGGGGATGAAAACACTGCCCCAGGGAAGTGTCGAGCACTGCTCCGATGTACTGGAGCCGCTGTGTTGGCGTCAAATGGGACTTCTTTAAATTGAGGGAGAAGCCCAGCCTGTGAAGGGAGTGGCAGGTGATGGACAGATGATCCAGGATTTGCCCGGGAGAGCTCCCCCTGATCAACCAATCGTCCAAGTAGGGGTAGACGTGAATCCCCCCTTGCCTGAGATGCGCTGCCACCACCACCATGAGCTTGGTGAAAACCCTCGGGGCGGAGGTCAATCCGAACGGCAGGACCCGAAACTGAAAGTGCGAGTCGCCAACCGCGAACCTCAGGTACTTCTTGTGCTTGGGATGGATCGGCACATGGAAGTAAGCATCCTTGAGGTCGAGTGACACCAACCAGTCCTGAAGCTGAAGGGCCTGGAGGACTTGAGAGAGAGTAACCATCTTGAACTTGTCCTTCCTGAGGAGTTTGTTCAAACCGCGCAAGTCCATGATGGGTCTCAATCCCCCGTCTTTCTTCGAAATCAAAAAATAAGGGGAATACCATCCCTTGGTCCTCTCCGCTACAGGCACCAGTTCTATGGCGCCTTTCTCCAGCAGGGCTTGAATTTCCTGCGCAAGGAGCGGATCCGGACTCTGCAAAGAGAGGTTCCCCGGTGGATTGTCGCGAGGCCTGTGCCGAAAGGGAAGGCAGTAGCCGTGGGTTATGATCTCCAGAACCCACACATCTGAAGTAATGGCTTGCCACTCTACAAGATGCTGCGCCAGCCTTCCCCCAACCGGCGAACCATGGGACATGGCCTCATGACTGAGTGGGAGCGGCTGCGGCGTTACCTGAGGGCAAAGAGGCAACTGCCCGAGCGGCCTTGGCACCACGGGTACCCTGTCGTCCACCTCTGGTACCCCTGCGTTGGCCTCTTTGACTGCCAGCTACTCTCGCTTTACTGAAGGACGAGTAATAGCGAAAGGAACCACCCCTCCACTGCTGTCCCCTAGGACGAAAAGGCGGAGGTTGGCGAACTGCAGCGCCCAACGACTTCGCTGCAGCTTTTGAGGTCTGCAACCTCTCAAGGCTCTCGTCAGCCTTGCTGCCAAAAAGGTGTTCACCGTCAAAGGGCATGTTGAGGAGCCGGGACTGCACATCAGGAGCAAACCCCGACTTCTGCAACCACGCAAACCTGCGTATCACGGTGCTCGCCGCCATGGACCTACTGACGCATTCAGCTAAATCCAAACCCGACTGAACGTACTCACACATGGCATCCTTACCATCCTGGACCATAGCAAGGAAACCATCCCGTTCGTCCCCTTCGGGAATATGTTCAGCCGCTAACGCAACACAGTTCCACAGAGTGTGTGTGAAACGAGACAAGGCACAAATGGAGTTGGCCGCCTGAAGCGCCATACCACCAGAAGAAAACACTTTCTTCGCCCAGCCATCAAAATGTTTGTCGTCCCTATCAGGAGGGATGGTAGGGTACGACGCCTGCTTTGCCGGGGCCGTGGCCGCCTGCACCACCAAACTCTCAGGAGTGGGGTGCCTGGTCAAGTAGCAGGGGTCGCTACTGGCTGGACGGTATTTTCGCGACAAGGATCTGCCCACCGCCGGGAGACTCCCCAGAGCAGTCCAAGCCGCCGCCACTCTTCTCTGTAAAGCCATATGGAACGGCAGTACCGGGTCAGTTGGGGGACCAACATCAAGGATGTCCGTTAGATCATCCTGCACAAACTCCCCTGGGGGAGCAGACCATCCCAAGTACTCAGAAACCCTAGCCATAAGGCGCCGGTACGAGGAATCGGCATGAGACGTGTCCTTCGACGACCTTGGCTTCGACGACTTCCTCGGAGCCGGAGCCTCGAGAAAGCCTGTCGACGCCCTCGACGCCACAGACGTCGATGTCTTCCTCGAAGACCTCACAGGTGCACACGGTCTCAAACGCATCGAGGACCGGGACCTGTAACGGGTACGTCGAGAACGAGTCTCCTTGTCCGAACGGGACCTCTCCCGTGACTCGTGCCGACCACTCTTGCGAGCGGTGTCTCCCGACCTCTCACGACCGACCCCACTCGGGGGCGCGGACGGTTTAGCACCCTGCGACTCAAGAATCGCCAGCATTTTCTTCCCGAAGGAAGCCCATTCCTCCGGCGTCGCACCGCTGGTGGGGTAAGCGACGTGCCGGGCAGAGTCCTCAGAAGAGGACCTGGAAGACGACCGGTGTCGGCACTTCCGAGAATGCCTTGAAGAGGCTGAGGAGTGGCGAGACCGACTCCTAGAAGGAGACCCACGAGACTTCCGACGCGGAGAGTCACCCCTCAAATCATCCGTCGAAAGCCCCGCAGACTTAGACTTCCGGGGCTTGGACACCCGACCTACCGACAACTTCTTCTTACGTTCGCGTAAGGCTTTGGATGTGAGCGACTGGCAGTCGATACAGTCATCCGTGTCGTGGGCCTCCCCGAGGCACCAGAGGCAGGCGTCGTGCGAGTCCGTCACCGACATCTTGGACCCACACTCCGTCGCACTTCTTGAAACCCGGACGCGGGGTCGAAGACGAAGTAGAAGACATCTTCACACGGAGGAATTTCACAAAACGAACAGGTTCGAAGAACCGAGAAGAACAGAACTCCAAAGAGTCGAGGCGGTAACCGAGAGTCACAAAGCAATACGTTCGCGGAAAAAACGGAACTGAGGCTACGGGCGTCGTGCGTCCTACTTATCACATCGGATGACGTCGGACGTCAGAGGAGGTCCTCGACGACGGCGCGTCGACGTCATCGACGCAGGACGCAGACGCCGAAAAAAGTTTCAGAAGCAGAATACGTCGGAGGACCCAATCCCCTCGAAATACGATTATAGTGAGTAATGTATCCCTTCTGAGGCTTGTGGAATCTGCTTAGATTGCATGCTATGCATAGATTAGCAAGCAGTGTTAGGAGAAGGCGGTGGGTTGTGAGAAGGAGCAGCAGCAAATAGATGTTTTAGAACCGCTTGCCCCACCTCTGTATCTGCTTTGGAATGTGTGTCAATGCAGTAGTGCGGAGTAAAGGTATGAATAGCGCTCCATATAGCTGCATTGCAAATAGCTGGATATTTGAAATAAAGGCCAAAGTAGCTCCTGTACCTCTTGGTAGAGTGAGCTCTTGGTGTGAAAGGCAGAGTTTTGTTTGACAGAGAGTAGCAGAGTTGTATGCACTTCACTATCCATCTGGAGATGGCGTTTTTTGAAACGTGATCACCTTCCCTGCCAGGAGCCATGGAGACAAACAGTTGGTCTGTTTGTCGTAGAGGTCTCGTCTTGTTTACATAGTTAAGGACCACCCTCCTTACATCTAGTGTATGGAGTTTTTTCTCAGCTGAGCTTGCAGGTATTTGAAAGAAAGCTGGTAGCTCTATGGACTGGTTGACATGGAACTTAGGTGAAAACCTAGGGGGTGTTCTTAGGACCAACTTGTCTTTGTGGATAACAAAGAAAGGGTCTTGCACTGACAAAGCTTGTAGTTCACTGACTCTTCTTATGGAGGTGACAGCCGCCAGAAAGGCCGTTTTATATGTAAGGTGTTTATGGCCGTATTTATTCCAAGTCTCAAAGGGGGGTCTCATGAGCTTTGCAAGTACCACATTTAGGTCCCACCCTTGAGGCAGGTTTGAAATGGGAGGGTAGAATCTTTTTACTCCTTACACAAATGTCTTAATGACAGGGACTTTCCACCGGGACACCTTGCTTTGGGAAGTGGTGTACATGGATAGAGCCGCTAGGTGAACCTTGATATAGTTAAATACTAGCCCAGAGTCTAGTAAATGGAGCATGAAATGAAGAATGTGTGATTGAGTACATTCAATTGGGTTTACATATTTTGACTGGCACCATATTACAAATCTTTTCCATTTGTTAAAATAACAGTGTCTGGTATTTGGTTTACGTGTCTGCTTGAGGATTTCCATACACCTTTGAGGCCAAATTCTTCAGGAGCCAAACTGTCAAGTTCACAGATTGAGGATGTGGATGGAACATAGTCCCCCCGTGCTCTGTGAGCATGTTGTAGGGGCACAAGCGTTTGATTGGATTGCACATCACCAGTTTGCGCAGATGTGGCAACCACGATTGTCTCGCCCACATGGGAGCAACTAGTATCAATGCAGTAGTGCTTGTGAAAGTGTGTACTGAGCTCCATGTAGCTGCTTTGCAAATGATGTCTAAGGGGACAATCTTGAGATAAAAGTCAGAGTAGCTCCTGTGCTCTGTGTGGAGTGAGCTCTTGGTGTAAAAGGCAGTGTTTTGTTTGATAATGAATAGCATAATTGTATACATCTGATTATCCATCTGGATATGGCATTTTTGGAAATGCGGTCTCCTTCACGGCCTGGTGCTACGGAGACAATCAGCTGATATGTTTTCCTAAGCAGCCTGGTCTTGTTTACGTAGTAAAGGACCGCCCTCCTCACATCGAGTATGTGGAGTTTTACCTCAGCTGAGCTAGTTGGATTCTGAAAGAAAGCCAGAAGCTCAATAGATTGGTTCATGTGGAATTTGGAATGGTTCACGTGGAATTTGGAAATTAATTTAGGGTAGAACCTAGGATGAGTACGTAAAACCAATTTATCTTTATGGATAGTAAAGAAAGGATCCTGCATTGACAATGCTTGTAATTCACTAACTAACTCTTCTTATGGAAGTAATAGCCACTAAGAAGGCAGTCTTGTATGATAGGGTGTTGTTAAGATGGATTTCTGAACTCTGACCTGGTGGGCAGAGGTTCAGGAGGCCAGCCTAGTTTCCTGGAACAGGGTAACCTTCTGAACAAGACAGACCAATCAAGGTAGCTTGGTGGCCGTAAAGACTAGGTCTCCGGTGGGGTGAGGGTGACTGAAAGACCTCAATGAGCACACAAAGTAAAGGACACTTACAAATCACTCCCAGTCAGGTGTAGATATATTAAAAATACATATACATTTATATCAAGGCTTTTGAGTTTGAACACACTAATCCAATCACAGTAATTCTATTAAGCCAACACAATCCTATCTAAATACATATATACAAGACCATTGGGGTCTAAAGGGTGTGCAGTGCAAATAGTCTTTAGTCCCTTCTGCATCCAACACACTCCTAACTAAGAGGCAGTACAATCCCTAAGAAGTGTGGAGCCTAATGCTCAAATGTACATGCAATGCCAGCACACGCGGTAGTTCAAATGGGCAAAACGGGGTCTCTTCAAGGGTCTGTAGCAACTCAGGAAGGTGGGTGAAGCGATGAAGAATAGGCTCCCACTATTCGAGGAGGGTCTCCACTTGAGGGCAGAGTCGATTCCAAGAGTTGGGAATAGTTCGCACTAGCAGTGGAAAAGAGAGGTGCCCCCAGGGGCCACTCGTGCGTAAAAATGGATGGTGGCGCTAGGGGCCACCGGTTAGGGTTGAGATTACTCACCGATCCCCGGCGCATTCCGGACTAGACTTCGGCAGTCAAATCCACTTTGGTTGCAGGTTCAAGTGCAGCAATTTGGCGGCTCGGCGGCTTTCACCGATGAAGATTCAGCAATGATTCCCAAACGGGACAGTGGCGATTCCTCCGCTCCTGGTGGATGGATCAGGCCAGTTTTACTGCAGCACGCTTCAGGGGCACAAATGCAGTGCACCTGCTAAGGTCGTCACTGCGGCTGGGCAACACAGTAACTGCATATACTCCAGTTCGGCCGCACTCACTTTACTCCAAGCCTAGGAAGGCCAGGTGTACGAAATTCGGTGTGAAAGTGCCGTGAACCCAGAGCTAGCGATGTACCAAGTTTCAAGGGCCTCCTCTAAACGGCAGCGGTATCAGAGCAAAGAGTCTGCGTAAGCTGGTCAGCCCAGAGGTTGGCCCAGGGACACTTCCAAGAAGGCTTACTTGCAGGGTGTGTTGAAGGTGTAGAGAATAGTTGGTCCCACTATTCCAATGGGTCGAAGCATCTTCGTAGACCTTCTAGGACAACCAGATGCAGAGGGTTCCCACAGAACTAGAGAGGGCTCAGGGTGCCAAACCTTCCAGTGGGTCACCAGCGGTACCTCGACTCAAGTTCTTAGTTTCAGGATACTTGGATCCTATCTTTTGCTCAGTGAGAACTCCAGAGATCGACATGGTATGGGTGTTTGTGGCCTTCTCTTATCCAGAATCTCCTTCGCGCCAAAGCGAAGAGGACCCAATGGGAGCTGCTCACATACAGGCATACCATACCTGGACCAATCACGGACCACGGTGGTCCCAGGCATTCACAGCACTCCAGACTATCTGGCACCCATGATGTGTATTGGAACCAAACGTTCCAGCCCACATCCTGGAGGCAAACACAAGGCTTGCAGAAGCCCGCGAAAGCTTGGCATTTTGTGGGAGAATGCATGCCTAAATAAGGACTGACCCGGGGAAGGTGAAGGGGCAAGATGGCCAAAGAGCCTTGTTGCATGGCCATTTTGGAGCCAGGCCACCTATCCGTGCCATATGCGGTAATCACGGTTTATCTGACAGAAAAGGGTTAAAAATATACTAAATGATAAGCTGCCACCAGCCCTGTCCGAGGCACATCTGCATTTCTCCTAAAAAATCCTTCGAGAGTATCTAGGGACTTTGAAAATGACTAATAGATCCAAGTGTACTGTACTGGAAGGTACATTGTACACTTTTTAACATCTTGCAGAAAAGTCCACCTAACCAAAGATCTAATGTCTTTCCGCAAACTACTGAAAACTTGGCTCTTCCCCTAAACCCAACCCAAAAACTGAACATCAGCATCTCAATGACACCAACCCAACAAACTACTAGATCTTGAACAACAATAAGACAAATAACAATACAACATCAAGATCCATGCGAGAAAGCGACAGCTAATAACCGCTAATGTAAACTAAGATGACAAACAGAATAGAACGAGTAAATAGATTACAGCATTGAAATAGATAAAAAGAACAAATCGTACGAAAACAGTAATGAGTTTTAAATTAATGAAATGGAAGTAATGAGTACAAAATGAACAAAATGGGCAAAATGAATGAAGAGAAGAGGATGGAATGATGAATACAAATGAGTGCAATGAACAAAATGGGCGAAAGGACTAAAGAGAAGAGGATGGAAAGTTGAATACAAGAGACTAACGAGTGCACAGACAGATGACACTGACTGTTTGCATGCATGGCATAAATGGAAAAAACAGAATAGACAATTCAAGTACATGAGATGAATGTGGTGCATGAAAAATATAGAAAGCACACAACGGATCCAGTACGTATGACATGCCCTGAAATCGATGATACACGGATGAATGAACGAAGTGAATGGAGCGGATGAAATCGTTAGAATGAATGAAGCGCGTGGAAGAGATGAGTGCGCTGAGTGGATGAATGTGTTGTGCGGATGAGTGTGTTGACCAGATGAGAGTGTAGAATGCAGGAGTATGTTAAGCGGATGAGTGTGTTAAATGGATAGGGTAAAGAACGGATGAATGTGCAGAGCAGACGAGTATGTAGAACGGATGAGTGTGTAGAACGCAGGAGTGCATAGAGCAGATGAATGTGCAGAAGGGGGCGAGTATAGAGCAGATGAGTGTGTAGAGCGAACGAGTGTGTAGGGCGGATGAGTGGGTAAGTATGGAGGAGTGTGGAGAATGCAGGAGCGCATAGAACAGATGAATTTGCAGAGCGGATGAGTGTATAGCGCGGATGTGTGTATAGAGTGGATGTGTGTATAGAGCGGACGAGTGTATAGAGCAGATAAATGTTTTGAGCGGATGAGTGTATAGAACGGATGAGTGTGTATGAGCGAACGACTTGGTAGAGCAGATGAGTGCATATAGCAGATGAGTGAATGAAAGACCGAGTGCATAGAGCAAATGAATTCCTGGAGCGGATGGGTGCGCAGAATGGATGGGTGCGCAGAGAGTGATAGGTGCACAGAGCAAAAGAGTGCGCAGAGCGGAAGAGTGCCCGGAGCGGAAGAGTGCACAGAGCAAAGGAGTGTGTAGAACGGAGGGGTGAGTAAGAATGGAGGAGTGTGCAGAGTGGATGAATGCGTAGAACAGATTAGTTGGTAGAGCAGACGGGTGTATGAAGCAGACGAGTGCGTAGAGCGAATGAATGTGTAATAGCGAATGAATGCGTGTGAGCGGAGGGGTGCGTAGAGCGGGTGAGTGCGTAGAGCGGGTGAGTGCATAGAGCCTGCAAAGAGGATGAGCGCCTAGAACGGATGAGTGCCTAGAGCGGATGAATATGTAGAACTGAGGACTACTTAGAGCCATGGAGCGCCTAGAGCGGACGGAACGGGTGAAATCCTTGGAAGGATTGGTGACGTATGTATCTCAGTAGAAAGAATGAGTGATGTATGTTCATGGAACGAGTGACGCATGTTGATAGAACGGGAGACCTGTGTCGATGGAACGGGTGATGTATGTGGATGGAACGGATGACGTATGTGGAGCAGACTAGAGTGCGTGGTGCAGACTGGCGGGCATGGAGCGGACGTGAGTGCATGGAGCGAACTGGAATGCATAGAACTGCGCGACTTACATGGAATAGCTTGGAATGCATGAAACGTTTGATGAGCATATAACCCACTATCTCTCACCAGAACGCTTACTCTCCTCTTTACACCACCACTCAACTAGAACACAGAGATACTATGACACCATTCGGTATAACTGTTCTCAAACCAACATCTGCCTCATACTCCCCATCACTCTAACTAAACACTGCTGGTTACTCACCCCCCAGCCAGGCGTTCTCCTCAGGCCTAACACAGCCACAATCGGTCTGGATAAATCCTGCCAGATCGAACACATACTCTTGACCTCTCAACCACCACACCTACCGCTAAGAAACAGCTACTTCATGAATACCGCACTAGCTGAACCTATATCCGGTGCTCACACGCACCTTTGACTCCCTCTACTGACCTGAACTTCGGTTCCCGAGGGCGTTCAACCTATGACAATGGTATTTAAGGCGCTATATAAATGCAAAGTAACATAACATTGAAAAGGACTAAGGGAAACAAAGTCTCCCAGTACTGCCTGTCTTAAGGGCATGTCAGTTTCCCCATAAGAAGTGAGCGAAAAGCCCAGGAGTGCAGCAGAAGGCTGGGCTCCTCTGGTAAAGTCAGACTATGGTGTTAAACATCAGCAAAAAGTTGGGGGTTCACAAATACAGGGAAAATTACACAAAATGGGAATCTTTCCTAAACAGGTTTTTAAGACTTGACTTATGCATAGGCTCGAATGGGGGCCCCCTATGAGCTTTGCTAGTACTACATTGAGATCCCATCCTGGCAGTGGGTTTGAAATTGGAGGGTGGAGTCTTTTTACTCCCTCCATGAATGCCTTAATATCTGGGATTTTCCACCACAATACTTTCCTTTGAGAGGTGGCATAAGCTGATAAAGCCGCCAGGTGGACCTTTATAGAGTTGAATACTAACCCCGAGTCTAGCAAGTGGAGCATATAATTTAGAATGTGTGAAGGAGTACATTCTATGGGGTTTATTTGTTTTGACTGGCATCAAATAACAAATCTCCTCCACTTGTCGAAATAACAGTGTCTAGTGTTTGGTTTTAGTGCCTCCTTGAGGATATCCATACACCGCTGTGGTAGATTAAGATGACCGAACACTATGACTTCAGGAGCCATGCTGCCAAGCTCATTGAGTGGGGTTGTGGGTGCACTGTTGTTCCACCGTGTTGGGTTGACAGGTTGGTTTGGCACGGGAGTTTGATGGGATCGCACATTGCCAGTTTGCGCAGATGTGAATATCACGGTTGTCTCGCCCACATGGGAGCAACTAGGATGAGTGTCATCTGTTCTCTGTGCATCTTGTTCACTATTCTGCTCATTAATGGAGTCGGGGAAAAGCATAAGCAAATTTCCCTGACCAGTTCATCCATAGGGCGTTCCTCTTGGAGTCTGGCTGGGGGAACCTGGACGCAAAGTCTTGGCATTGCTTGTTTTCTCCTGTAGCAAACAAGTCTAGTGTGGGGGTAACCCCACTGAGAGAAGATGTGGTCTACGACGCTTGAGTCTAGTTGCCACTCGTGTTCCTCTGGTAGGGGATCTCTGCTCAGAGAGTCTGCTAGAGTGTTGAGTACCCCTGTAATGTGTTGGGAGGATAGGGATATCCCCGTATGAGTGCCCATTTCCATATTTATTGCGCCAACTTGGACAGACTTGGAGAGTGTGTGGCTCCCTGTTTGTTGATGTAGAACATCGCAGTTGTGCTTTCCGATAGAATCTGAACCGACTGGTTTGTCAGTTGCGCTTCAAATGCTTGAAGTACTTTGAATACTGCTAGAAGTTCGAGCAGATTGATATGGTTATGTGCAGTGATGTGAGTCGACAGACCATGTGCTGTGTGGTGAAGGTAGAAGGTCATGAGCCCCCCACCCGGAGAGTGATGCGTCTGTTGTGACAATCTCTTGTGCTTCCGGATCGTAAAAGGGTTTTCCCTTTAACAGATTCTCTCTCGACCACCAGCATAGGTTTTGAACTAGTGTTGGTGAAACTACCACTAGATCGTCCCACTGACCACTTGCTTGAGATCATTATTTCGCCAACCACTTCTGCATTGGTCGCATGTGCAGACATGCATGTGGGACTAGATATATGCACGATGCCATCATGCCTAGCAAACGCATTGCATTGCGTACGCTTATCTGGAAACCGGTTTTGGTACTGGGGTATTTGCCGAAGCATGTTCTGCACTCTTTTCATGGATGGAAAGGCTAAGCCTGTTCTTGTATCTAATACAGCTCCTAGGAATTGTTTTATTGCGTTTGGTACAAGACTTGACTTTTTCTCATTTATTGTGAAGCCCAATTGAAAGAGAAGATTTATGGTTCTTTGCGTGTTTTGTCTGCAAAGATGTGGTGTTTCTCCTGTGATCAGCCATGTGCACCGCCACCACCGCCAGCACCTTGGTGAATACCCTTGGAGCTGAAGCTATTCCGAAGGGTAGCACCTTGAATTGGTAGTGCTGGTTTGCTACTTTGAACCCCAAGAGTTTTCGGTGCGCTGGGAGCATTGAAATATGAAATTGGGCATCCTTCATATCCAATGTCGCTATGTAATCCCCCCGTTTGTTGTTCCATGATGAATTTTGATTTTGCCCGTATCCGGAGCCTCTTTGGGAATTTTGGCAGAGAAGGCAGCGAAAATTGTCCCCCCACCCCCCTTTGGCCAGGTTGTTTATTAATGCGTTGCCCCAGGGATTTGAGGGTATCATACTCCTCTTTGGCTGATTTCAGAGCATCCTCCACCGCTTTGCCGAATAGTATGGTTGGTTCCACTGGCATGTTAAGTAACATTGCCTGGGTTTCAAACTTGAAGCCCGATTGGCGAAGCCAAGGGTGGCGCTTGATAATGGTTCCTTCCGCAATAATACGGGCCGCATTATCTGCAGCGTCGAGGTTGTTCTTCAGCAAGCTGCTGGCAGTGGCTTTGCCTTCCCCTGCTACTAGGGCAAGTCTAGGTTTTAAAGGTTCTGGAGCAGAGTCGATGAGGGCCGTAATCTTGTCCCATTTATGGTAGTCATAGCTCGTCAACAGTGTGGAATTGTTGGCGATCCTAGTTTGAAACGCTGCTGCAGTTGCAACTTTCCTCCCCATGGTTTAAAACTTCTTGCTCTCCTTGTCAGGGGGAGCCTCTGAAGAGGCAATTGGTGTACTGCCCTCTTTCGATTAGTTGTGCCGACTAGCGAATCCAGCTTCAGCTTAAGCTGTCCCCCGATACATAAAGGATCAGACTGCGCCGGGGCGGAACCGTTTTTTCTATCGGCGGGCTTACTGCCCTTGTTTGATTGGGCGTCTCTAGTGAAGGTTGGATTCTTCTCTGGACAGACTTTAAGATGGGTATGAACTGTGTTACGGATTTAAAGACACGACACACTCCAGAACAGGACTCTTTCCACTGGTGAGGGATGTGGCGCACAATAAAAATGCTTCTAATTTATTGATTTCAAATTCTGCTTTGAGAAGGCACCCAACCCGTCTCACACCCCCTTGACAAACACCCTGTGTCGCAATGGACCATGAACCAGGCCGGTGTGTAATACAATATTTATTTATTTTAAAATTCAAAATCAAAGGTAGGGCAGCAATCACCAGTGTGGTGACAATATACAGCAAAATGTTGATGATACACTTAACATTACTTTCCGACATTTGACACATACGTTTAAATGGATGTGGAAGCACAGTCACTTTTTGGACATCCTTATAGATGTTAATGTTAATGTTAAAGGACATTTGTACTGCGCACTATCACCACCGGAGTGGTCCCCTGGCACTCTGGCGGCTCTGAAAGAGGGAGGGGGAGGTGGGTTAGTGGATGGAGGCTGGAAAAGTGCAAGATTGCAGTGATGTGCTGTTGGCAGCCTCAGCCCGGTGGTTCCGTCGGCTGGGCCTGGGGTGTATGCGGCCGGTAGTCGTCGTGTGCTGATGTGCGAGTCTATGTGTGTTTTTTGTTTTGTTGTTGCAGTGTAGTGAAGTTAGAGCGGTTTGTTGTGCTGGAGGTTTGTGGTTGTGTTTGGTTTGGAGTTTGAGAGGTGTATGCAGAGAAGGAAATTGTTAGTGGTATTGGTTAGTTGGTATCTCTATCCTGGAATGACCGGTTGGGCTCGTGTAATCTTACACGACGGGGTGCTTGCGCACCCTGTGCCTCAGAAGGTACGTGCCCGTTTGTATTCGAGGCCGCTTGAGCATTTAGCTGTCCCCTCCGTCCGCTCCCTCAATAATTTTGCATGCTCCTCACCCCCACCCACATGACCAGCGCATCTGCTAGTGTCCATACTTCCGATTGTGTGGCGATTGGTGGTATCTCGTCCGTTCCACAACCCCGTGGTACCTAGTTGTAGCTGTACGGGCAGTGAGGGATGGTAAGGATTGGCTGAGGTTGTTGCCTCTGTCTCCCTGGGCCTCGCAGGTGGACCCCTGTGTCCAGCGTCAGCCCTACTGGTGCTCAGAGTACTTCTGTCGGTTCTAGGGGTTTGTCAATGTCCTTTCCTGTTGAGTCATTTGTCTTATTGTTGTTTCGGTTTTAGTCTCTGGTGTTGAAGAGCCAGGTTTTGTAGATAGCACAACTGTTGGGCACTCCCCCTGCAACACTACAACACCTGCTGGCTGCGTTTTGTGTGGGTGGAAAGGAGTGGCAAGGAGTCACAAATAAGA
This sequence comes from Ambystoma mexicanum, assembly GCF_040938575.1. NCBI lineage: Eukaryota > Metazoa > Chordata > Amphibia > Caudata > Ambystomatidae > Ambystoma > Ambystoma mexicanum. Next base: position 149,829,441 of record NC_090930.1, on the reverse strand, counting down.
GGGAAAAAAATCGGATTTGAAATTGGACCTACCACCCCAGAATGGGAGGACAAAACGACATGAAAACTAATTTTCACTGGCAAACTCGGTTTTGTTAACAGAAATAATTTGTTCTACTGGAGGCTGTATTTTAGTGACTGGATCATTAGAGAAAGACACTGCACGCAAGGAGGTTAATTTGCCATTTTAACCAATTTGCGCCGCGTTCATCTTTATATGGGAATTAATTAATCTAAAAATGGTACTAAAAAATTACACAGATTGCTGAAATGATTTCAATAGAGTTACACTAACATATGGAGACTAACACGGATTCCTCTAAGGACAGGATAAAACAGAGGATGCTGAAAATTTGGAGAAATGACTAGGGTTTCTTATAGGATTTTTATAGGATTTGGACAGAATGCAAGATAACGCAGCGGTGTATGCAGTTTATTTTGGCATTGGGGAGGGAGATACTTACAAAATGCACTGGAGTTGGGTAATTGGGACAGCTTAGACGGGTCTCTGGACAGCGAGGACAGGGCCTGGTCACTGGGCAGCGGCTGGGCTCTCCTTTATGGGAACAGCTGGGCAAAAGCGGTCTGGTCTCTGGATTCTCCCAAAGGGAATCAGCAGTCTCTCCTCTTTTCTCACTGGATTAGTGGTTCTACCTGGACATCGATGGGTGGTTTTGCCGGATCTAGATCAGGATAGGTGGTTCTGGATCAGTGGTTCTGCCTGGATCTGGATCAGCTGCCCCTGGATCTGGTTCTTGAGTCTTGGAGTCTTGCAGGGTGAATTTGAATGTCTGGATTTTTGAATGTCTGGATTTTTGAATGTCCTGAATCTCCCTATGCCTCCTTATATAGGCAGGATAACAGAGGATTTTTACAATGTGGGCGGAAGTAATCTGAACATACACCTTGGAGGGGATAGGTCAGGCTACGAGTGTCCCCTCCTCCCTGCGGGTGGATTGGTTCCAAGGAAGTGACATCAGTTTAAGTGTAGGTGTTTTAGGACTGGCTTTGTTTTACCACAGTTACTGTTACCAAAATAAGTTATGGAACAAAACCCTTATGTTTACAAACGTCACTATTATAAAAATCAGATATACAAATCCCATATTTCACAAGAAATATGCTGGTTCAAATACCCAGTCTAAGCCCAGTCTGTGCGATGCTGCTTCGCCCTTTTGGCATTCTTTCACAATTTCTCTTGGAAAACATTTTATCTAAAATTCTACAAATAGCTACACATAAACCTAACAGTGTCGGCATATTTTCATCAAGTTTCAGATCTGTGCCATTTACGCTTTCCCCAGAAATGCCTTTTTACTGCCGTTCATGTCCACCACACGTCAGGAAGACCCACATGGTCTTACTTTACTTGTGCAAAAATTACATTAAAACTGTCATAATTTCACATTACTGCTTCTTCAGATTACTGAAATAAATGTCTTAATGTAAAAAGTGTTTTAAATCAAATGGGATGGATTTGTCCCCAAATGTGGGCCGTCTTTCCAGCCCCCAGCCAAATGTCTTCCCCTTGTCAGCTTGCACAGGGGTTGCAATGACTCCCCCCTTCATCAAGTGCTAATTCCCCTTGGTGCATTGTCCCTTGCTGGGGAAATGCCAGGCAGTCTGACGAGGTTGCGAATTTCCACACCTTGGCCCTTTCACATTTGTAAAGGGGCTTCCTTTCCCATGGGGCTGGATTTCTTTGAAGTGCCTGCCTTGCCAAACTGGTTGTGGAGTCGTCAAACATTTTTTTTCTCTTCACCTCTTTCTTCCCCAGAACCCAAGTCCTTTTGTAAATAAAATAATATATAAACCACCCCAGCCCCACACATATAATACTGTTTCTGTGCGAATATTGGGATGATTTCACATTTAGCTTTCAAAAGAGCAGTAGTTTTCTTGCTTTTGCAAAAGCAGATTTCACATGTATGTTTATTTGTTCATTTTGAGATTCCCAATGCGCTTTCTGTAGTACACATTTTCTTTGGCATTTACTTTCTGAAAGCATTTCATAGCTCTGGCCAGTTTCTGCTACACAGGGATATGCCTGGCAAATGGGTTCTTTGAAACTGACACATAGCAAGTGAGAGAGAGAGTGCTTCTTCTGAAGTAACTTGCATGAGTTAATTTGTTTCCAAATGTAAATTCAAGCCGTGTTTCAGTAGAAATCCGAATTCCTGACCTTTCACGTGGTTTCCCAGCACATCAGCTGCTCTGGGAATGCTTTTGCCTCACCTCTTGCTACTCAGCAGAAATGAAACATGTCAGGAGGTGCTTCCTTTAAGGGCACAATTGTTGTGGAAAATGAATCGTGAGCAAATTTCAAAGCTGTCTTGGGAGTTATGTGCGCAGTTTTAGTATTCAACATGACAGAGCAGAAAAAGGTGATGCCGTTCTAATCAGAGGTCATTTCTGCTGGATTTAGATGAAAGAAGCAAATTCAGCCATTCTTTGAAGTCCCAGTGTTGAAAGCTTGCCACCCCTGCGCTAGGGAAAGAAAGCACAACCGCTTTTAGGGTGAAATGGGAAAATGTGTTTTTTGTTGTAGTTTTTTTTGTTGGGGCTGGCAAATGTACCCCACAACTGGGTGGCAGCTTTTTTGTCTCCCAGGATATCTTCCACAAAATCTTTGTCTTGCTGAGTCTCCTGAGTTTGAATACCGAAGTGCTCAGCTGCTTTGATTAGTAAGTCATTGAATAAGGACTGATTATCTACTGAAAAATCAGGTACTGGGGAATCCTCTTGAATTGGAGAAGACATAGTATACACCTCTGCCTCATCATCCTCATCCCCATCATCATCATCATCACCATCATAGTATTGCCATTACTCCTGATCTCCTTCAGTGTCTGTATGGATATCATAAAGGTCAGCAGAAGTGCAAGACTTTTTTGCTGGTGGCTGGGATGAAGACAGTGGCTGAGAAGTGGAAGACATGGGCTGAGAGCTTGAATCCTGAGCAGTGGGAGGTGTGATCTGAATATGTTCGATTGCATGAGGATTCTTTTCAAAGAAATTTGCAAAGAAGGTCATTCTGGACATCACACTATATATGTCCTCGGCTGACCATAGGGCCGAGCTGGGGATGACCCCAGGGTAAGGTATGGCAGGGATTTAGGGTGTTGGGTAGGCCGTTATTATGTAGTCATCACTTAAGGTACCCTCATCCTCTTCTCGTGGGACAGTTAAAGTTTCTTTAGACGGGGTAGACTTATCCCTTTGAAACTTGTCTTTGTCCTTATAGGACTTGTCTCTATGATCAGAACTCTTGGAAGAAGACTTTTTGGAAAGAGTAGCCTTTAATCGGCCTTCTGGGACATGTTTTTCAACCAGGTTTGATAAGACTGCATTTTTGGACTTCCCTGCCGGTTTCGACGAAATGTGTCGACTTTCGGCATTGGAAAGGGCCTCCGCCTTCTCAGTCGATGTTCGACCGAAGGAGTTTTATGGGTGGCGTCCTTTGTCTTACGGGGCCTGTCATGGGGCGACTGGGATTTCGAGTGCCCAGAGGACAGTGAATCTACTGATCTCCCCCTAGACGCCGAATCTGGGCGTTTGGGTCAGAGGTGCTGACATATCGCTGCAGGGTGTGTGCTTAGTGTGGGAAGAGGAATTGCTCTTGCCGTGGAGTGTCGTCCTCAAAACAGAGCCGCCGACCTGTCTTCTAGGGTCAGGGGCTTGCACTTGGGAACTTGGATGTTCCCCCCTCGCCCTTGCCGTCCGAAAAGACAGCGACGCTGCCGTCACTGGAGGCTCCCTCCACGTCCATGGTGGCCTCGGCTTGCATGGCGTGATGGGCCCAGCGCTTGGTTCTGCAATATTTAAGGGTCTCAGGTTTAGAGAGCTTGCAAGCTTGACAGTGCCCTTCATCGTGGTCGCGGTTCAGACACAGGTTGCAAACTCTGGGTTTGTCGTTCGACGGAAAATCTTTATTACATGTGGGGCAGAATTTTAAGGGTGTCCTATCCATGTCTGGGAAAGGCAGCCGGGCGATAAAGGGAAAGGTGGGAAAATGCATTGTTCAATGACCGCCCCCCACTCTCCCTAATGTATGGGCCTAAGCTCGGTGGGCCTTCCAAGGCCGAGATGGTCAGTCGAAGGTTGACTCTGTCCGACGGCGTTGTCTTGCCTTTGTCTTGTCTTTTCCACCGCGTCGAACAACTATGTCGGAAGGAAAAGGACAGAAAGAGTAACTATATTTAAACTTTTTATAAGTAAATGGCATCAGCCAAAATTGTACTCTGTGAGAAGCAACCGCTCACAATGGCGGAAAACAATCTGAGGGAACTTGACTCGTGAAGGACCATGGGTACAGTGGATGTCACTCTAGGGATAGTATTGCAGGCACGCCCTGTCGACGTCCTTTTTCGAGTCTCGAAAACTGCAACTGTAATACTCTGCAGCTTCCACTAGATGTCGACCTATGCATAGCATGTGATCGAAGCACATTCCACAACACTCAGAAATTATACATGAAATTCAGCTAAAGCCACCTTAACTTCACACCCCTTGTTACGCAGCCTTTGACCACAATGATGACATCACAAATGACATCCCCTACATCCTCTATGACATCACAAATCACATTACAACACTAACCGGCCAGGACCAGTGGCCACAGCCTTTAGCTGTGCCCACTGTATATTTTAACCCATTAGCCATGGCCTTTGGCTATGGCCAGTGGCCAAGGCCTCCAGCCTTGCCCAATATATATTTGACAACACATACTGGACACTGTATATTTTAACACATTAAGGGGCAGTAGTCATGGCCTTCAGCCATTCAGTGGCCACGGCGTTCGGCCGTGCTTACTGTATATTTTTAAACACTAAAAGGACTCCTAGCCATTGCCTTTGGCCATGGTCAGTGGTCCCGGCTTCGTCCGTGCACACTGTATATTTTAACACATTAAAGGGCCAACATCTATGGCATAGCCGGTGACACAGATTTCAGCCACGGTCACTGTATATTGTACAACACTAACTAGCCACTTGCCATAGCTAAAGCAAAGGCCACGGCTAAGGCCCTGACATCAATTGTTATTTAGTTTATCAAAGCTTTTATTAGCTAAGTCATAAATTATGTTACGTCTGATGCCATCAAAGATGTAATCAGTGATGCCATATGATGTAATTTGTGATGTCACCACTGAGGCCATAGATGATGTAATTAGTGATGTCAGGATGGCATCTGTGATGTCATCATTGTGGTCAAAGGCTGCGTAACAGGTGGCACGAAGTTAAGGTGGCTTTATCTGAATTTCAGGGTTATGTTGGGGTACGTTCTCACCATAATGTCGATGCAACTAACGTATTTCCTTGAATTTCAACTTTTTTTTGTGCAATGTTTTGCTCACCTTCAAGTCCTTGAAAGGACATTTTTTTCATTGACTTTCCAGAATTTTGTTATGCCATAAATGTTTCCGTGCCACTGGCCATGGCCTTCAGCCATGGCCACTGTATTTTTTAAATCACTCCGAGACCATTAGCCATGGCCTCTGGCCTTGCCCACTGTATTTTTTAAATCACTACCAGACCCCACTAGCCATGACCAGTGGGCTTTAAATCACTACATTATCACTAGCCAGGTCGACTACCAGACCACTATGTTTTACCCCTGACCTCACTGTATTTGTTAAAATTACAAACAACTTGTTTGTCAATTACTTTTTTGCCATAGTTGCAGGTATAATCATAATTAAGATTTCCTATTTTCAGTGTTTATTTTCACCCTTATGCATCCATCGTTCAAAAACGTTCATCAATCACAGACCGATTTTGACCCATTTTGATAGTGGTAATGTTATGTATAAAAGATGGCAGGCTTTTGAGAACTCAGTTTCTTTAGGCACTGCACAGTGAGATTACATTGTTTGTCATGGATCACACACTTTGGTTAAGCAACGTGCTACAAGCCCCATGTTTTATGGCGGGTCTCTTGGTGACTGTTGTGGTACATCGCACAGCCCCAACTAACAGCATTTAAGCAGCACGGAAAAGGGTAAAAAATGACTGGCTGCAAGAATAGCATGTGCCCAGGTACTTTTGCCCCAATAGCAAAAATGAGAAGCTGGCACCCATGAATAAACGTAGTAAGTGAACATATATCAAACTGAAATATACAAATGTAGTTCAATTGTCCGTCCGAGTAGAAGAAAGCGCACAAGACAAAGCATTGGACTTTAAAGTAATGAACACCAGAAATATAACCAGAGAGAGGAAACGTTCCAATAAATATGCTGGCAAAGTATTAAAGGTGCTCACTTTTTAAACCCAGCAATCTGTAGTGAAATATTTCCTGGAAAACAAAATCTCAATACAAAACAAGTTCTTGTGGTCTTGTGGGTAAGCGTCTGCACTGGGAACATGACAACCCAAGTAAAAGCCTGTCAGCCAAATACTTGAGCAAGCTTGCCAATCTCAAAAAACCCAAAGGGGTGGGTCTGTCCTCTGTAAATGTGTCTACCCACGTGTCCTTTACTTGTGCCCTGAAAAGCAGCCACAATCGGGAGAAAATAACTGCACCAGTGTCCAGGATTGTAAGCTATCTTGCCACATGCTGGGAAAATACTAATTACTTACTTGCCCTCTCATCATTTCCCCTCCTAACCCTCTTGACAGGCTTTCAACAATACTCTTCTTTATATACTGAAAACTTGAAATGTATGCATGCCATAGTGTCACTAAAATGTATAAAATCCTTGACCATCTTGACTGGGAGACTACAAATACCAGAATGTAATTCAGCAAAAGCCAAGAAAATTGTCTCTCAGAGCTCTCAGAGAGCAATGGGAAACATAGGAGATCAAAGCGAGGAAGGGGCCGGCGCCCTCAGATCATGTTGATGTAAGTGGTCGTGGTCTTGCAACTTGTGCTCATCTATTAGGCAAAAGGGTATGAGGGGGCCGGCCACTTGCTCGTTTTGAAGCTAAGCAAGGTCAGTCCCAGTTACTGCATGAATGGGAGACCTGGATGCCCTTTTTAGTATGGACTACAGATGGCCGTGTCTATGCGTAGTTTAGAGCCACGAATATTGGAAAAAAGCCTGAATGAAATGCTCTGCCCGTTCAGATACCCCGTCCCTCACCAAGAGCCCCCTCCTCTGTGCAAGCCCCCCATCCCCCACTTGCCCGATTGCCTCCTCCTCTCCCATGCCCTCTCCCACCCCCCACAACAAACAGTGGTTCTGTGACGCAGACTGCTTTGAGAGGTCTGCTATTTGCAGCTATAGCCAAGCTTACAGAAAAGCTCTGTGTTGCAAACTCAGGCCTTAGTCCCCCTACAACGCTCACATTTCACTTGATGTCCTCTTGCCCCTTCCGCCCCCACACCTGTAAACTGATGGCATTTGCATGTGTTTAACCTGCAAAAGCCTTTTTTCTGTGTTTCATTTTCCGATAACCGCAGATATTTCTCGCATTGAGAAAACAAAAAGATGGCGGCTGTTTCATTTTTAAACACTCGGTTTCTTGGCAATTTACCCAAGATATAGCCATCTATTTTGGAGAAGGGGGCACTCCATTCCCCAATAAATATTTAAAAAAACTACTGGATGGAATAACCCCAAGCCACTAAAAGGCCCTGAGTCAATGCTTCGTGCCCAGGTTGTTTCAGACCTGGGCCAAATCCATCTAGTGGTTTGGGCTGTGCAGTGGAGCAACCAGTCTTTGGGGAAATGAATGGTGAGTAGGCCGCAACTTTGTATTTTTTGGTTTTCTGAACTTTTTTAACAAATCTTTACCGGAATTTGTAGACTGGGGGAGGGGGACGTACCTACTGCTGCGCCATATATGGTTACATTACTCACTGTAATCGTATTTCTGATGCTTGTATCTGCTAAGAATCACATGCTATGCATAGGCAGACATCTAGTGGAAGCTGTAGAGTATTGCATTTTTTGTTTTGAAAACTCAAAAAGGGAAGTCAACAGGGTGTGCCAGTAATACTATTCCTAGCGTGATGTCTACTGTACGCATGGTCCTTCACGCGTCAAGGTCCCTAAGATTAGTTTGTTTCTGACATGAGGTAGCATGAAGTGCAGCGTGAGTACAAATGTAATAAAGCAGATAAGAGTAGATAAAGCCAGAAAACATCTATGCACCTTCTACTCCACAGGAAAGGAAGGGTGGGCGCATGAGAGTCCAAGCAGATACAAGCATCAGAAATACGATTATGGTGAGTAATGTATCCCTTCTGAGGCTTGTGGATCTGCTTAGATCACATGCTTTGCATAGATTAGCGAGCAGTGTCTGGAGAAGGTGGTGGGTTGTGAGAAGGTTGAGCGGCAAATAGATGTTTTAGCACCGCTTGTCCCACCTGTGAATCTGCTTTAGAATGTGTGTCAATGTAGTAGTGCGGAGTAAAGGTATGAATAGAGCTCCATATAGCTGCATTGCAAATAGCTGGACATTTGAAATAAAGGCCAAAGTAGCTCCTGTACCTCTTGGTAGAGTGAGCTCTTGGTGTGAAAGGCAGAGTTTTGTTTGACAGAGAGTAGCAGAGTTGTATGCACTTCACTATCCATCTGGAGATGGCGTTTTATGAAACGTGATCACCTTCCCTGCCAGGACCCATGGAGACAAACAGTTGGTCTGTTTGTCGTAGTGGTCTCGTCTTGTTTACATAGTTAAGGACCACCCTCCTTACATCTAGTGTATGGAGTTTTTTCTCAGCTGAGCTTGAAGGTTTTTGAAAGAAAGCTGGTAGCTCTATGGACTGGTTGACATGGAACTTAGGTGAAAACCTAGGGGGTGTTCTTAGGACCAACTTGTCTTTGTGGATAACAAAGAAAGGGTCTTGCACTGACAAAGCTTGTAGTTCACTGACTCTTCTTATGGAGGTGACAGCCGCCAGAAAAGCCGTTTTATATGTAAGGTGTTTATGGCCGTTTTTTTTTTTTTGTAATATTTTTTATTTTCAAAATAAAACAATACAAACCAAACTTGCAGCATTATACAATACAACCGTAAAAACATCAGTTAATCCCATATTACTGCACTTCAAACCCCTCCCCCCCCAAGAGCTTATCAACCTTACAGTTCTGTGTACACTTGGTGTGGCTGGGCGTCGTTTCCTTCCGAAGCAGCAGGGTCCACTTCCGTGCCAAACAGTACCGTAATTAACATCCTCCAAGCCGCTAGGTTGCCCACATCTTCTTCCCCGCAATTGCTACACGCTTCCTGCCATACCACTGTTTCAGCCTCCGCCCACTTCTGCAGGTCCCGCCACCATATCTCTATTCTTGGCCCATGGCATTGCTTCCAACTCATGGCTAACCTTCTCTTAGCAAGTACATACGCCAGGTCTCTCAGTTTCCCGAGATGTTTGGTGTTCCGTGGTCTGGGGAACCCTCCCAGGAGGCAGGCCCAGGCCGTGTCAATGCGTAGCAGGACCCCCTTATCTGCTAATTTCTGTGCCACTTCCCCCCAAAAGCCTTCAATCACTGGGCAGGACCAGAACATATGCGTCATGTCTGCGTCTTCTTCATCGCATTTCGGGCATGCTTGTCTACCTGCGTTCGCAAACTTGGCTATTTTCTTCGGGGTCATATATGCTCTATGCGTAATGTATAGCTGTATTTGCTGCAATCTAGCATTCCTGGACACTTTATGGTATCCCATGGCCCGTTCCCACATCCCATCAGTCAGCTGCGCCCCCACCTCCGCTTCCCAGTCCAGCCTCAAATCCATCAAGTCCTTCCCCACCCGGGTCATCACCACCTCATATAATCTAGAGATCTCATGTCCGCCCTCTGATATATCATATATTGTTCCGATCAGTGCGTCCGGATCTTCCGCCAGCACCGTCTCCGGCCAAGTCTTACGGATGATCTGTACCAACCTTAGGTACGTAACATATTGGCCCCCGTGCAGCCCTGTTTCTTCTCCCAGGTCTTCAAATTCCCTAATGGCCCCATCCTGCCATATGTCTCCCAATGTGGCCAGCCCAACCGATTCCCAGTATGTCCTGATTATTTTCCTAAGCTGGCTGTCCCCCATAGTTAAGGCGACCAGTGGCACCTGTGGGGAACACGGGCACGGGCTCTCTATCAATTGGCACGCTCTGCGCCAAATTCTCCACCCCAGCAGCAACATACTTGGGCGTCCATTCAAGTCTGATCTAGGGACCCAGACGATCTCTTTTAGGTAAAACGGGGCGCAGTCCCGCCCAACCAGCCTAGACGCAGGAGTTTCCTCATCAGAGAACCATTTAGTCACGTATTGCAACTGGCTGGCCACATAATAGGCCTCAAAGTTCGGCAGCTTGATGCCTCCCCTATCGTGGAAATTTTGCAGTTTCCACAGGGCCACCCTGTTGCGGATGCCGTGCCACAGGAAGTCCCTGCATACACTGTCAAGTTTGACAAAGAACTTCCTGGGTATCAGGTATGGTATGTTACTGAAAAAGTGCAAAAGCCTAGGCAGGACCACCATTTTGAGCATCGCCCCCCGGCCCATCATTGCCAGCGGCAGCTTCTCCCAAAACTGCATAGTCTCGCGGATTTTCTTCACAGCCACCTCGGTATTGTGCAAGTGTTCTTCCTTCAAAGTATGATATACATCAATTCCGAGGTAGCGGAAAGACTCAGCTGCCCAGGGAACGGGCAACACCGGCAATCGTTCCAGAGGGACTCCTGCGAAGCTCCCCAGTGGAAACATGCTCGATTTACCGGGATTAACCGCTATGCCGGACAGTTCCGCATACTTTTCCATGACCTCTAAAATGTACTGGAGGTTTTCCTCCGGATACTTCAGGTACAATAACAGATCATCAGCATATAGGGATATCAAATGGTTCTCTCCTCCCACCTCGATGCCAACCAAGTCATATTGTTGTCTGAGGTACACCGCTAGGGGCTCTAGGGCCAATATGGTGTTTATGGCCGTATTTATTCCAAGTCTCAAAGGGGGGGGTCCCATGAGCTTTGCAAGTACCACATTTAGGTCCCACCCTTGAGGCGGGTTTGAAATGGGAGGGTAGAATCTTTTTACTCCTTACACAAATGTCTTAATGACAGGGACTTTCCACCGGGACACCTTGCTTTGGGAAGTGGTGTACGTGGATAGAGCCGCTAGGTGAACCTTGATATAGTTAAATACTAGCCCAGAGTCTAGTAAATGGAGCATGAAATGAAGAATGTGTGATTGAGTACATTCGACTGGGTTTACATATTTTGACTGGCACCATATTACAAATCTTTTCCATTTCTTAAAATAACAGTGTCTGGTGTTTGGTTTACGTGCCTGCTTGAGGATTTCCATACACCTTTGAGGCCAAATTCTTCAGGAGCCAAACTGTCAAGTTCACAGATTGAGGATGTGGATGGAGCATAGTCCTCCCGTGCTCTGTGAGCATGTTGTAGGGGCACAAGCGCAGATGTGGCAACCACGATTTTCTCGCCCACATGGGAGCAACTAGTATCAGTGTCACTTGTTCCTGGTGCATTTTGGGCATTTTGTTCACTAACCTGCTCAGTAGCGGTGTTGGAGGAAAAGCGCAGGAAAATATCCCTGACCAGTTCATCCACAGGGCGCTCTCCTTGAACCCGTGTTGGGGAAAGGTGGATCGCCCGATCATCGGCACCCAAGGATTTCCCAGATTTAGACGTGGTGTTGGAAATAGACTTCGTCTGTTTCGGGGCTCTGTCGTGTGGTGGTCATGACTGCGATGGGCCAGAGAACAGAGTGTGTTCAGATCTTCCCCTCAACACTTTGTGTGGCTTATCGGTCGACGACGTGGTCGACTTTCGGCTGTGGGGGATGTGCTTGGTGTGAGATGACTTGGTAGTGCCTGAGCCACCGGGTGTCGTCCCCATAGCAGAACCGCCGGCCACCGTGTTGGGGTCGCCGCATGCATGTGGGAATCCGATTGAGCCTGATCGCCCTCGGGATCACTTTGGATGTCATTGCTACCATCGCTGGGGGCTCCCTGGACGTCCATGGCGGCCCCGGCCTGCATGGCGTGGTGGGCCCGGCGTTTAGTCTTGCAGTCCTTTAAAGTTTTTGGCCTGAACAGATTGCAAGACTTGCACTGTTCTTCGGCATGGTCCCTGCGGAGACAAAGGTTGCACACTCAGTGCAAAACCTGTTACAGGAAGGACAACATTTAAAAGGAGTGTTTTCGATGATATATAAAGATGGCAGGCTGGCGAAATAAATGGGATTAAAGGTGAATATACATTCTCTTTGTGAGACTGGAATATGAACCACTCTCCGCTCTCCCTACTGTGCAGGGCCGAGGCCCGATGGGCCTTGAGAGGCCGTAAACAAAGGATCGTCGAGACGAGAGTCGCTGTCGTCGACGAAAGGACTTGTCCTCGAAGCCTTTGCCAGAGATCTTGCGGAAAAGGGTTGTCGAAAGGACAGAAAGAAATACTATGATTAAACTTTGGCTAAGTAATGTCGTCAGCCAAGAAGGAACTCCACGATATGCGTCTGACTACGATTGAGGAAAAAAACAATCTGAGGGACCTCGTTAAGCTCTCTGCACAGCAACGAAATAAACCAGCATTTGCGAGAGAAGCAGCAAACAGTTTTTCTCATCAGCACAGCAGAAGACAACTGTTCATCCAACCACTTAAGCTAAAGAAATGAAGGAACAGATTAAATGTTGCTAAATAAATAGAGAAAATAAGAAATAAAAGACTGAAGTCTTCCGCTTATGTCTTTTCACTTTCCCCCCACAGCTGCAATTTTTAAACAACTGACTGCGGTTTGTGAAAAAATGAAAGAAAAGAAAAGTAGAAGAATAAAGCTGCCCACTTCACAGAAACCTGTTGGCAGCAAAAAAATAAAAGAACCCTGTAAGATCAGCAGCATGAAACAAGACGCATGCTCGGGAACTAAGCATAGAGTGCTAAATACTATGCCCCTTGTGTTTGTGCTGGAGTGAGGACACGAGTGAAAGCAGTCTGTGCAGCTGTACCCCGAGTCTTTCTGCTGTTTCTTTTGTTTCTGGAGGCGAAGTTGAAAACATTGCATAAAACAACGTTCATACCGCGAAGCGGGCCACGGAGTGAGGACACGGGTGAAAGCAGTCTGTGCAGTCCGTGCACGTCCACTGTGCTCCGCTCCTTGGGGGCCAAGAGCTAACGCTATTAACCCTTGACAACTGACTATAAAGCCCTTGTGGCGCCTCCTTTGACGCTACCTAAACCATTTCTCTTCCATTTCTCTTCCCCCTCCCTGCTCCTCGTTCCTTGATCGGATAAAGCCAGCCTTCCTTTGTTTCCCGCGTGCTACCTTTTCACGCCTTTGGAAAACCTGTAAAATATAGCCCCGGGGACTGCGGGCCTCCGAGCCTTTGATCCCAACGGTGGTGCTTCTTCCTGCTAAGTTTTGAAAGGTAACCGATAAATGTATAATTTACGGAGTACAGGAAATCCAAACGACACGTCTGTATAAAAACAAAAGACGGGCTCTCTAATGAACGGAATGAGAGCACATAAGGCAGAACATTTTTGAAACGCTATAAAACAGGTGGTGGTGTTTTTCGTCCCCCGCCAAGTGTCTTCTCTTTTGATAACCAGATACATACAACCTCTGGTTTCCTGGACTCAACTGTGGATCCCCAAGCCCTTCAAGGACAGGAATTGGGAATCTTGCCGCCTGCCAATTAGCTTATTCGAGACTCACTCCCTCCTAACCTAAAGAGGACGACTACGATGAAAAATGCAATCCTAACTCATTTTTCTCTAGGCACAGCAACTGCAACTGATTGTTCCTTAGCACAGCCTCCAACCCATGAATCAAGAAATGAAACTTCACAAGTGCAGACAATTGTGATAGATCCATGTGATGAAGACCTGTTGGAGATAGAAATGCTAATACCTATGAATTCATCATACAAATTAAATAAAATACCAGAAGAACAAGACCACGACCTGGGAAGCGAGGCCTAACTACATGAACTGGCCAGGGTGGTTGAATTCTCTTCAAGCAAGCAGCCACAAGTGCAGGCTGAATCAAACTCAACCTTAATCCCCCCAACAATTACTGCTCTGATCTTTCTTTTAAGTTCATTAGTGTAGCTGTTCGAATCCATCAAGTTAGAGGTTCAGCAACATACGGGTATATTGCTAGAAATAACGAAGGAACTGGAACTGAATGACATTATGATGACGGTAATTAAATCAGCCGTCAATGAAGGTCTGGGAGAATTCCAATGGGATCTCCGGGAAATCTCTAAAGAACAAGCAACAAAATTGGACCGACTCTCAAACCAGTGTGGTACTTTGAAAACGGATTTCGGGGCATTGGTGGAGAGTTCAAAGTCCCCGCCAAAGGGCAATGAGGAGGGATATTATTGTGAGCATCCCACAAAAGCCCCTGAGTTAACGCCTGATGACTCCCCCTTATCAGCCTCATTGATGGAGGAATTTCTGCGAATGGCGCAGGCCATAGACGTAACATCTAAAGCTATTGTTCCTGACCCTCCAGGAAACGTTCCAGTAAACGCTGAGGAAGTGGAAGAAGAGATGAAAAAGAAACTGTCAGGCAAATCGACAAAGAAAAAGAAAAAAATGGCCAAGGAATACACCAAAAACTCACAAGTTCCGGTGAGTGGCAAGACTAAAAGGCAAGAGGAAACACTTCACGACTTATACTAATCGTTTTGTGAAGACTCTAAAGGCTAGGTAGGAGAGGTGGGAAGAGAAGAAAAAGAAAATGCCCCCAAAAAGGGAAAGGGACAAAAACAGAAAAAGAGTATCAAAGAAAAGGAAAAGAAGACGACAAGTGAGATTCTAGAGGCTGAATTAAAGAAAACCACAGTGGGCAGCCAAATGGACATAATCAAACCGCCAAAGCGAATTGCCCCAATTTTCCTGTTTGCTAAGAAAAAAACAAAGGTGTTGAACTCTGCAATAAAGATAGCCCTGATTTTCCTGAAAACTAAAGAAGTCTCAGAGGTAGAACAAGGGGAAATCAGCCCTAATCCAGCTATAAGAGTCGGCTCACCACCAATAGAGGCAGTTCTGCGACCACAAGCACTGGTCATAGCGAACCCACTATCTGGTGGAATCAAAGAACTGTTCCAAATCCCTCCACGTTTGGGGGAGGGCCTCTATCCAAAGAATAGCATTCCAACACAACCACAGATGGAGCAAAAGCCAGATGCTTGTAATAAAAACCCTAATATTACGAAACAAACTAAAGAGCTAAGAGTGTACGTATGCAGATTGTCACCGACATCTCAAATTGGGGAACCTCGCGCCAGGATCCTCTCAGAAATGAAATTAATCCCGGGTTTAAAGTATTTCTCCACAGACGATATTGAAGTGGTTAAATTTCCTTTCTCGGCAGACACAAACATAGCTTAATTGGTATTGAGGTCAAACTTGGGCCTGGAATCAATTTCGGGGGAATCATAGGCTTGGGGAAAAAATGGGGTTCAAGGTATCAAAATCATGCCCCGCTTTAGTGAATACACATCCTCAGTTGAAAGGAAATCGGCTTTATAATCAAATCCAAAGTAACAAGAATGGTATTGGCTCAGCATCAACGGCTGTCTGGGAAATGGTTCCAGAGATCGTTTCCCAAGTCCTCCTTAGAATGGGCAATCAACAGCAGAGCCTCTAGTAAAAAAGCACTTTAAGGTACCGTCATGGAATACTAGAGGCTATA
The DNA here is from genome assembly GCF_040938575.1 of Ambystoma mexicanum. Lineage (NCBI taxonomy): Eukaryota > Metazoa > Chordata > Amphibia > Caudata > Ambystomatidae > Ambystoma > Ambystoma mexicanum. The sequence goes on along the minus strand of NC_090930.1, from coordinate 149,813,820 downwards.
ACTCTTTTACCCAGGAGCTGAGGAAATCCTACATTTTTGGGTCTTTTGATTTGATTCTACTTCAGGAAATTCGGCTCACTTGTCCAATCGGAATAGATGTATTGGCTTCTGGGTCGGAAGGAGGTAGACCTTCTCGGGGTCTGATGACTGCCTGTAAAAAAGTCTTCTATGAATCCAGGTTACTATCAAATGAAACACAAGGTTTCCTGATAATAAGGGTTGAGTATAAGGGGGCCCGAATATTGGAACAAGCTGGATTTTGGTAAATTTGTACTGGAACTCTCGGGTGGGGTCTTTTTGATTTTCTGCTAACGTTGTCTGATCTGCTGGTTGATATATTATCTCTGTTCCCTATGGATCAAGTGCTAATAGCAGGAGACTTAAATTGACAGTGCCTGACGACAAAAGACCAGGTCTCAGGAAAATCACATGATCAAACACCCAATGGCTTAGGCTGGGCAAATTTCATTAAGGGATGGGACCTATGGATGCTTAATGGAAATATTAGGGGAAACATCCTGAGTGTCCCAAATTGGCACAAGGGAACAGCTTTCTCTACAATTGCTATTTCTCTGTGCCTAGGAAAACCTTTGAAAACTGTGTGATGTTAACTGTAGAAAAAGGGAACATTGAAGATCATGCAATGCTTAAATTATCAATAGATATCAACTTTTCTGCAACTGTTTCCACATATACATGTAAATTGTCTGTGAATATGGCTGGTAACTGTATTAGAAAATTTGATAGGGGGAAAAAGTCTGACTAGCAGACTACAAAACATGGTGGTTAATGTTTCTGAGGATCAAATGTCCGACTCCTGCAAACCCTCAAGTTTCCATCTGTTATTATTGGGTTTGGATCCTCAGAAACCTATTACTCAAAAACGTAAGCTGCTCCACAAACATGCCTTTAACCCCAGTTTCTGGAACAAAAGAAAATCATAAGACATTAAAAAGCAGTGCTAAAAAAAGCTAAAAAAAATGCTAAACCCGATAGAAAATGAGGCTAAGAGACTGCTCTTAGCCTCATTAAAAATCGCTATAGAAATTGGAAACCGTCATTTAAGTCATCTATCCTGCAGAATGATGGAGAACCTATGCTCAGGTCATTGAATCAGAGAAACTCTAGAAATGTCTGGGCTATTGTGGGGGGGAAAAGCAAGATTTGCCGATGTGTAATCAAGACCCATTTTACAAGAACAGTCTTGGGTTGACCATTTCTCTCTGGTATACTGGTCTATACGTGTACCTGCCCATGAGAGTTTGCAAACTGCCCAATGGTCCCTAACGCATACCAGCGCTGATATAGAGCTACTAATAAAGAACTCCTCCACTTCTAGAGCGGCTGGCCCAAATGGGCTTAGTAATAGGACCCTGAAAATGAACCCATCTTTGTGGACTCATGTACTTAAATTACTATTTGACAAAATAATCAAGTCAAAAGAACTCCCAGAATCGTGGAAAAATTTGATCACAATCCCGATCTCTAAAAAAGGAAATGAACTCCTAGCGGTGAATTATAGACCAATTTCACTACTGGATGCTGACAGTAAAATCTTTGTCGGTTTAATTCTAAGGGAGCAGGAGGAATGGGCCAAATCTAATGGAATAATTGCAAAACAGCAAACTGGCTTTAGAAAGAGACTATCCACATCCCTCAATGGTTTGGTTCTCACTTGCTTAAATGGGAACTTGGGAAGCAAAGGTGGTTTACCTCTTTTTGGTAAAACCAAAAAGGATGGACCTCACCCAAGCCTTTGATACAGTTAATAGGGGTCTCTTGTGGAAGAAACTGTATGCATGGGGTGTCCCTTCCAATCTACTCTCTATCCTGATTGAACTGCATCAAAATACCAGGATGAGAGTTAGACTCTCAAGGGCGGGTAAACTATCAGAGCCTATACGGGTGGATAGAGGGGTTCGTCAGGGCTGCCTGATGGCGCCTCTTTTGTTCATCCTCTTTATGGCTGACCTTGGTCAAAGCCTAAAGAAGAGTGATCTAATATTGCTGCGCATCGGCTCAACTAAAATCAGCTGGTTGGCTTACGCAGATGACGTGGTGGTACTGGATCACTCCCAGGTCGGATTTCAGAGGTTGCTTTCTGTCCTGAAAACCTATGCTCGAAATAATGACCTCAGGATAAATCCTGAAAAATCTAGGTTCCTAATTTCCAAACATCCGAACAAAAGAGTTAAGAACTATTCATGGGAAAAGGATCACCGACCAATAGAGGTTGTTTCTAAGCTCACCTATTTGGGATCAATAATCAAGTCATGCCCAACCAAAATTCATCTATTAGAAACTATTAGTCTAAAAACTATTAAGTTGGGGGCTCAGATGAAAGGGATAACAACTAAATTTTGTAAATTCTCTATACTTCCTTTGGTGAAATACTATTTAGGAAAGGTGGTTCCTGTCATTCTATTTGGCATGGACACAAACTTGCTCGCGATGGATGTGAATTGGGATTCGATAGAGTCAAAGCTTTGAAGAAAGACATTATCACTCCCGAATTGTGTTTTTATTGTATCCCTAAGGTATGAATTGGGACTCTCCTCTCTAAGATCGTGGTTGGAGTGGAAATGGCTCTCCTTGTATAGGTCCCTATTGGTCTCCTCAAAGGGTACATTATATGAGGACCTGTCCCTCCTACTCCAGTGTAATACGAATAAATTCCTTGTAAAATTAAAGCTGAGCTGCCTAGAGCTTTTGAACAACGTGGATTGTACATCAGAACTTCTGATACAAAATCGGACAAAAGTAAAAGAGCGGATGAAAAACTGGGATTGGTTGGAAACAGGAGATAGGATGAGGAGGGCAAAGTTGTCACTATCATTTTCCACCATGGGTAAAAAAAGGGCGACTCTGCCCCCATATTTGACCAAATATCCAGATCCGAGTTCAAGGGACCTTTTCATAAGATTCAGACTCAATTTACTCCCCACTCTGTAAATTCAATCAGCCAGAGACACAGCTCTATCAGATGATTGTTCTGCTAAATGTGATGCTAATGAACGTCAAACGTTAAAACATCTGCTATCCAAGTGTCTGGGTACAAGGGAGGTTAGAGTTACTAGAATGAGAAGATTTGTCCATGATATTAGATGGTTGGACACAGAGGAATTTTGGTTTAGATTATCGTCTGGGAATGAAACTTTTTTGAACCGCAGAAGTGGTAAGAGTTCCGAGAGACAAAGTTGGATGATCATTAAGAAATGAAATTTGATGATAATTGTAAATGTATTACTAATTTTATTAACTTTTTTCTTCTATTTCTTTCTCCTTTTCTGTTTTATTTAATTTTATATTCTTAATTTTTATTCGGTCAATTGTCTTAAATCTTTTGTACTGGTTTGGAAAATGTGTAAAAAGTCAAAAACATTGGCTAAGGCACAATAAATAAATAAATAAAATAAGTTTGTGCTTCTGCAGACAGGACAAAATACCCCAGATTGAAGTTATTGCAAATAATAAAAGCAGCCTTTACAACCTGAGAATGCACCAGTTAAAACAGAAATATGTTGCAAGTCAATTAGGACATGTAAGTAAACACACAATGAGAAATCTTCAGACTGGGAAATAGTATCCCCTAGATAAACATATAAAACATGGATATTTGCAACCATGTATTTTGTCGCTCCAGGAGGCCCACCACTGCCACAAATACCTGAACAAGACAAGTCAAGAAGAAGTGTCAATGTCCCACTAGAGGGACAACAGAAAATAAATAAACAATATACAAATCTGCATAAAGCAAGGAGTGGGGAGGGCTAAAATACATTGTTCTGAAAAAAGAAAATGCCTATTACCACGTGGAACAATATACAATAAATCGGAATACCGATAGGAACATCTGACGGAAATCAGTTTTACCCTAACTAATTTCTTTAAAACAAATGTTCCAGTGATTGAAAGGAATGAAACATGTAGGGAAAAGTATGGGTGAAGTATGAATAAGAGTAAAAGAATTGTCAGAGAATGTAATTAGTCCATTTGTTGATTACATTTAGGCCAGCACTGATTGAATAAACTTTCATGAAATCAAAAGAGCAGACTACGGTAGATTACAAAAAATATGCCGCCGCTGTTGTAAGCACTTTTTCTTGATGGTTGTTTGGTGTACTTTAAGACCGTGTAAATAGGTGATTTATTTGTTATGTATGAACTTACTAATGATGAAGAAATATTATGAATAAATATATTAAAGATTAACACTTGGCTGTTGCATATGCACATTAATATAATAGATCAACCTTACATGCAAGTTGGCAGCACTGTGCCATCCAAACGACTGAGACCAAATTGAAGTTTATTTGCTGTTATAGTGCAAAAGAGCTGCTCGCACAGGTCATTAAAACTCTCAAGTCGCAATTTGGTTTGTACACACAGTACTTGGAGCATACAATCGGTTCAAGGAAACACTGACACACGAACAGTTATATACAAAAAAAAAAAGTCATTTCTTTCATATACACTAAGGCTTTAGACATAAGTCTCATGAGTACTATTCACGCAATAATCTCACAGTAGCATAAAAGGTAGCACACTTTAAATCAAATGCTAAGCAACATAAAAGTGAGAGAAGCTACTGAAACAAATAAGCAAACTTTAGATCAAATCTTGTAACTTCAATTAACCCCTGCTTAACCAATCTATAAAAGTCCATCCCTATACTAGGTGACTCACAGAATCAAAGAGGCACTGGGTTGTCCAGTGACCAAGGGCTGAAGAGGAAAGAGGCAGGTAAGCAACAGACATAGTAGAGTCTATGGGCCTCATTACAAGAATTGCGGAATGGGTTAACGGGTGCCGCTAACGGTGGCGTTCCCCATTCCGCAATATTACAAGGTCCGCTCGCGGGACCCGGTAAGGACGCCTGGTAAAACCAGGCGTCCTTACCGGGTCCCGCGAGAGGACCAGGGAGCTAACAACGGGCCTGTCGCAATCGGCCCGTTGTTGGCTCCCTGCACCCATTCCAAATGAGCCCTATGGGGGCTCAAATGGGGATGGGGGAAGGTCCGGGCCCGGGTTCCCTGTAGGGGGAATTACCAGGCCCTCCAAACTCGGAATGGCCCGGTAATTCCCCATTCAGGGAACCCGGACCCAGTTTTGGTGGCAGCCATGCCGCCAATAGCGGCATGGCTACCGCCAAAGCCGTAATGAGGCCCAATGAATATTTTCTTCAGGTTTGCAGGTAAGTATTTAGAGCCCAATGGGTCGTTCACCCCAATGGGTCTCTGGGTGCCCTACATGGGGGTGAACGTAACAGCTTAGCTGAAGCCCTCCAGGAACCCAGGAACAATGCAGCAAGACCAAGTACCTAGGCTTCAGACAGTACTTTTCGCTGATGAACTTGGTGCAGCAGGTTGGTTCCCAAGGTGAGGGGGCAGTTGTCCCTGGTTTGGATTTCTTGGCCTGGGCGGCTAAAGAATGGACTTTGGAGGGAACAGACAGATGCACTCAAGCAATAGGATGCCCTGCAGTGGATCTTCGTGGCACTGGTGCCTTTGAGTCCTTTACAGGCTTCAGGTCAGAGACGGTTGTCATCCAGTAGACTTCTCTTCGGTTCTCGGTCCATGAATCAGCTGAGGGGACGACTAGGAGTGGAAAAGTGTCACTGCAGGTCCAGACGGATGCTTACAAGGTTTCAGCCGGAACCGCAATTCATACAACGTTGCACGGCAAAATGGCACAGGTCCAAGGGTATTGGGAGTTTGCAGCCTGGGAGGGTCACAGCTCTTGGTGGGATGGCGCAAAATGCAGGTGAGCTTGAGACTGGTTGGGCCCACCAGTCCAGGGGAGTAAGTCGTCTTAAAGAGATCTTCCCGGTCGCTCAGAATTCAGGTTCGGGTCTTCAGAGGTCATTCAACGGCTCTGGCGGTCGTTTGAAAGTTGCTGGCACATTCTTCTACGAATTCCTCTTCGGATCTTCAGTCCAGTGGTCGACTCTGAGGTTCAGCTCCAGGACCCTCCCAGTTAAAACTGATTCCAGGCAGGCACACTGCAGGACTAATAAAAGGGGAGTTTCGGTTACCTCCCCCACTTCCCATTCTTTCAGGCACTTAGAGAACCTTGGCAGGCTTATCAAGGGAAGCCCGCTAGAGACAAAAGATCCTTCAAGACCTTCCCCAGCAAGGAAGGTAGAAGAAGGGTCAAGTAAGAACAAGTCATTGTTAACAGGGCTTTAAAAAGTACAGCCACCATTTAGGCAAATGGTGACCCCTGCGTCCCCTACAGCAGCTGACGAAGACAGCCTGTGGTGGAAATCCACAAAAAGTCATGTAAAAAGGTACACTGCCACCCGCCTGTCAGATGAACTTGTAACAGTAACTAAAAGTTACTGGAGCAGTGAGAAAAGGGAGCCAATGTTCCCCCTCAGCATTACACATAAGGTGGGGTGTGCTGATCTCACAAAATAAAACACAGGAGGCACAAAAGGGTGCCCGCTCTGCCCTGGTAACAGTAGTTAATTCAGGTGAAATAAAAAGCAAAGTTGAAGGAGCTTCCAGCAACACTGCAGAGAAAGTGCTCCATACTGCAATAATAAAATATAGATGCCAGAAAAGATGGAGGAAATCATAAGTCCATTAAAGAGTACCAAAAAGAGATTAAAAAAGGGTTCGCTGGTACAGAGTAAAAGAAGGAGTGAGTGTGAAAAAGGTTCCCACTCGGTCAGGAGAATTAGATAAAAACCAAGAGTCCAAATAAAGTGCCGGGGAACTCACAGGTGGAGAGAATTTCACTCAAAAAGGAAATCTTCTCTAACACAAATGTATATCATATAACCTTTAGCTGTTCGATAAAAGCCATCAAGACACTATTTCAAAATAAAATAAAAATACAATGTGAATGTTCTTACCTTTCCTGTCAACACTGATGGAAAGTCAGCATCAAATGTGTTGCTCAGACCAAAACTATGGAAGAAAAAGAAATAACAAAAATACATGTGACAACCTTATATACAATACCTTTTGAAAGGCAGCCCCAAAAGTACTTATGCACATTAATCTGTAAAACGACAATAGCAACATGTTTAGGGATCAATTTTATTGAAGATGAGGAAAATGCTGTAATTGTATGCACCTGAAATTAAGTTTGAAAAACATCCTGGCTGAAGATATACAAAAGCTGATAATTCTGGAGTAAAGCATATAAATCTGGTAAAACCAGCAGACGTGATCACATCAAATGTAATGCCAATTATCTGTACTTAAAACAAGATTAAAATGGCCAAAATGCAAGATTTATCCTTGTCCTGAAGCCCAGGCACCGCATCTCTCCTGCACTAAAAGACTTCACTGGCTCCCCTTTCCTGCACGGATTAAATTGAAATCCCTCTGCATCATCCACAAGGCTGTCTGGGCGCAGGGTCCACACTATCTTCAACTGTATCTCACCAAATACTCTCCCTCTAGACCACTTTGCTCCTCTGGCACCAACTCTGTGTGTAAAGCGTTTTGCCAAATAGAGGGCAAGGGTCGCAGACTTTCCTCTGCGGGGTCCCTCCTTTGGTATAGCCTCCCCATCTCCCTGCACCTGGATCAGGATCTTCTCAAATTCAGGAAGCTTCTTAAAACTTTCCTCTTTTTCTCCTCCTTCCCTCCTTCTCTCCTCTGCTAATCTCAGTTGCTGAATCGGTGTCCTTGGCCCTGATGTATCTTCGGGGCCTTGACCTCCCACACCAATTCTATCCGGCTCCTGCATCTGCACTCCCACCTCTCTGGAGACTCACACTTACACCTCCCACAGCCCACGTGTAGCACTCAACATTCCTGCACTTCGTCTCTGGCTCACCCACGAGCTCGGACTCCCCAGCACTTACCCCCTCTTCCCTCTTCCTTTCTGCACTTGCATGTTCTGAGTGCTCACAAGGCATAGTAGGTCCGTCCCTCTCCCCCCCTCCCCCTGCTCTTAATTATAGTGTTGTAATGTATTTCCCGCCCTCGCTCCCTCCGTGCCCTGTGGGCGCTTTCAAACAGTATATTCTTATTGAATAAGTGCCTATCAAGCAAACAATACAAACATAAATACATTTAAAGAGGGCATACTTGATAGCCCAGCAGCTAGAAGACTTTCAAATACTGTTTAAGTGTAATACTGGGACCTGAATATATGGATAGCTTTGGAAGTCTAGAAGGAATTTCACTGGGCTTGTTGGTATTTTGTGCTATGTTACTTTATGGTGACACTGGCAAAAAAGGGCTATGGAAGACAGTATACCACGCGAGCACTAGCCGTCGAGATCTTGCGCATAGCTAAAACCAATCTTAATGGATATCTTTTGGATTCTGTACACCGTGGAATGGAAACCAGACATAGATCTCAGTCTCCTGTGCTATTTGCACTTGCAACTAAACTCTAGCGTGAAAAATACAGCTGAACTAAAACGATAAATGAGGTGAAATTTGAGGGAGAGAAGCACAAGATGTCTGTTCGTAGTTGGCAGAAAATAATGGGAACCAGAGAGCTCACCATCTGCCAGAAGAAACAACCCCATAAGAAAGTGAAGCCCTGGGCAACGGGAGTACTGCACTAAACAGCAGAGGCAGGAGTTACACAACTGCCAGTAAACAACTTCAAACAAGAATTCACAGACTGCAAAAAGGGAATAGGCGCTTGCCAGGACACGGACCCGAATTAAAGGCCTCATCTTCGGCTAAGGTTCCTTTTCCTTGTGTTACCCTCAGAATAATTATCAGCATAGTACCCTGCCTCTCATTATCGATGCCCAGCGACTATTAAATGTTGAAAACATTTTGGGTCAGCAACGCCACCGGTGGCGGAGTCTGCTTATGGTTGTGCACACTGTATGTGCTTTGCAAATCAGAGCCAAAATTGAATTGCACAGCAGGAGTAACTTGACTGTCCATTGCCAATTGACAACTAACAACAAACACGCTCCGTCGAGGGGCCTGCTAAGCGTAACAGCACACAATGGGCCTCATTACAAGTTCCCCGGTCCGGAATGCGGTGATTCCACAGCGACAGTAATAAAGTTTCTGCATCCGCAAGGTTGCGGAAAGATTGGCTGATTACAGGCCGTCGGTCGCGCGCACCACACGGACGTGGAAATGGTGTCACCGTCGGCACGTAAACACCCACAGAAATGGACATAGCGGCCCCACAAGCAGTGTAAAAACCGCGTCCGCCGTCGTCGTCACGGAAGCGGAAATAACATGACCGCGAAAACCAGAAATGGAGGCGGCCATGATATAAAGCACAATCCACTGCCATCCACAGTCAGCAAAGGGTAAATCTGCACAGTGAGAAGCCAAAAAGGACCACCACCATGTCAGCCAGGATCCCTGCCCAGAGGCAACGCAAACAGCACTTCAGCGAGGCGGAGCTCACTGTATTGGTTGACCACATAGTGCAGCATGCCAAGATGCTGTTAAGTGCAGACCAACGGCGTGCAACACAGCAGCGCAGGAAGGAAGTGTGGGCGGAAGCTGCACGCAAGTGCTCAGCTGTGGCCGTGACTACGAGTGTCAAGGACTGCCACAAGAGGTGGGACGACCTCAGACTGAGGGTGCGAAACCTGATCGCAACACACCGGCAACGCAGCAGTGGGACAGGTGGAGGGCCCCCTTCCCCACTGAGGCTGCAGAAATGGGAGGAGCGCTGCAGCAGTGTCCTCCACCTTGAGGCCATCCATGGGATTGGGGATGCTGAGGCAGGAGTGGGCCCACCTGCAGATGCTGGTAAGTGCACAACTATGAATGCCATATGAGTACATGTTGAGGCCAGGAGTGCCCCAAAGGACCCATTAACAACCCCCCCTCCCAGCCAGTGCATGAGTGCCCCAAAGGACCCATTAACAACTCCCCCAGCCAGGGCATGAGTGCCCCAAAGGACCCATTAACAACCCCCCCCCCCAGTGCATGAGTGCCCCAAAGGACCCATTAACAACCCCCCCTCCAGCCAGTGCATGAGTGCCCCAAAGGACCCATTAACAACTCCCCCCTGCCAGTTCATGAGTGCCCCAAAGGACCCATTAACAACCCCCCCCCCTCTGCCAGTGCATGAGTGCCCCAAAGGACCCATTAACAACCACCCCCCAGCCAGTGCAGGAGTGCCCCAAAGGACCCAATCATGACCCAGATGATCAACATCACTACAATACATGACCATCAACAATCATATGCGTGTAAATACAATTGTTCACTGATCAACCTGTCTGATGCATGTGATGCACCCATCAGGTACCACCACACAACTAATAGCATGCCCTCTGTGTCCCCCCAGCCATATCAAGTGACAGTGACATCGCATAACAACCGAGGCAATCGGCACCTGCATGTGTGGAAGCCAGCGCCCCTGCCCAGGAGGATGCCACTAGCAGTTCAGCAACTCTGCCACCAGTAGCATCTGGTACACATGTACCGGCCACCAGCACCACCATCTCCACCATCTCCACGCTGCCTGCTGCAACACAGGTGCCATGGGCACCCATCATGCCTACACAACCCACCTCAGAAAATATCTGCACTGTGGCGGAGGCAGCAGATAGCGACAACAGTGCCCCAGTATTGCAGTCTGATTTAGGGCCACAGGGGGAGGCGCCCAACCTGGATAACTTGGCATCCTTCCATGACCTCCAGTTCAGCCCAACATCACTACGCAGTCCAATGAGGTCGCCAACCAGCCCAATGGCTGAGCTCAATGCCCGCATGCAGCGGATGGAGGACCAGCAGACTACCCTCACCCAGCTGGTGGAAAGGCAGCTTGAGGAGTCCAGGCTGCAGGGGGAGAGCTACAGCACATCTGTGAGTCGGCTCTCAAGGTCAATTGGACGCTTTGCCACCACAATAGTCACCCTGGCACGCCATTAGCGGGAGGGCAATAACAACACTTCCAGTACTGTCGAGTCTATGTTGCTTGCTCAGCAAGCATATCTGGGATGTTTGCCACCAATGCTAGCAACAGTGTCATCCACTAGCACCACCCCATCCATCTCCACCTCTGCCAGTCCACGGAGGCGCTCAAGTCGCCTAACAGGGCCCTCTGGCAAGGATGCCCTTGCGCAGAAGCGCACATGCAAATGATGGCATTTGTGTTTGGCACTGCAGGACACATGGGGACAAGAAGGGTGTGAGGGGGTGGGTACGTTTGGGTGGTGGGGGAGGTCCATTAGGGGATTAGTCATTTGGGGCCTGGTTGGGGGTGGGTACGTTTGGGTGGTGGGGGAGGTACATTAGGGGGTTAGTCATTTGGGGCCTGGTTGGGGGTGGGTACGTTTGGGTGGTGGGTGGGCACGGGTGTACAGCTTCCCTACCCAATGCACATTCTGCCCTGTTGTAATGTTACAAATATATCATCATTGAAAGAAACATTCATGAGTGGTCATCCATCATTTCATTTTCAGTCAATCAATTAACTGGCATCGTCATATCCATGCAAGCTGTCAATGTGCAGTCTTTCAAAAGTAAATGCGAATCAGTGTATCCCGTGCTTGTTGTCCATCTTGTACACCCCCAGGAGTAGGTGCAGCCATCCCATCTCCATCCCCATCCCCATCTCCATCCCCATCCCCAGCGTCTGGAGGCAGTAGAATGTTCCTGCGCAAGCACAGTTTGTGCAGCATGGCACAAACGAGTATGATTTTACCAGTCTTCACTGGGCTGTAGAGCAGTGATCCGCCAGATCTGCTCAAGCAGCGGAACCAGGCTTTCAGTAGTCCAAATGTCCTCTCAATCATGCCATGTGTGCGGACGTGTGCCCTGTTGTACGCCTCCTCACACCTGTTCCTTGCCCTCCGTACAGGAGTCATCAGCCATGGCGCGAGTGCATATCCAGCATCACCTACATGGGAAGTAGATGGGGGGGATACGTCAGTGTTTGTTGTATCATGTCAAGTGCAATCATGTGTCATTGATCATTCATCCATATGTGGCAAGCAGTGGTTGGACCGGTGGTTGATTGCCATTCCTGGATCATTGTAGTGGACGTTGGCATCTGGACATTGACCAGCAAATTGATGTGCATGTGTAGTTGCCCCTGCGGGAGATATTGGGTGGCAAGTATGTTATTGTGCACTAATGTACACACATGGCGGAGTCAATCAATTGACTGTGATGATGTTGTCGATGCAGGATGTCTCATGAGCAGGCATCATGTGCATTGAGGGGGCATTGGTGCATATTGTGGGTGGATGCATTGAGTCGCTCAAGGTGTATGGGCCAGTGGTAGTATTGGCTGTGTGTGTCATGTTACAGGGTTTGTACGGGCACCCTGTGGCAACCTGTCATGTGTAGCTTTGTGATGTGTTCGTTGTGCTGACTATTCGCTCAATGGGTGGGAGGGGGATGCATGTGCAGTCGTAGCAGCCAACTCGCATAGGCCCTGGACACACACCCCAGTTCCACAGGTACTGTGCATTGGCAGTTGTACTCACCCAATAGCCATGTGCTTTGTCCAGCGTAGCGTTCCATGTACCGTGGCAATGTCGAATTGCGCAGAACCATTGAGTCATGTGTTGATCCCGGGAAACGTGCGCAGCAATGTGTTATCACTTGTGCGGCATCACATACCATCTGTACATTCAGTGAGTGGTACAGTTTCCTATTTCCGGTACACCATCTCGATCGCACGTGGTACTGTCAGCTCTATGTGGGTGCAGTCTACTGCACCTATGCAATTTGGCATGCCTGCAATGGCATGGAAGGCCACCTTGGTGGCAATGCAATGGGCAAGGGTACGGGTAGGGTGATGTGTTCAGACACATGGCGCACCAGCGCATCCAGTACCTGTACCAGTATTTTGGAGAAACAGGGTTGTGAAAGCCTGTGCAGCTCACCAACTGTGTGTTGATATGTTCCGGTGCCAAGGAAATGCAGTAGACAGGGGGGGGTGGCGGTGGTGATGTCAATGTGGCTGCTGATGTCGTCCTCCATCATGGTGGTGATATACATGATTGTTGGACGGTCCAGCCGGTATAATGTGTGGATCTGTTCTGGGGTCAAGTTCCAGGGTTGAGGCCCTGATGCAGGGTATTGCAGGCTGCCTGCGGGGTCATGCAGGCTGGACAATAGGGTTTGGCATGGGTACAGGGTTTACTAGGTGCGGCCTGCGCCTCCTCCTCCTCTGAACCATTACTGCCATCATGTGGAGTGCTGCCTGTTGGTTCAATAGCCTCAGTCCCAATGCTACTAGAGCTGCTGCATGCATGGTTATGTTTGGAGTTGGCCTAGGTGTGGCCCCTTTGTAGGCTCCCAGTGACCTGCTGGGTCCAGCTGGGCTCATTTGGTGCACCTGTGGCCTGATTCAGATCACCAGGCACTGTTGAACGTCATGTTCACGGTGGCGGCGATACCGCCACCGTGGTCACGGCTTTAATGCAATTTTTGTGGCAGTATTTCCATGCCCATGCTACTCGTAATGCTCGCAGTGTTTTGTATTGCCGGTAACGGGGGGTTTCCGTGCAGACCAAGTTTACGGGTGCCTTCACTACGTGTTGGCGGTTTATGGTGGTGGTATTTCCGGGTCCGTAGGTCATAATTTGGCAATCGCGGAAACGGAGCCGGTATGGTTATAACAGCAGCGTTAAGTCCAGACCGGAGAACTTGTAATGAGGCCCAATGTGTCTTATGGAGTGTTTGTGCCATGTCTGTCGCCTCGCCCCGTAACACTGAGGCCAGACGTCGAGCGCGACACATCAACAGACAGCATCCAAAAAGTGGAACTTTAGGCATTCAGCAAGCATGAAGAGGATGCCTCATCTGTGCACACCTCCACAGGATTTGCCAATCAGTTGGAATCCACACCTCACCACTGCGCATATCGCTGTACCACTGGGTGGGGGGCAGGTTTCAAAGGGGCCGTCGTCTTCATGGGAAACATACAATAAGGGATTGCAGAGCACAGAGTAACTGGGAAATGAATGCAGGAGTTTAACACAATCAAGTTGTTACTGGTATCATGTAAAATGGATTTGGGAATTCACTTTGGATTAGAGCTAGACATTTATCATCACTGTTGATGTCTCCGTTGGATGCCCTTGGCCGGGGGACATGTGAGGAATGTCTGTGTTGTACTGTTTTCTTGTGAGGCAATTAATATTTCTGTTTTGGTTGGGTTTAGTTTGAGGTTGCTGTTTCCCAACCAGGTGTTTATGTCGGGGAGGCATTTATTGAGGGCTTCGTCCCAGTTGCTGTCGTTAGTCATGTTAAGGAGTTTGGTGTCGTCTGACTAGCTGTAGGCTGTCAGTCTATGGGCTTCGATGAGTTTTATTAGAGGGATCATCTAGCTGTTGAAGTGGAGTGCAGAGAGGTTTGAGACTTGTGGAACACCGCATGTAAAAGTGTTCATGTTCGTTGTGAATGGTGGAATGCAGGTTCTTTGTTTGGTCGGTGAGGAAAGATTTCAGCCATTGTAGTGCAGAGCTTTGTATAGCAGAGTCTTTCAGTTTCTTGATTAGGATTGTGTATCTGATCATATCGCAGACAGCTGATATGTCCAGTAGTACGATGGACTATTGAGTGTTGTCTGTGTGAATTTTTAGGTTGTCCCATATGGGGAGGAGAGCGATTCTGCTCCACTCCTGGGCTTGGAACAGAGCTCGGGTTGGTCAAGTATTTCTTTATATATTCCTTTGCTTTCTACATGATTGAGCAGTTTTTTGTACATATGGCTGTCCAGGATTTTCGCTGGGAGCAGTAGGATTGATATGGGCCTGTAGTTAGTAGGGCCATCTATATTTCCCCTCTCATATTTTAGGAGAGGTTTAATGTATGCTGATTTGAATGACTTTGGTACTACTCCAGTGTTTAGTGATCAGTTCCTTACCAGTCGGATGTAGAGGGCTGGTGTTTTTTGGAGAGTAGCTTTTTGTAGATATCTGGTGGGCATGGGTCGCTGGGAGATCACGCTATGTTTGTATCTTGATAGCTTGTCGAAGATTTCCTCACTTATAAGTTTGAATTGATCAAGTGTTGTGTTGGACGTTTGACATACATGCCAACATTCTGTGACCAAAAATCTGTAGGAATCTTAAAGTTTCAAAAATAGTCAGGCGAGGAGGTAATGATAGGAATAGGGCGCGTCTGCAGCCCATTGTCATTGAATGAGCCCGCCGCCGTGGGTGCATTCAATGACAATGAGGCGCCTGCCATGCCTTCTGCCACCACGCCAGCTCGGGGGAGCCCTTGAAAGACTCCCCCGAGCTGGCATGGTGGGGGGCTAATGTCGCCTTTTGTCAAAGGCACCCGCGGCGGAGGGGCGCATTTAGCCCACTGCCGTGGGTGGCTTTTACATCAAAAGCCTGCATGCCGCACCTTCTCCCACTATGCCAGCTCAGGGGAGCCCTTGAAAGACTCCGCCGAGCTGGCGTGGTGAGGGGCTAACGGGGCCTTTAGTGAAAGGCACCCAGTGCGGAGGGGCGCATTTAGCCCACTGCCGTGGGTGCCTTTGACATCAAAAGCCTGCATGCTGCCCCTTCTCCTGCTACGCCAGCTCGGGGAAGCCCTTGAAAGACGCCCCTGAGATGGCATGGTGGGGGGCTAATGGCGCCTTTTGTCAAGGCACCCGCAGCGGAGGGGCACATTTAGCCCACTGCCGTGGGCGCCTTTTACATCAAAAGCCTGCATGCCATGCCTTCTCCCGCTATGCCAGCTCGGGGGAGCCCTTGAAAGTCTCCCCCCGAGCTGGCGTGGGCAAAAAAAAGAAATATATAAAAAAAAAAAAATCCGTAGGGTTGGCAAGTATGTAACTATCTACTTTAAGGTGTTGACAATTATTTGTTGCAAATCGTGATGTCCTGAAAGCCTTATGGTTAAAGATTGAATACGAGGACAATATCAAAAAATCTCCTACATAGCTAGTGAAAGTCAGCACCCATGTCTGCGGCCAACGCGTAAACATCACTTCCTTCTTAAAAAATCACCTTACCGTGGAATAAGTACAACATGCAACCGTAAATAACCCCCCTGCCCTCCACACCCACCGTTACATGCTACCGTGGAATGTGCTATGTTAAGAAAATTCGATAAAATCAGCATTTAATCAACCAACTATTAAACCAAGTAACTTCCAGCGACACATTCTTTCCCCACAACAGACCCCATAGTGTTGGTTTATACATATTATGGAAAGCATTGCCACCGAATTATGTGTGGGTCACACGGTGTTGCTAGGTCTGAAAAAGATCCGGGACTACGCTAATGTCGGGACTGGCGGGATTCGGGGCTAGCTGTAGCCCTTTGGTTGTAGTCCCTGAGCTTCTATCCGGGGCTACAACCAAAAGACCAGGCGCTATAGCCCCCTTACGCCTCTCCCAGCAACGTCACCAAAACAGAATTTTGAAAGGCATGGAGCATTTCAGTATGCATATCCGTTAATGTTTGTTTGTTTGTTTGTTTATTTATTTATTGTGCGCACCAGACCCTAGGGTAGCAGGGCGCAAGAGAACAAGGAGGTTTACAGCTTAGTTAACGTTTACAGGTTACAGATTAGTTAACGTTACAGGTTACAGGCATAGTGGACATTTCGAATCTGCAGGGTAGGGCAAGTGCAAGTGCAGATAAGGCGTAGCTAAACAGTCAAATCTATGGCGATCAAACAGTAAAAGCAGGTTAGTACAAACATTATAAGAAGACGTTACGTATAAAGTGACATACGCTATGTCGCATTCTCAATAAGCCATTTTATGGTGTTCTTTCTGAAGTTATTGAAGGTTTGGTCAGATCTGAGTGCACGGGGTAGGGAGTTCCATAACTGTGCTGCCTTAACTGGGAAGCTGGAACCTCCAATGGTGGCTAGTTTGAATCTGGGCACTAGGAGGCAGTTGGGGCTGGCTGTCCTTGTGAGTCTCGTTGGATTTTTCCTGTTGAAGCGTTCTGAGAGGTATCGGGGAGCTTTGTTGTTTAGGCATTTGTGGATAAGGGACGCAGATTTAAGGTTGATTTTTTCTTGGGTGGAAAGCCATTTGTGTTTTCGTCTTATTTCTGAAATGTGTGCACTTCTGGGGATACTTAGGGCCGCTCTAAGTGCATTGTTTTGGAGCACTTGGATTCTGTGGATGATTTGTTTGGTAGTCCCTATGTAGAGGGCGTTGCAATAATCTAATTTCGATAAAATGAGGGCTCTAGCTAGAATAAGACAGCTGTCCTCTGAAAGGAATGGTTTCCCAGCTCGTATTAACTTGCATGTATAGGCAGTGGATGATGACAGTGAGTTCACCTGTTTGGTGAAAGATAGTGTCGCATCAAGGTAAAAACCTAGGGTTTTTACTTCTCTGGCGACCTTGATAGTGTTGCCATCGATGATGAAGGCGGAGTAGTTTTGGTTAAGTTTGGAGATACGGGCTGCCGTGCCCAGGATGATGAGCTCTGTTTTGTCATCGTTCAAGCATAGGCCATGGTTGGCCATCCATGCCTGAACGATGCTATAGACTCTATTCACCAGAGCCAGATCTTCGACGTAATCCCCAGTAAGTGGTAAGAGAATCTGAGTATCATCTGCATAGTTAGTGTAGGTGATACCCAGATTATCAAGATCGTCAAAGAGTGGCTTGGTGAAGATGTTATAGAGTGTCGGCGAGACGCAGGATCCCTGGGGCACTCCGCAGGTGATTGGGATAGGGTCTGCTGCCGCTGCGGGGGAGAACACCCTCATAGTCCTGTCACTAAGAAATGATTGAATCCATACTATAGCCTCCTCTGAGAAGTGGGCAGCCGAGTCCAGGTGATTACATAGGACTTTATGATCCACCAGATCAAAGGCGGCTGAGAGGTCTAGAAGGAGGAGGAGAGCTAGTTTTCCCTCGTCTCTGAGTGAATCTATTTGGGCTTTTAGGTCGATAAGGGCAGTCTCTGTGCCGTGTTGCGGACGGAAACCGGATTGGCGGGTGCCGAGGAGATGGTTCAACTCAAGGAAGTTCTGGATTTGGGTGTATGCTACCTTGTCTAATATTTTTAGTAGGAAGGGAACCGTGGTGATGGGCCTGTAGTTAGTAGGAATGTTGGGGTCCAATGTTTGCTTTTTTAGGAGGGGGAGTACCCAAGATTCCTTTAGGTTGCGGGGGATGGTGCCCGTAGTAAAGGAGGCATTGATAAGTTTTGTGATAAAGGGGGCTAAATCCCTAGCCGCATCCTTGATCAGTTGTGCGGGGCATTGGTCGCCTTTGCAATTAGAAGGTTTGAGAGTCAAAATGGTCTTCTCTACCTCAATTACTGAGACCTTGGAGAAACGGAATTGGGTGGATTCTGGGTTGTTGGATGTGGGAATTTTGACTATCAGAGGTTGAGTTGGCAGAGAGGCTTTCTTTAGGGCAATTTTTGTTTGGAGGTTGGATACTTTGTTGGTTAGTGCTAGTTGTATGTCTGTGCACCAAGTTTTGTCTTTGATGGAGTCATCCTGTACTGTGATAGGGGTTTCCAGTTCCTTTAGGATGGAGAATAGCTCCTTCATGCTGGAGTTGGATTGGGAGATCCTATTATTATAGGTTTCTTGTTTGGCCAGGATGATGTCTCTTTTGTATTGCGAGGAGATGTTAATTAAGTTAGTTTTATTTTCAGCGGTCGGAAGTCGGTTCCAAGCTGTTTCGCATTTTCTCTTCTGTAGTCTTAAGTTTTTTAGGTGGGGTGTAAACCATGAGTTCAAATGCTTTTTGGGTTTACTGATCCGAAGTTTAAATGGAGCAATACTGTCAAGAGCAGAGCACATGGCTGCGTTGAATGCATCCACTAGGATGCCTGGGTCAGAGTGGTCAGGTAGGGAATTTAGTTTGGGTAGGATGTGGGGCAGAATATTGTCGGCTGTAATGTTTTTCTTGTTTCTCGTTAAGGTGGGTGTGGCTGGCGTGGGTGTTAAGACTATGGGTCTTTTGGTGTTGAGGGTGAAAGAGATAAGGTAATGGTCAGACCATATTTGGGGGGTGATGGCTGTTATAGAGGGGTAGCAGTTGTGACTGGCAATCCAGTCTAGTGTTCTTCCCTTGATATGTGTGGAAGTATTCACGAACTGCGTGAAGCCTAGCACTGACAGAGTATTGCCTGTGGCAGTAGCATGATGGTCGTTGATATCGTTGAGCCCTAGATTGAAATCTCCTAGTACTAGTGTTTGGGAGGATTCTTTTAGCTTCTCAGAGATAACAGTGGTGATGTCTTCAGTGAAGGTGCTGACGGGGCCAGGGGGTCTATAGATAAGGTGGATATTTAGTGTTTGGGAGTTTGCAGTCGGTAATTTGATAGAGAGAAGCTCGCAGGATTTGAGGGAGGGTGTGGGTGTGATTCTCATAGAGAGATTAGATTTGGCGATAATTGCAATTCCTCCTCCGCGCGAGTCTGGTCTGTCAGCTCTGAGAATGGTATAATGTGTTTCAGGCACACACACTTTATTTTAAAAATCAGTAACCCAGTTTTAAATTTCCTGTGTTTAACATTGTTTTTAAAGTAGATTTTGCAAGTGCATTTCTACTTCCTGATGTAATGATGGATCATACTTTAAAGGGCCTCCTCATGCTAGCGGGATTATTTGCAGATCACTGGTCTGTAGAAAAGTTCAGCTGTTTTTGCACTAAGGCCCATTATGCTTTCCTTCCCATAAAAAGTGCTTTGAAAAACTGCCACAGTTCTTTGACAGTGACATTTTTTGTGATTATAAAGTGGATTTCATTTCACGTTTTCTGCATAAATAACCCAAGAAACCTGTTAAACAGACCAACAATTTTCTTTATGAATCAGGTCCTATGTTTGTAACAAATTGTTGCCGCAACTGGGAATGACAGTGTGACAGGCGCGGTAGGTTATTAATGCGAATGACAGACTGCAAATCAGAAATCATCGCAGTGCCTCCATATGAGCAGCAACTTGTGCCGAGTTGAATCACCGGGAAAGCTAAAGATATCCATGGAAAAGGAATCATCGAACGGGCACAAAGATGTATCCCAAAGTACCTGGAAGTAATTGAGAAACAGCGCAATGCGTGAAAACTGTCTCACAGTATTGCTTGCACGCCCCCACCAGAACCTCCCACCACCGTGGCAAGAGCTCCATAACACCCTAGTTGACAATGTTATATTTTACCATGTTAACAAGGTGTGCTACGCCTATATTATGTGGGATGAGAATAGCGTAAACAGAATATTTTTTCTCTTACCTGACTGAGAGTGAGTCCGGTCGTCCAGACAGACACTAGTGACTCAACTTAGCTGAGGCACTGGCACTGCCCGAAGGATCACGGCACTTGACGCTGCAGACAAACACTACCAACGGTGCGCCCGGGTCACGTGACTGCCCATCTCAGATTTTGATTGATGAGAGGCGTGCGCCTCGCCAAGCGCACGCCTGTGTCATCAATCAAAATCTGAGATGGGCAGTCACGCCCCCAGTGCTCTGGGGCCTCAGGCACAGGCCTGAAAATCCGTAGTGCAGCCACGAAAGTCGGTAGGCGGTAGGACTGCTTAAAAAGCGGTATCCTACCGCCTAAATCGGTAGGGTTGGCAAGTATGGTTTGAGATGCCGGTTTCTGGAAGGGTGTTTGTGGTCCTGCGGGATGTGTCAATGGCTTGTTGCATTGCTTCTATTTTGTCTCTTAAGTGTGTTATGCTCACCTGGTATCCACAGGGGCGCCACACAATACTGGATGGAGGTCTAAGTGCTATCCCAGACCCCTCTCTGCTTGGTTATGTGCCAGACGTTGGGTAGCGCCTATAACAGGAGAATGGAGGGTTAAGATACTGGTTCTGTGAAGGGTGGACTCCCACCTCCCTCTGGTCCGAAATCCCCTCCTTTGGGGTTATTTCTCACCACAGAGAGTTATTGATGCGCAGAGCACTGCACTGTTTCTTGGTGTTAATTGGTAACCCGTGTTCTCTTCTCTTCTTTGTACAGGTTGCAGTGATGTTCTGGAGTGATGGGCGATCGAAGCGCTGCTTGCCATCTTGTTCCTTCTCCCTTGCAGGTTGCGGTGAAATCTGGAGATGGGCGAGGTAAGAAGCGCAGGGTGCTGCCAGGACTCGCTGCTTGCCCAGGTAAGAATTGTTATTAATGCTGTCCTTGTTTCTTTACCTTTGCAGGTTGCGGCGAACTCTGGAGATAGGCGAGGTAAGCGAATCTCAGGATGGATTTAAGACTGGTTACTTTACAGGTAAATGTTCTTGCTCGCTAATGCGGTTCTTGTTCTGCCAGGTTATTAATGGAATCCAGAGCTAGGGCTTCAAAATCGGGCCGCCGGAGAAGCAGATGAGCAGGAGCTGGACACGGTGAGCGTTACGCTGCAGGAGTGCAGAATAACGCGAAGCGTGTTCTGCTGTTTGGGTGTGGTTTAAATAGCCCAGGTAAAGTAGTTCCAGGCCTAGCCACACCCAAAACACTAGACCGCATGGCTTGGTTCTAAAGAACTGAGCTGTGTAATAGGCCTCCATGTTGGATTAAGGTCCAAAACTGGTAATGCTTTATTCCTGATAATGAGCCTGGCGCCAAGGGCACCAGGACTGACTCCATTTATGTTTATGAGGGAGTTTTAAGGCCCTTGGGGCCAGTGTGAAGGGCTTTAGCCCCACTGCTGCCAGGTGGCTGTTATACCTGAGGGGGTCAGGGGCATGGATCGTGACAATGTGGGCCATGATTAGGGCTGGGCGATATGGACCAAAAGTCATATCTTGATATTTTTGGGCTGAATGGCGATATACAATATATATCTCGATATTGTTTATGTGGGTTAAATGCTCAGTCGTAAGCGAACTACACGTGAGATGTCACAAACAACTTTGCTGCCGTTTACGTGATATTGAATTGAGGTCCTGCCAACCGCCCCACCACCCCCCACCCCTGCCTGATTGGGTCGTTTTTCCTGTGCATCTTGTTGCAGCTAGGGTCTAGGACCTTCGCTGCCATGTGCACAAGCACTTTTGTGAGCAGTTTTTCAGCCGGGCAGCCCTACCGACTAAGACTACGGGCCCAAGGCAAAGGACAGCTCCTTGTAGAAGCAGCTCCAGTCCATGTTTGCCTGTGTTCGACTTGGGAAGCCGGCTGCCATCAACCAGCAGCGACTAACAAGGTGAGTGGCCTGGGTGGGGAGTACAGCAATCACTGTATTCCAAAAGCCCTACCACCCATCACATCTACATGATATAGCACACCAAGGCAATCCAGCTAGTAAGTAGTGCTCCCATCAGTGCAGTACACCAATCACTTAAATGTCATTGCACTTACGGTTTTCCTCCAGTTGTAGGCGTTTCTCCCTATATCCAGATATCCCAAACCTAGGTGCGTCTGCATTTACTTTTAGTGTTGTGTCCCAATTTTAGGCGTTCCTCCCTCTATCCAGATATCCCAAACCTAGGTTTGTCTGCATCTACTGTTGTATCCCCATTGTAGGCGTTTCTCCTTCGATTCAGATATCCCAAACCTAGGTTTGTCTGCATCTACTGTTGAGTCCCCACTTTAGGCGTTCCCCCTTCCAGTCCTATCTCCATTAAAACCCTGCCACTCTTCTGACCTTACTTAACAATCTAACTGTTTATACCCAAGACTGTTGTCTCAAATTTGAGCGCTTTCTCCCGATAGCCAAGTGTCCCAGTTTTTGCTGTTTTGTGCCTGCGGCTGTTGTCACAGTTCGTTAGACTAGCTGGTGTTTGTGCACTGTATCGGTTTCACTCTTGCTGCTATCGTCCCAGATCTGGGCATTCTCTTCCCAATAGCCAGGTATCCCAAATCTAGCAAATAAAAGTTGCTGCTGCCGTCTGAACTTTGACTGTTTATACTTTTTTTTTTTGCAATGTAACAAGTGCTTTTATTTATCAAAAAACGCTCAAAAGAGATTATTAAGTCCAGGGAATTAACAATATTTTTTTGTCATAGAAGTTATAGCTAGAGAACTTCGCATACGTCAAATGTTTATAATTTCTTCATGATACGCTGATTTCGATCAACGATCGATTAATCTCAGTACTCCAATTCTTTTGTGTCCTTATGTTACACCTGCAAATCTTTGTAATGACGCTCATGGTGTGCACTTTCAAGGGCAATGTTTTTGCTTCAGAACGATGTCACATCGTGTGCTCCTTCTTGCTCGTAACGCCAAAGGGCAGATTGGTTCCTGTCGGTCGTCCCAAAAAAACGTTATGCTATAAGCACTGTTTATGGTTATCTGCCACTGTTTTTTTTAAAAAAAAAAAATTAAAACAATTTTATTAATATATTTAAACCACCAACACAAACCAAACTTGCAGTTTATACAATAACATTTCGATTATACATTCTTCAATCGCGTTCACTGCTTCCCTTATCCCACCCCCCGTTACGAGCCTATTTCTACTGATGTTCTATTCTCGCATCTTGTGATGGAGTATTCATTTCCGAGGGTTCTGGTAGGTCTTGCATTGACCCAAATAGTTCCGCTATCAGTAGTTTCCAGGCCATCAAGGTCTCGGCCGCCTCCTCCCCCCCAACACTACTAGCCCTCTTGCCATACCGCGGTTTCCGCCTCCGCCCACTTTTGTAAATCTTTCCACCATACTTCCAAACGTGGTTTGTGACATGTCTTCCATCCCGTAGCAATTCTCCTTTTCACAAGCGCATATGCCAGATCTTTCAGTTTGCTTACGTGCCCAAGTTTATGTGGCCTAGGGATCCCCCCTAACAGGCAGGCCCACACTGTATCCACCACAATCTTGATACCCTTTTCTGCGAGTTTATGTGCGACCTCCCCACAGAAGCTCTCAATCGGGCACGACCAAAACATATGCACCATGCCCGCGTTCTCCTCATTACATTTAGGGCATGCCTGCCGTCCTGCATTTTTTAACTTGGCTATCCTTTGGGGTGGCAGGTACGCCCTATGCGTAATATACAGTTGCATCTGTTTGAGTTTTGCATTCCTCGATACCTTCTTGTGATACCCTTGGACTCGTTCCCACATCCCATCTTCCATCGGGGCTCCTACCTCGTTTTCCCATTCTAGTATCAGCTGCGTCACCTCCTTTCCCACTTTAGACATCATCATCTCATATATCCTAGATTTCTCATGCCCCCCATCCGCTATATCATATATTACGTCTATAATAGCGTCTGGTTCTCCTTCCAGCACCAGTTCGGGCCACGTTCTCTTGATCTTCCACACCAGTCTATGATACGTGACATATTGGCCAATGTGTAGCCCAGTTCCCACCCCCAGCTCCTCAAAGTCTGTTATAGCGCCATCCTGCCAAATATCCCCCATCGTCACTATCCCAATCGGCTCCCAGTGGTTCCTAATCAACTTCCTTAATCGCTCTTCCCCACCCGCCAGCGCAACCCGTGGCACCTGTGGGGAGCACGGGTATGGGTTCTCCATCAATCAACAAGCCCTGCGCCACATCTTCCACCCGAGTACCATCATCTCTGGGCGCCCTTCCATTACTGCTGGGGGCAACCACATAACCTCCTTCAGATAAAATGGGACACAGTCCTGCCCGAACAAACTGGTTTCAGTGGTTACCTCTTCCGAGAGCCATTTAGCCACATATTGCAGCTGACTTGCAACGTAATAGACTTCATAATTAGACAGTTTTATACCCCCCTTCTCATAAAAATTCTGCAGCTTCCAGAGGGCTAATCTGTTCCGTGTGCCGTGCCACAGGAAGACCCTGCACATGCTGTCCAGTCTGCTGAAGAACTTCTTTGGTATGAAATACGGAATATTCCCAAAATAATGCAAGAGCCTAGGCAAGACCACCATCTTTAGCATCACACCACGTCCCATCATTGCCAAAGGCAGCTTTACCCAGAACCGCATGCAATTCTCAATTTTCTTGATGGCTACCTCTGTATTGCGCTTGTGCTCTTCTTCAACCGTGTGGTATATATCTATGCCAAGGTAGCGGAATGTACTAGCTGTCCATGGTACCTGCAACACTGGTAATTGTTTCGGGGAGATCCCCTTATACACACCTAATGGGAACATGCTAGACTTCTGAGGGTTCACGGCTATACCAGACATTTCTGCATACCTTCCCCATCACCTCCAAAATGTATTGGAGGTTTTCCTCTGGATGCCGCAAATACAGTAGTATGTCATCTGCGTATAGGGATATCAGGTGTTGTTCACCCCCCACAGGGATGCCTATTGTGTCATATTGTTGCCTCAAATAGATTGCTAGGAGTTCCAGGGCCAATATATAAAGCATGGGGGACCATGGACAGCCTTGTCTGGTTCCCTTTTGGAGTTTCCATCTCTCCGATATCACTGACCCTGTTTTAACTCTGGCCAGCGGTTCGCTATATAACATTTTAGCCCACTGTAAATATCCTGGACCCATCCCATAGCCAGCCAGGGATGCCAACAACCATGGCCATTGGACAGAGTCGAAGGCCTTTATTGCGTCCAGCGAGACAATCGCCAGTTCGTCCGCGCTTTCGTTTCCATATTCAATGACTCTATGGAGCCTTCTAAGATTGTTAGATATGTTTCTATTGGGGACATAGCCTGTCTGGTCTGGATGTATTAATCTGCTTATGACCCTTCGTAGCCTATTTGCCAGAACGGCAGTTAGAATTTTACTGTCTTGATTTAACATCGACAGGGGTCTATAAGAACTACAGCTATGCCCAGGTTTATTAGGTTTGGAAAGTGGTATTATAATCGCTTCTCTGAGTGACTCTGGCAATCTGCCTAGCTCATACGCCTCATTCAGCATATCTAGCAGTGGGGGGGGAGGGGGGGAGCACCTCATCCTTCAATATTTTGTAAAATTCACTTGGGAGTCCATCAGACCCCAGGGTCTTACTAGTTGGCAACTGTCTCACCACCTCTCCTAATTCCTCCAAGGTGATCGGTGCGTCCAGCTCCTCCCTTTCCTCAATACTAATCTACGGCAGTCCTATGTCCTCCAGTGTTTCCGTTATCATTGCACGATTATCCTCTCCGTTGTCCCCATACAGCTGCCCGTAATAGTTTGCAAATTCCTGATTAATCCCCTCTTGGGTGTCCACCACCCCTCCGTCTTCCCTTGTTATTGATCTGATCGGGGGTCTAGGGGTTTCGCTCTTATATAACCATGCCAAGATGCGTCCTGGTTTATCTCCTCCCACATGCTGTCTCTCTATGTACTTTTTATAGTTAAAGTTACACAACCTCTCCCAGAGCCCTGCACACTTTTGCTGCAGCTTTAGTATCATATCAGCGTTTTGGCTGGTGCCGTCTACTCCCTTCAGTGCCCTTTCCAGTTCTCCCTCGGTGTCATGCAGGTCCGCCAGGATCCAACCCTGCAACCCCTTAGATTTCGCAATGGCCACCCCCGTCATCACAACCTTGAAGGCCTCCCACAATGTGCCCGCCGACTCCACACTGCCGTATTCGTCTCAAAGTAGCTGACAATCTCTTCCCTCATGTCCTCCCTAAAAAGGGGGTCTCTGAGGGCCTCTGCCCTGAGGCGCCACGTGGGCTTCTTGCTCTTGGGGGGCAACACTGCCATCCAAAGAGCAGGGGCAAGTGGTCTGAAAGGACCCTAGCTTTATATTCAACCTGCATGATCTCTGTTAGTATATCAGGAGTGACAAAGACATAATCCAGCCTTGTGTGCAGTTGCTGTGGGGCGGAATAATGCGAGTATTGCCTCTCATGAGGATGTCGCGCCCTCCATGCATCTTCCAACCCAAAGTCATGCAGCAGCGTCTGTAATGCTTTGGCCGACAGGGCAGGCCTATCCATTTTTCCATCTGATCTGTCTACCTTAGGGTTTAATACATAGTTAAAGTACCCTCCCCAAATCACCGCACTCCCCACAGACATGCTAAGATTGTTACACAGGGTTTTAAAGTATGCCATTGTGTTCTGGTTCGGGGCATACGTATTCACAACACTTATTTCCCAGTTCTCCACCAATCCCCTCACTACCACCATCCTCCCGTCCATCTCAACCAGAGTCTTTAACAGCTGAAACGGGACGTGTGGTGCCACTCAGATGATCACACCCCTAGCGTAAGCCGAATATGGTGAACCCACCA